>NC_092860.1:45141549-45188826 GCF_032062135.1 Pyxicephalus adspersus
GGCTCCGTGCGCGAGCTTTTTCAGTTGTTGAATAGCGCGATCGCGCACGATTCCGGATCGCTAATACGAATGCGCGAGCGATAATCCGATTTTGCGAGATGAATCAGGGGCATTATATCACAAACTCAGACCTCATCTTCATCCAGGTAAATGTATTTTTGATGGGAGGGAGTCAACTCGGCAAGATATTTTTTACCAAGTTGGTGGTGTGACAATTTAGAAACCATCAACCTAAAAGTGTTATGCTACATTATTTTACTCAGTGTGTACTAGTTTTGGTCAATATATTTTTTATATTTTATGTTTTTTATATATATGTTTTTTCATTAATTAAAATAAAATGATTAGGCTTCTTACGTATAGCAACTCCCAATAGTGTTAATTTGCAAAGTGTAAAACTTTTTTTACATTACTTATTAAGATTACATTATTTATTGAGATGACTGCTGTACATTTGAATATAGTCAACACTAGCACTTTTAGGTGTATGGGGCTTCTTTTTCAAATTTAAACAGCACATCTAAGCCAAAAAAAAAAAACTATGAGCAGCAACTGCGGTAATCTCAGACTTCCAGAACACCCTTTTCATATTTCTGAAAAAGTTTTTATTTACTTTGGCATCAGTATTCTTGGAATCCAACAAAGCTTAGAATGGTGTTCTGATCTCTCTCTGAACTTTAGCACACTGTAGGTGTTTATTTGATCCTGAAGGAAATCTGCCTTAGAAGCCAAAATTATGTTACCCAGTATGGAGAATAAAATGCACACATCACAAGGTAAAAACTATGAGAAAATCTGTGTTCTCCCCTTTTCTGTGTTTAAAAGCAATATAACTAAGATCACATCTCGTATCAGTTCCAGGTCCTGCTCATGTGAACTTGTTGGGTTTTCTTAAATACGGATGCTGTAGCCACAGACATTAGTGGCAAACTTCTTATTTTATACCTGTGGTGGAAAACACACATAGATTAAAATCTAACACAGGCTTATTGAAAATATAGATATCTTTTTCTGTTTTTACTATTTTAAAAGCATATTGTGTATTTAGAGATCTATTTATAAAACTAGATAAAACTAGATTCCCTCAAACATTCCCTGGTGGGAATCTTCCGTCGATGTGTTTCAATATCAGTAACTGATTCCAACCATGGAATGTCTTATTCCCTGTTATATAAATAGGGCTCTCAGTGTGTTTTCCAAAGATTGCTATTGACTTTATTGAAATATGTGTTTTCACCAAAAGATGTAGCAAAAAAAAAGATTTTGAAAAAAAAAAAATGTGCTGCTATACAACACAGAGGGCTAACGTGAAGTATTTCATTGAAGAGTTTTGCATGCACTTTTATCACTTTTTGTGTGTTGTTGGCATAAAATGGTGCTAAAACTAATATAGGTCTTGTATGCTGCTAATGAAGGAAAATGCTAGATTCCTAAACTAAGCAAACATTTTTTTTCTGTGTGCCTATCCTTTCAAAGAAAAAGAAAGTGGATTTTATATATATAGCAAATGAATAAGTAGGTTGGCATATTACAAACAATCTGAAAGGTTACTTAGTTTGTAGTATTTAATGTATTGGTAATATTGGTTGGACATATTACAAACAATCTAAAAGCTAACACAGATTGTAGTATAAAAACTCATAACAAAGTATAATACGAATTTTTAGTAATTGCACCATGCACAATCATGCTCACACACTATGTGATTAAAAAAAAAAAGGAAAAAAAGTACTAAATGAAAAGCTTAAAAAGGTTTTATATATATACGAACATTTTTTTTCCTGTGTAGTATTGATGATCACTTTGCACTGCTTACTGCAGTTATTGTTACATTGTCTTGATCACAATTCTTGATGCCCAACAGTTCCCAGGTCTTTCGCAATCCTAGCAACACATCTGAGTAAAGCCATGCAAGTTGTATAAAAAGTTTGTGCAGTTGCCTTTAAGTGGTAAGTCAAAGGCCTTTACTATATGGCAAAGAACACTTTTAAAATGTACGAAGAAACATTAAAGTAATTTCCATAGCCTGTCTTGCTGCTGCCAGCGGATGAAGGAGGATTGGTTGTGATCAGCATATCTAGGCAACTATATTTTTCCAGGGATCCGCAATAGCAACATCCATATGTATCTTATGAAAAGTGTTCTTTAAAGTAAAGGTGTGACAAGACTATGGCCATTTACCTCTTTAGGCATTTTTACCAGACAATAAATGCAATCTAATCCAACAAACAACAGGTGCTCTAAACTGTTTGGTGGCTCTCCAGTGAGGTTTGTATATTAATTGTCCACCAGTCCTGGTAACTATAGGTGGTATTAAAGCCTTGATTTAAACATTATTTACTGTTTGCTTAGATTATGTATATATTTTAATGTCCAAAGCCTAACCCCTAATTCAGTTTAATAACTAAATAACTGAACATTATAACCAAGTATTAGTATAGAACTACAAGTCAAAGTAACTGCAGCATTGTCCTCTTTGCATAAAACATTACTAAATTACTTTTATTGCTGGCCAAAAAATAAAAACATACTTAACATAGATAAAAAGTATATTTGCATACACTGGTGACACTACAGAGGAAATTCAAGAACTCAATTACTCAGGTGAAAAATATTTACAAATGATTTACATCATTTGGGAAATGAAGCAAAAGACTTCTATTAAATAACACATTCTGGGACAAATGTTATCTTTTTTCTTAAAAAGCAACAAATAAACACAAATACAGTATTCACAACAGAAAAGCTGTCTTTGCAACCACAGACATGATCTCTTTTTCAGAACAACTCTTACACAATTTTCAATTATATTGAACCTCTGGAACCACTTTACAGGTTCTGAAATAATATACTGAAATATTTAAAGCAAAGAAGAAATAAAGTTTACAGCTTTTTGGCTGCTGTTCTGTACCTGTGCCCTTGTGTGAACCTCCCAAAGGAGAACAGTGTATTGCTGTTCCAAATATCTCCTGCGCCTCTGCCAGGCCCTTTCCTGTGCTTTCATCCACTGGGCCAGCTTGTTGAGTGAGTCTTCATGGTTCTGCTGCTGACCCCTCATCATATCGACCTTGCTGCAAATATATTATTGATGGGTCACATAAGCCGTGGCTACATGGAAGAGAAAGAGACTTCTTGTCCCCACTTGGAAAGAATCAGCAGGTACTGTGTATAGAGAGATCACTTAGCACATCATTGCTGGCTAAAACAGAAAAAAAATGAACCCGCAAAAGGTTATATATATAACAGCATGGCCATATTTACTTCTGGTGGCCAAACTAAAAAAAGATAAATAGTCAAATGTTGATTGATTGCTGGAATTAGGAAAAATATGGGACTGTTTCCATTAACAATCAGTTTTTCATATTGAGTTTTCCAATCCGTACTGGAAAAATTAAATGTTACATTTTTCTCAGTCACTCTGTAGCCTACCTGGGTCAGAGTCCAGACCAGCACTGTTGGTGATTCTTTGAGGCTATGGTGTCATCTATTTATGACTGCTTTGCTCTGACAATTATTGGATAGGAGACAAAGGAGAAAATTTCTTTTTATTTCAAGCTTGAGTGCCTTATTAGTAGTTGTCTTCAATGACTCTGTAAAAGAAAATAAAAGTTCATGTATTCATATTGTCCCCATCTGGTGGTTGCTACATGACAAATTTTTCCTATAAACATATTTTGATAGCAGTTCCCTGCATGGCTGGCATTAATATGTAAGGGGGTGTCAATCTCTGAGATATTTGAGCCACTGTTTCCCACTGTTAACAGGGTTGATGTTCCCTATATGGTGGAAAATTTTCCCTAGTGGCTTCTAGTGATGATCAAGAATGCTTCTAAAAAGTCTCGCGAAAATGTTTCCAAACTTCTAATGGGTCCGCGAAATTTCGACGAACCTATTTCGCGAATTCCATTGAGGTCCAGGGTGCAGGTTCCCACGCTGCCTGGGCTGTTACAGCCCAGTGACCGTGGGAACCTGCGGTCACAGCTGATTGGAGGCAAGCAAACTCAGATAAACTCCCAATGGAGTTTCTCATTGATAAGTACAGCCGAGTGACTGTGGGAACCTGGGGTCACAGCTAATTAGAGGCACACAGGTGCCTCCAATCAGCCGTGACTGCAGGCGAGTTCATCTGAGTTCAGTTCCTACAGTCACTGGGCTGTATTGATAAGTACAGCACAGTGACCATGGGAACCTACAGTTACAGCTGATTGGAGGCACGCGGGTGCCTCCAATCACCTGTGACTGCAGGCGAATTTAGATGAACTCTAAATTCGGTGAGAACCCGACCTCTTGGCGAATCACAATTACATGTTCAGTAAGCGAGAAAGGCCCGATTCGCCGTGAGATCAAAATCACAAATTTCACTCACTCATCCCTAGTGGCTTCACCATTCTCATCTTTTACCAGTGCCTCTATTTTCACCAAGTATTTTTCTAGGTTTAATAGCCTCTTGATTGGCAAGGCAGGGATGGCAGAACTCCTTTTATGTGCACAGGTAATATGCTATGTACACAAACTAGATTTTTGTTGTTGGAATCAATCTTTCATAATCGTTTCCAACAGCAAATGACTCAAAGATGAATGAGCGAGCACTGAACATACAGCGCTGTTCTATTCTTTGGAGAGGGGATGGGGGAAAATGAGTGAGCAGCATCCCACTGCATTCTCCTTCCTAAGTTTCCATTACGATTGTTCGTTTTCTGTCCTGGCGTATCCATTAACAATGTCGGCCAGGCTCTGTACACGTCAGATTCTCATGCAAGATGAGCTCTTGGTACAGGATAACTCTGAAATATTCAGCTCAGTGCACAATGCTGTAAACAAGTGCTGGCTGGCATATAGGAACAGCTTGACTAGGGGTTTTTTTATATTTTTTTCAGTCAGAAAAATTTTGGCTGTGAGTGCTTTTTAAATCTACAGTGTTCATTACAATACGCATTCCCAAATTGCTGTCACAAAACTAGTTGGCACAATAAGGATACTCGTTATCACTGGTAAAGCACAGCATTTAAATGTAAGACACTAAAATAGGAAACACAAAAGCCTCAAACATATATTGGTTTTCCTTTGCCTTATGAATTCTAAATGAAACTTAGGCTTTGCTGTCTGATTATGAAAATAAATCAGCTTACTGATATTATTCACCATGCACATTCAATAAATAAGTAGCAATTTGCAATGCGCCAAAAATGCATCTGGGGGCTATTAGTTCTTTAAACTAATAGTGTATTCCCAGTTGCCACTGCAAAACGTTTCCAGCCACCCCCAAGAAGCAAAAGATATTCAGTCCTTCCTTCCGTAGGAACCTCTACAACTAGAAGAAAACATTTTACAGTAGAATTCCAGTCTCATTGAGGCAGGGTTAGTTTTATATTGAGAGAGAGAGACTTGAGGATCCTATCTGCTGATGGCTTCTTTTGTCATCCCTGTTAGTAGCGTCTCAGTGCTGCTGCTGTCTCATAGCACAGTGATGCAGAAACCATCGCTAATACAGCGCTGTGTAATATGATGGTGCTATATAAATACTGTGTAATAATAATAATAATAGTACTCAGCCCTCACTTCTCTTTTTCATAAAATATTTTTTTACTTTTTCACATGGTTACTTTATCACAACTACAAACAAATACAGTTACTCAAGTTACAAGTTTGCTAATCACATTTTTGAAATATAAAAGAAAAAGTGCCCCGCTATATATTGCACTTAGTCCTCTGCAAATACTGGCCATAGTAAAATTCTTCCATCTGTATGATTTTAATGATAAACAGTTGATGAAATAAGCTTCTGTAACAGTCCTTTGTACAATCATAATGCATTCTCTGAGGCATGTAAAAAAAATAATATTCTTTATTCTCTGAAGTCCTTGGGGGCAGTCTCTCCTTCAGTGATAATTTTTTTAATTACCCGGTAGAATGTAATGGTGCAAAGGAAACATACATTGAGTGAATTACAGGGGTTGTCATTGCTTGGCTTTTCAAAAATACTGCAAATACTGGGTAACACGTAATTGTTTTTGTTACCTTGTTATCCCCATCTTCAAAAGTGATATCAAGACTTCTGATCTGCATAGAACACATATAAACTACATATAAGGTCTTTGCCTCAGAAAGCTTTAAAGCCTTTGGGTCAGTATAAGAACCAGAAAATAGCCTCTACAATAGCCTCTGTATTGATCAGTACAGGCTGTTGTGGCTTGAAACAAAGCATTTTTTTGTAGACAGAATGGTGTCAACCCTGTCCCATGTTAGAAAGGAAGGAAGTGAACATAGGACAGCTCTGAATTCTTTACATGAGCAACACACATGTTTTGCACTCACCAAACAAGTATAACAAGATGATTTTTAATTAATCTATGTATTACGGTAAATATACAAACATATACTTTGGGTACCTTTTATTTAGTCATTATACTATGCAATATGCAGCCTTTGCAATTTAGTATTTTCTCACTTGAACCAGCTCTAATTTCTCTCGCTCTAAGACTTACAAGACATATGGGTGCACATCTCCACCTAACCCCTCAATTCCTAATCCTCATAATACAAAATGTGTTGTTATTTTTGTTGAAACACTTCAGTTATAGCGATGCTCTGGTCTGTGAATTGACCTGAATTGCCTTAGTTTGTACACAACCTTGTGGAACTTTCTTTTTTTGTCCACTGGGACCAGTCTGAACAAAAGTGCCAAAATGATCAATTGCAAACAAGCTAGCCTGGTTTTCAACTACATCCAGCAGAGCTATTTATTGCTGCACCATATGAGAGAACTATGCAAAATAATTGTTCCTCTTCCAGTTCCATAAGGACAAGATGATGGTCTGGCCAAGATCTGGAAACTTTCTGTCAGACAGCACTGGTCTACACAAAAGCGCCCATTCTGACAACATGAGACATATGCTACAAACAGATCTTTCTGATTACAAACACAGGAGGTGGTGTCATAGAAACTTTTACAATAAGTGGTTACAGACTGATACATAATAGACACCATAATGCAAACAGATAAAAATGCAGCTTTGTTATGAGAAAAAAAATCATTTGGGAATAAGATTCTCATATATTGTGTCCTGGGAACAATGAAACCTAATTTCTTTACATATATAAAAACTAGATAAGTTTTATAGTATTCCTGTTAGGTGTATGGTATGAATATAGGCTAAATAAATTACTACCTGACCCTAAATTTCGGCCATAGGTACACATCTAACATTCCTGAGAACAGTTTTAAGAGATGGTCATGCCTTGCAAAGTTTAGCTTTTAGCTATCTGTTTGATCTGATGATGAGTTAGTCATCCTGAGTTTTTGGATAGGTTTCAGGTGAGCACAAGTTGTCTATTAAAATCTCAGTTTATAATAGCATGAGTACTGTAAAATAACCAAACAGAGATATTAAAACCAGTTGAGCAGAATCATCTAAATAAATGGCTTTAACAAAATACATGTTCCCCACAATATCACTGCCAAAGGAAAAAAAAGTAGGATTTTTGTTCTAATGAACAGTATATTTCCAAAGGGTGTGGAACCCTATATTTAATCTTTTGGCTCAGGTCAGGTAGAAACAAGTCTGTGAGTATGGTCAAATCCCTTTTAAAGGGCAGGGTCAGAGTTCAGACTATCTAGTCTTCCACAGAGATTATGTGACCAATTGTCCAGCCTTTTGGTTTTGCTACCAGCACCACAGGCAGCATATAGCATTATTTTATCTCCAGAAAAGGTATTTTAGCCCTGCTTTGCTCTGATTATTCCCACAAAAGAGTTATCGGTCAGAAATGTTTTCAAGCAATACATACAAACTTGCATACAATAACTTTTAAACATTTTGTGCATTAATAGTGATTAGCAAATTAGTTAATGTAAACAGTTGTCTAGCACCACCATATGGCCTCTACTACTATGCGCTTTGAAAATGTTTCTGTGACTGACTGTGATAAACCGCAGTAAATGTATTTTTGCATGCCTCAAAAACCCCTCTGTTCTCTATTTCCTTTCAAAAATATATATATATATATATATATATATATATATATATATATATATATATATATGTATACGATTGGCATTATGCACAAATTATTCACACCACAAATGTGAAAGACTCCTAGTGTTCAAACCTCTCTTGTTTTCATTCTGCCGTGAACAACTGGCATGCCAATTAGTTTTCAAATTCTGATTTGGTTTTGCAGCATTATTACACCTAGGACAGGAATTCTTATCTCATCAACAATTAAAAGTGGCATTCATATTTAATACCACGGGGAGTCCAAGGGGTTCTTTTGCAGAACCAACATTTGCTTGAGGAGCTGATGCATGTTCAAGCAAGTTAGGTAACTTTTAAATAGTACCTGGGTTTTCTCTTTGCCAGTTAAGTAATTGTGCTCAGTAAATCTGCATTTCTCTAAACATAGGCACACTTTGGCAGGATTATATACATTTTGCTGATCTTTTCCATATGTACTGTATACCTAAAACACATTACAAATCTGTAGGTCCTTTTTTAAAACTGCACAACAGATATACTACATTTTCTAACAGTTGTGTTTTGCCTGGAAAAGCAACAGATCCCCTTTAATGGTGGCCAAATCAGCAGTCCATGCTCCTCGCCTTTTCCTTAGCTCCTTCACAACTCAGTTTAGCCACTATAGGCAAAAAAAAAAGTACCCAGTACTTGTTTATTGTACGCTCAGATAACAAGCACTCTCATTTGGGGATAGGAACAGATGTCCTCAATGTATCCTTCAAATGCTTCTTTATGTCTAAACATATCATTTCCATCTTAATCTTTATCCACACAGCAGGATGTGTCTTATGAGAAGCAAGATGAAAACCCCATTTTATAATAACTGGGTGTCTAAGAATTTTTTGGTTCATTATGATGAATAGTCAAAGCTATTTGCTGCAGATGGTGTAGAAGTTCTGCTCTTTTGTCACTAGCACTACATGACACTAGAATACTGGGTACAAATGTACTAAACATGCATTAACAGCACTCTTTATTACATTGACATTTACCAGAATTTTAATTTCTGGGTTAGATTTCAGATTTAATTAAGCTTCACAAAAATGAGTTCCAGAGAATGGTCATATAGTACATGAAGAGTTAAGAAATTTGAAGTTTTCACAGAACTTCGCAAAGACACAAGTTGATTTTGACAGTTATAATCTCCCCAGACTTTATATATATTTTATTCCCCAAGTTGATGTTCCTTGAGTCGCTGCATCTTGTTTCTGCTTTCTGCTAAGTTAAAGAGTTGGTTTATTAGTGTAAATGACTATGTCCTTTGAATTACCTCATCAGTAAGATTAATTTATTTCCCTTTAATTAGGTCCCTGTGGCTGAGACTGGCTGGTAGCATTAGCATGTCCTGTATGGAAAGTGGAGCTTGGAGACTTTGTACAGGCTTCAGTCACATTTATGTGTCCACAGAAGCAGCATCAAACCGACACGTAGGCAAGCAATAATTAATGGTGTTGAATTATTCAAACACAAATTCCTTTTGAAATAAGATGAATATCGGCACCTTTTAATGATACTGTGATATGGACAAGAAGTCGCTGTATTTAATAAAAGTAGGTGGTCTCTGGAGAATTGTTCCTTTTTTCATTAACATAGTTGAGGTCTCCACAACATTCTCCTTTAAAAAACAGTGTTTTTTTTTCAAAACAATTTACCCACCTTGCATTTTGTTTATGTTCTATTCTTAAAATGTAGCAAAATCTTATGTTATTTGCAACAAGAAAATTAAGCAATCCTACATTGAAAAAATAAATATATGATTTCAGGCATTAATACTTTCTCATTAACTTGGAGAAATCATGCAAAGTGCAAAGTCAAAATGATTACCTATTTGTTCTTGGTAAATTGTTTTTTTTTTTAGAAAATATCAAATTATTAGAATGTTATATCCAACCAACAAGCATTTTTAGGTTTTAGACTTTGTAATACTACTTTCTATATTACCTCGCTACATCCTTATATTTTTTAAAAGGTTATAGAATATGTGTGCTCTATCAGTATGAAAACTACTGTCCTAAGACGGTTTACTAAGGCATGGAGCAAAGGGGGGTTACAGGAACTAAATAGGCGCCTTTATTATGGAAGGATAAAAAAGAGAATGCTATATAGTGGTCTCTGCAGCACTCAAAAATGTCTGAAAATGTTAGGCAGAATGTCAATCACACAGCATACTCAATGTCCTCCCACCCTGACAGTTTTGCACAATCTTATAGTGATGAAGGTGGCTGCAGAACTGAATTGCTGTACTGGCGCTTAACCAAAAAAAAAATAATTTGGTCATAGCTGATCCAGTTTGCCCAATGTTCTGGTTCACATATTCCAATATACTGACACAGACTGATCACATGCATCAAATATCAGTCAGGCACTGCTCCTATCTTATAAAAGATTTCTCACAAAAAGGTTATAGGCTGCTCACATGTTGCACGCACAAAAGATTGTCAGATTGATGCTGTTACACATTATTCTCCCATTGAAATGATGAGAAGATGTTTTGTAGAGAACCAAACCACACTGATTTACTGAAGTCAAAATCATATTTTGTACCGACATCAGCCGGGAATTAAAAGCAAACTCTCCTTCTTTCTATTAACATGGGACTGCGAAAGAAGAAACAGGAACCAGTACTGGATTTACTTAAGATCCAAGTTCTTTCAATATTGCCCTTTATGGTTATAATAGTTCCAGGGTAGATGAAGGCCATTTTTTCTTTTTCTAGTGGACAAAAGCATTTTTCTGTTTTTGGCACAACATGTAAAATTGTGTGGCCACTATTAGAACTGGATTTTCAACTTTTGACCTAATGAAATGCATATTATTATGTTACCTATTTCCACTATGATGATTAGATGAATGGTTACATTTTATGTTTTCTTAAACATGACATGAAAGCAGGAAACATTTGACAAACATCAGAAGAAAGCAAAAGAAATGTTAATAAAGATTACCATCGGTTTCTTGGCTGCATGCCCAGTTATAAATATAATATATACCTTCTGTAGGAGGGATTGTTAAAAATTATCAAAATCGAGAGCAGTTTACAACATAATTTAATAGATAGAAAGGTTAATCTGGGGTATGTTCCAAGTCTGTTTCTTGATTTCAGTTATTGCTATATACAAATGTTGCCAGTAATTCTGTATATTTTTATTATTAGAATGAAATTCTGATGGCAGTTGTTTTAACGTATTAAACGCGTGAACAAAGAAAATAGGCACCAGACGTGTGAATTTTGCATTAAACAAAAGATGTTCTTATTTTCTTTTCAAGATGACCTTTATCTGGTGATTTAATTAAGCAAGGAAGGTTACAATAAAGCAATGTACAGCTTACTAACCAACAGCAGTCAGATTTCAAATACATCTAGCCAGGTCATTTGAAAGAGCTGTGGTTGGTTATTATGAGTATACACATTGGGTCTGATTTATTAAAGTTCTCCAAGGCTGGGGAGGAAACACTTTCATCAGTTAAGCTGGGTGATCCAGCAAACATGGAATGGATTTTTTAAAAGTCATTTGATATTTGTTAGCAAATGTTTTCAGTCCTGGACCAGATCTATACTAGGTTTGCTGTGTATCCCAGCTTCACTGATGAAAGTGTATCATCTCTAGCCTTGGACAGCGTTAATAAATCAGACCCATTCTCTTTACTATTTGTTCAAACTTTACAAAGGCTGTGAAAGATGTTTAATATTTGGGAGATTTTTTATTAAAACAGATCTATGTCCAGTGACTAAAATGATAAAGTTGACCTTGCAACCTATAATATTAAGGGCTATACCGTCTTAAATTTGAGAAAGTTCAGATGTCACTTACGTTAAAATGAAGTGGTTTTTGCAATTTTTTGCAACTGTTGTTGCCTAACTGATTTTCTAGAAACCTGGCTCTACCGGTAGTATCCCTGGCACTAGAAATTTCATTTTTGGTTTAGATACTAAGGCCCATCGACCAATAAAGGCACACTGCAGCTTTCTTATTACAAAGATTATACCATGTGGATATATTGAAGGCTGACTTTCCCATTTAGTCAGTTTGAAAAAGGAAGCCATGAAAGGACAGTATTTTATTTTCAGAGCAGAGAAAGCTTTGAATGAAAAGTTACTTTTTTGTCTTTTGCAGCACAAGCAACACTTCCTATTTGTTACAGAAGTTTCCCAACCTGCTTGAAAATGTTAATTGTGTTTGATGTATAATTTGTTTTTGTAAACTTTAACCCATTTCTTTTATCCTTACTGTGACGAACCCCCACTCCCAGCTGTTACCTGGCGCAAAGTTTTTTCCAGCATGTTTAGCAATAATCTAAACACCAGCAGGCTGAGAAGGGCCGTCACAGAGCAAAATTAACCAATCTTGCCAAACACACACTCACAGGTAGACTGCCACTACGTGCTTAGACGAAAGCATATACTGTTACCCTTGACAACCGCAGTCATGATTCTTCTTCTTTTAGTCTTGTCTGTGTAACCCGCTGCCACATCAGACAGGGATGTCACAGAAAAAAGAATTTTTATAATAGTGTTAAGGAGAGAAAGCTACTCTATTTCTACTTAGAGGATTCACAGATTCAGCTTACACTTTTTATAGTGTTTAAAAAGTAAAAACATATAAAAACACAGTGCATAAAAAAGAATAAAAAATTAAAGACTAAACTAATAACAATAACTGAACAATAGCAAGTAGTGTCAAATTAAAGGGAATAACAATGAAATAATAGTTAAGTGAAAGTTTGACTTGGTCTAGGTTGCTGTATAAAGTCCCAGTTATTAATCAGAGTCACTAGGTTCCCTGCACTGCTCAATCTTTCAATGTTGTTGTCCATAGCAACAAACTGGTATCAGTGAGAGCTCCCTCTATAAGGTTTACATGGTTTTTTCAATGCCAATACACAAAGGAGGAAATAGTAGGACAATCCAATGACAGCAAGTTGTGGGCTGTCTGGGAGAATGTGTTCACATAGATAATGATACTCTGTGGACACACCTAGGATATTCTTATTATTGCAAAATTCATATTTTCAAAGGTTCGGGTTTTAGGACCCCCAGATTATTAGTCAGCACAAACGGAGTTTAAAGAGACCAAACTAGGCATGTCTGGTACTTATGATTCACCATAACAGGATAAATATGGTTTCCAGGCTTTCCTGAGGCCTTGGAGAAGGATGTACTAATAGGTTATCTGGTGACAGAGCTGAATACCAGGGTGAATTTATGATCCTGTGCCATATTTTTAGACAAAGGCCCTAAAGGGGGACTATAGCCTCCACTCCTTTACATTTAAGGGGAAATCTGACATGCTCCCCCCAATATCACACTGACCTTTTCAAAACACTACTGAAATACATACATGCATCAGACAAAACATTATCAAGCTAGTCTCAGATGAAAATTGATGTCGTTCATCAATCTCCCACAACTGGGAATGACTGCTGTGCAATAGTATGGAGGGGAGCACAGTAGATGCTGCCCGCTTGTCCTCCCCTCTCCATTAAACAGTCTAAACAGATCTAAACTCTGATGATACAAGCATAAAGATAGAAGCTTATCAGCTGGAACTAATATCAAGACAAAATAAATCTAGTATTGGAACTTTATAAAGTATTGTTTTTGTTTTTTTTGGAATGTGCCTTTTAAACTGATTAGCCCATGTTGCATTCCAGGGCCGGTTAACAAATGTCACCTGCATATTAATAGGTTGTTACTAAAAGGCACAGCAGAGCTGTATTCCACTTATTTAGCGTGCAATAATTTATCCTGTCGCCATTATGTCCCCTTTGCTTGGGCTGTGATAATCCAAGCATGGTAATCAGCCATTTGGCATGAGACAGCAATGCTGAGAGCCAAGATCAATTCACACATGTTGCTCTTGACCACAAGGCTCTAGACATGCTGACTTTACAATCCAGTCAGGCTTATAGTTTCCTTTACTTTAATCATTATCTGATGTTTAGAGCTATTCCAGCTGCTTCACGTGGATGTAATTTAAAGTCCGCACTTACAAGTAGGACAGGAAAATATTTCCTCTGTACTTCACAGGTTTAGATATAATTAGCTTCCAGTGAGGTATGGCATGCATTACAATTCATTATTTACTGGATTAATTTGTCATATGGTTCACCCAAAATAAAATTGTTACAGGTACAAGGAGTGGTTAAGCATTGTCATATTATGATTATATGGGGCTCAGAGATATGGGAAACTAGGTTCAGCATGCCTTCGGATTCTTCTCCATCTTCCATGATTCTGCCTACTAAGGAAATGCCGGTATCATGTTTATGCATAGAACAACTTACCTCTCTGTGCATGCCTCCAAAGAACCAATTATGATTGGGTTCATGCAGCGTCTTGTGTTATAATGTTAAGTCCCACACCACACCCATGAAGATGTATTTATAAATGATGTATGTATCCCGCCTAATTTAGAATTATTACTTTGTGTTTGACTCTTTACCATGCTTGTGAACTCTATGATCTCATGTTCTGTCTCCCGGGCCTTCATGCATGTAGTGTGTGAGGTCAGCCAGTTGACAGAGCAGACACAGTTACACAAATTTAGTAATGAATGCAACCCTTTAAGTTATTCAGAAAGAAATATCAGCTACAGAGAACTTTAAGATAATAAGGTACCAAACTAATTACTATTCCTTTGTGTGACAGCCTTTACAATCTTCACAGCAGCAGGTTTAGGGCATTTTCAGACTTTTAGATTGAACAGACTGTTCTATCACAGTTTCAACCACGCTCACAACAATTCCCATTCAACTGAATTGGAACAAATTGGGAACCATTTGGTGCACAATTTGGACATGACTGTGGTGGATTGCAGTGCGGTTCCTAAAGGCGACAAGTCACTTCTGCCCATGTGGTTGCATTTCCTGGTCTGGAGGGAAAAGCACACCTCAACTACACCCAACCTCATTCAAAGTGGTTGTCAAACACTGCAGTTGACAGCATAGTGGTTAAAATGGGGCAGCTAGGAGCGGTTAACAATGGAGTTTTGAAGCACAAGTCTGAAAGGGGTTTTATGGGGGGAACTTGTGATCAGACTAAGAGGAACTTTTAGTTGACACTATGATGTTGGCTGCAATTATGTCAGTGGGTACTTGGTTCCCCTTTCCTATGCCTTCTTTATTGCGTCAATATAATACCTGAATCTGCATATAATTATATATTGTAATTATCTGCTGATCTGCTGCTCTGTTTTAGCTGCATACTCACTGGTTATTTAAAAAGTAAAATAATCAGTGTCCTGCATCATTAGCAATGTTTACATTTTTAGGGGTTTGGAAAGGGACAGTATAAATCTGCAGGTAAGCTAGACATTCTTTTTTCATATCACATCAGATTTGACATTTGTATTTGCATTGTAAAATAAATACAACTGCGATTCATTTCTTTTATGGTACTGTAGCGCCACCATATTAGAGAAGTCATCTACTTAATATCCTGTGCCTGACCCCTGGGAATGTTATATACATCTCCACAGGAGAGACCTCAAGATCACCCCATAGTGTGCCCAAAGCTGAGAGATATTAGGCAAAATACGGAACCATGTGGATCTCATTTCATACGGATTTAAAAATAAACATATTCTGTTACGATTCTGTAATGCCAGAAGACTAACTCTTATAACATAAGACAATAACGCTAAAGGCAGCTTGAAAAAAAAAAAAGGTCAGATTTACACGGGGGACCACTAGTTTTAGAAATGCATATGGCTTTGAGCTGCTAAGCCTGTAGCTAGAACTCTCTAATTTGTAGTGGCAAAATAACTACATCTCCACATGTTGTTGCTGGTTGCTACTTGACTCGATAATTCACACCACATGAATGCCGTAATAAAGGATCTCCCAAATGAAAATAGTCCTTATTTGTCTTCATTAAAATCTGTCCCACTGCTCATTTTTCAGCGTTAAAATAATAAAGAGACGGCTCTTGCAATCACTGGTAACAATAGAGGCGGTGATGTACATTTTTTTTTTTTTGGTAGCAGATGCAAAAGAAATGTGCAGGACCTTGAGTAATAGTTTAAACTGGCCTGTTTTGCACATATGAGCTGTAGAGGATAACCAGCATCCTATCAGGAAGGATGAACAATGCAACCGTGACATTTATAATTTCCTTTTCAAATCAGTGATGGTTAGCATATGCAGATAGACCCGGATTGACCAAATGAAGAGCTTGCTCCCTTGTGATACTCTTTTCATACTGTAACACATACCCTAATCATTTAACACTCTAATAATTTAAATCTGACACACAATAACCACATCCATACTTTCTTGCCAAATGCTATTGCATGCAGTTGATGGGACTTGTTTTTGGGGACAATGTTTACCTTAACATGGCTTTTGTTTCTCGTCTTGGTTATGTCTAAATTTACAGAGCCAACCATGATACAGGAAGCCTGGAAGCATTCTGCCGTCTAGCTAAGACAGCCCCATTATTTAATATAATTTAAGTCAAATTTTCACAAATGGCTATAGCAGGTAATTATTACCTATTGGTTATTTGTTCCCTGTATAATTTTACTCACCCCTCAGGCACTTGATTTCCACAGCAGTTCAAAGCATATTTACATGATACAAAGTGAATCCCTTTAATGTAAGTGATATGTCAACTCAACAGTTCTAGTGCCAGAGTGGAAACAGCTGGAAAGTAAGGTTCATCTTTTGGGCAAGCAATTCTAAAAACTTTACAGAAATGTGTATACTTTCCATGGAGGATGTCACTGGGGATTGGGGTGTTTTATCCACCATCGGAAAACTCATAATAAGAAAAGGCATATATTTGTCTAAAATTGAATGTGTTTCTTCATACCTTGAAACTATCTACTAAGATACATACAGAAATTGGCGAACATTCAGCCAATATGGTAAGGAAAAGGGGAATGTTTTAACGCTTCTGTTTACCCAAAACCTGAGCATTCTTTAGTGCAAGCTGACCCAGGGATGTAAGATAACCTCACTTACTTCTCTAAAGACACAAGTATGCATCTTGCTACTAATACTGTTTCTGAATTTTGCATGAGCTGACAAGCTTATTAACAATGTCTTGACATAGCTCCACATAAACCTGTCCTCTGCCAACACCATGGCCAGCTGCACTTTAATATAATATAGTTGCCCAAGGACTATCACTCTCTCTGTTTGAGCAGCCTACTACCAAGCATGAGCACAGTCATGTAAGAGGAACAGAATTGAATCAGGCCAGATATTTCTTCTTACTCCTACGGGCGCAACAGAATGCCCTGGACTGAAGGGGGAGTAAGTTTGTACAGACAGGAAATTCAAGCCAAGGCTATGAAGTGAAGATATGTAAAAAATGTGATAATTATATGATTCAACAGTAAAAGGTAGTCATTTACATTTCCAGCTAAATGTGTATGTAAGCACCATTAGCCATATGTTGTAGCCTAATATAATATATTCTAACTCCCGATGACAGGTCTATCTAAGCCTTGCTACAATTTTTTTGCCTTCTCATAAATGATCCATTTTGCCACTAGTGTTTAGTGCTAGGTTCTATTTACTTTTCCAAGAGTCATCAGAGCATTTCTGCCTGCCTTTAATGTTCCATGTACATAAGTCATGCTTCTGTTCTTGTTTTTCTTTTCCTTGCCTGCATCATCAACTTCCCTCTACTGCTGGCTTTGGTGGATAATGAACACAGTAAGCATTAATCAGCCAAGACCTGCTGATGTATATTTTCAACCATGCTCTGAAGCACATGACCTTTTTCTGTCCCAAGGCTTCATCTCTGTAGGGAACTTGTTCCTTGCTACTCTGCAGCTTCCTACCCTGGGACAGGGGAGAGCTTTTTGAACTACTAACACAGCACTCTCCCATCCATGAGAAATACCTGGCAGTTGCTGATGTTTAGAAAAATGTCATTGTTTCCACATCCAAATAATTTTCAGATGTTTGCAGAATCCCTGCAGATGCTGAGGTGATGTTTCTGGCATATTTTGTTACAGTAAAAATAGCAGTTTTACTTCACTTTTTTTCTTTAAAACATATTAAGTCATAGGAGGTAAAGCATGTTTCAGTAATAAGTGCTTGTTATCATTTATGTGTAATCTTAATAGTGGAGTAATTTACCACGACTGGTTTGGTCTGGGAGAAATCCATTTCAGAGCCTTCGGACTTTTTCAGTAATCCAGTGAAAAGGTCAATGATGATTTTAGAGTTGGTGTAAGTCATTCCAACCAGTCAAATGTGTCACTAAAGTATTTATTTAAATAGTAGCTCGAACAGAGTAAACTGATTTGCTCATAGCTTTGTTTTAGCTGGATAAAGTTATTTGAAACTTCTAAGGCAAAGCTTAATTGAGCCAAACAGCAGATAATCATTTGATGCATGAATATGTGATTCTCCGGGACCGGGACTAACAGAAGTGCAGAAACAGGATTTTCCTGAAGAATCCGACTCACCCAACTATAAATCTAATCAATTTACTAACAATTGAAAATTGATTGTTAAGTCTTCAATGTATCCACACAAAAGAAAAATGTCCTCATGACCATATTAGGGCATTAAATTTTTTTTATTAACAGCATACTTAACAGATCACTTTGATGTATTTAACAACAAAGTTCATAAAGTTGAACGCAAGTGTTACCTTTTATCTTACACAGTTGTGCAAAGTCCTATCCTGTATGGAAATTGCTTATTCACATTTCAATGTACACTATACGTTTCTCACAATGAGCAATAGAAGTTGCACCAAGTCAGATATATCTTGTCTTATTTTCTAGTTGGAGTTCACCCATTATTATCTTACCTTATCCTTCTCATGGTTACTGTCTCTGGACTACCTATATTATTAATTTGATTTCCATTCTTTTAATTATGGAGGCTCAGCATCAAGTGTGTTTTTACCACAGCTTCCTGTACAGCCATGTATAGCATCCTATGGGCCCCTTCTATCAGCCATGATGCCTTCATTGTAGCTCCCATGCATCTTTTGATCATGGTATTAAGTCTAAAAAAGTATGTATTGTAAGCAAGAAGACCTTATTTATTCAGTTGGAAGTGAAGGAAGAACCTGGATAATTTAAGTTCATTAAACGCCAGCTTCAATCATAAGGTTTATATTAAAGCAAACTTTTCACATTAGGTGGTCTTCCCTACCCCTTCCCTAGGTTAAAAAAGAAAAGTAATGCATTGTATAACATTTTTGATCTTGGGTTTACGTATGCATTTCTGTAAATATCTGGCCAGTTGATAGAAAAGGAAAAAAGGTTTTTAATCCCTAGGCATACCCGATGGGGATAGATTGAGTAGGTTTGTTCTGACAGATTTTTCTGCTTTTTTATTTTAATGATTAAACATGATAAACCCATAGCTACAAAGTTACCTCTATTTACATGCAGCTAAACCTAAATAAATAAAAGTTTTTAATACTGCAATGTAACTAAAAATGTAATTAATAAAATCCTCTACTCTGTGCTTTGTTAACAAAAAAATGTACAACTGCAGAGTTTTTCTTGGGTCTGTATAGCTGTCAATTCTTAATTCCCAGACTTGCGACCTCTGTAACAAGCATGGAAGCAGGATTACAGTGGGTCAAAGGAGATACGTTTGCAGCTGAACAAGTGATAGGGTAACCTAATTAGATGTATTCTCCTGCTCACTCTGGTAATCTGTCAACGTATGTCTCAACATCTCAAGGACAATGACAGAGCCTGCAGCTTCAACTTTATCTTAGTGGGTCCCAGAGGAAGAAAACATTATAATAGGAAAAGGACAAAACCACATAAAATGCAAGGCAGGACTGTGACAAACTAACAAAAGTCACATTAGCTACCCCTGAGGTAAGAGAAGCTATGTCAAAGATGGAATTTATTGCTTTTAAATAGAGAGTGTAAAGAAATTGGAAATGCAAAAAACAATTATGTATAGTCCCTGGCATGTTTAGTGTTTAGTTATACCAGTGGTGTCCCAGCCCTGTCCTGGAGGGCCAGGAATTAAATCAATTTTTAGTATTAAAACAGACAACAGTAACATTAGTAATGTGTGGGTTATAAAGCATCTGAAAATTACTATTTTTTCATGGAAATCCTGGCATGTATGAGGCCTCTTAAATTTGGACACCCTGAACTAGGCATAATGTCTTGGTCGGTCCCTTGATGGTTGTCATTTTGCCATGGTACACTCTTAGTAACACAGAGATGAAGACCAGGAGCTCATTCATTCAGACTGCTCTTTTAATGTGAATTCCCCTCATAATAGTTCACCATCAAGATATTCATCCACCTAACATGCTGCCCCCTTAAATTCAATAACCATCCACACATACAGTCCTCAAATTCATTTAGAAAATTCCACCAGTAAAACCCACTGTTTATTTGCAGCCAGTATAAATAGCCTATAGCTCTGGCAATTCCTTGCTTTGCATGTCAGTCAGTGCAGTCAGTAGGTATTAGTATTGAATATTTGCCTAGGAGAAACTTTGCTTTAGAAGGAAACTCAACTTTTTTTTTGCAAATTTACATAAGAAAATGAACATTGAGAAAATGTCAATTAATTAGAATATCCCCAGCAACATGCCCATAGAAAGCAGTGATATAGGTCCCACCTGTTTACATAGACTATGTAAAGTGGGATGCTGCTGTCATGTCCTTGACTTGTCCCAAAATCCAAACTAGGAAGAGGAGAAAAAAAGATGGCAGTACTCTCAACATAACAAGGACAAATGAGTGTATTGAAAAAATCTGTTAGGCAATGGTATTTTATTGCAGAGGGGACATCGCCTGTCCCTTCCTGCCATAAAGGGACTGCTTGGTTGCAATTTTTAAGTGTGTTTCGTTCTACTTGAGGATGAAATGTAAAGGGCTCCATGATTGGAAAAGATAGACTTTCCAGGGAGAACTTGGGTGATCCAACAAAAACTGGAATTGATCTAATTCACAATTGAAAATATTTGCCAATTTGAATTTTAGGATATCTATTCCAGTTTTGATGACCCAGGTTCTCCCATGATAGTATATCCTCTATAGCTTATATATCCTATATAGTATATAAAGTCCAAGAACTATAAAATAATAATCCTACTGTAAATGATCAAAAAGAAGCTGCAAGCAGAGTCCGAACCTTCTTGAGGCTTTTTACATGCTTGTTAACAGTCTTAATTGCAAAAGGTAATTTCTGACATTTTTTGACCACTTCCTCTTAATATATACATTAAAAAAATAAATATATAATCAAAATACCAACACAATATCTATATTTAGCCTCTGTAATCATGATTAAAATGTCCAATAAATGGTCCCCATATAAAATACCCATTTAATATATCCACATAAAAAACAGCTGTTGTATATAAAAATACTGTATATAAAAGAAAACATATGTGAAACTATGTGTATGAAGAATCTAAATGAACTGAAAGGTAAATTAGAACAGGTCACAGCACTGGCATTTCATTTGAACTCCAGAATAGACTGGATCTATGTGGTGATGTTTGCTTTTTTGTTTACTTTATTTTGCTTTTATTGTTTAGTTATGTAATTTAAAAGAATTGATAATCCAGGTCTTGTCTATAACATCTCAGAGCACCTCAGTGTGTGTTGTAGAGGTTAGAGATGACAATTCTGTTTATAGAGATATAGTGATGGTGTTTTGCTTAGGGACTCGGAGGGGGGTGTATGTATGTTTTCAGAGGCCGTTGAATGGGCACTGAAGGAGGATGTCCGCAAGAAGATCGGGAAGGGTGAGTTTGTGGACCTTTTTTTCACTTTTACCATTTGCTTTTTATTTTGGAAAAAAGTTCGGAGGGGGGGGGGGCGGAAGGTTGAGAGCGAGCAAAGGCGGCATTGCTTGATTCCCTATGCATTTTTCAATTGGTTCCAGGCATTGGGATTCTGGCAAGTGTAATTGACGAACGACAGCCGGACCAGTGTGCGGCGTTGTTTTGTTATTTAGACCTGATTAGGGAGGCCTATAGGATGTAAGGTGGGGTTGCTTGGCTGCACTATGAACAGCAATTCAGGCAGAGAAAGGCAGTTAGACTGTCTTTGCATTGGGATTATAAGGACATCAGTCTGTGGATGTGCCTAATGGTGTCGGGTGGGCCGGTGGGCATGCAGTTTTTTCATGCAGGGGGCGGTAGTCAGCAAGCAGGTGGATCGTTGGCCACTAAAAAGAAATGGGTCTGTTGGCTCTTCAATGAGGGAGGTTGCAAGTTTAGGGTTTGGTGCAGGTTTAAGCAGGAGTGCTCAGGGTGTGGTGGTGCACACGAGCTCTCGCGCTGTTTCAAGCACAGTGGGGGTAGAGTGGGTGATGCCAGTTGAAAAAAGTATGACTCTAGTGATGGTAGGAAGGATGCACCCCTTTTTAAGTAAGTATCCAGATTTAGAGGTGGTGCGGGTCAGACAGTATGGGTCGGGGGGAATGCTGGATAAGGCGGATATTGAGGTTGCCTTTCAGCTGCTCTCAGCGCATCCGGAAAGTTTGAGGTGGTTAAGTATACATTGGGTGGGTAAGTATTTTGTTGACGGATGTTTGCCCATGGGGTGCTCTATTTCTTGTGCTTTGTTCAAGAAGTTTTGTACTTTCCTGGAGTAGGTGGTGAGATCGGTCTGGGGGGTGGAGTCTGTCATCCATTATTTGGATGATTTTTTGTTGATAGAACCGCCGAATAGTTCATTGTGCAGAGTGTTGTTGGCCACGTTTCAGCATGTGGCGGAGCGTTTGTGGGATTCTTTTGGAGGCAGATAAGACAGAAGGGCCATCGAGGTTGCCGGTGTTTCTAGGGATTGAATTGGTGGCGATGGAGAGCAGACTGCCGAGGGACAAGTTGCGGTCTCTGCGGGAAGAAGTTAGGGCAGCATGCGGACGGAGCTGCAGTCACTGCTGGGAAAACCTAATTTTGCTTGTAGGGTGATGAGGATGGGGCAAAATTTTTTGCAGGAGGTTGGCTGCGGCGACGGCTGGGGTGCTGGTGCCGTCACATTTTGTCTGGCTTACAAAGGACTTGAAGGCAGATTTGGAGGTGTCGAGGTTGTTCTTGGATTCTTTTAATGGTAGGGCGTTATGGTTGGAGGGGCCGGTGAGTTCGGTGGACCTTGAGTTGTTTACTGATGCGGCGGGGGCTTATTTTAGATGGAAATTGTGTGCGGGGGCATGGCCTGATGTGGTGGTCCTGGAGCTTTTTCCCATTGTTGTAGTGGTGGAACTGTGGGGGTTGGAGTTGGCTAACAAGAAGGTGCAATTCCACTGTGATAACTTGGGGGTGGTGCAGGCTATTAATTGTTTTTCAGTGGCATCGGGACTGGCGGTTAGATTATTATGGCATTTATTGTTGCACTGTCTGCAGTTTACATTTTCATTTTTGCGAGACACATTCTGGGGGTTCACAAGGTTTTGACTGATGCGTTGTCTCGTTTTCAGTGGAACAGGTTTTGCGAGCTGGCGCCAGAAGCAGAACAGCGCGGTTGTCTCTCTCCGGAACATCTGTGGAGTGTTGTGACGGTATCATCAGTGAGTTGATACAGAATTTGGTGAGTGTGGGAGCTTATTCTGGGGTATGGCGGGATTGGGATGAGCTCTGTTTTGGGGTAGGTGGAGGGGTTGTAGTGGAAAAATTTGTGCATTTGTTATTGTTTTGGTTGGCGCAAGATTTTGTAGCGGAGTTGTCTGAGGCAGCTGTGAGTAGGAAATTGGCAGGGATGGTATTTTGGATTAAGTTGCATGGTTTCAGAGATGTGACCAAGGAATTTGTAGTCAGGCAAGCTGTTAAGGGGTAGAGGAAGGGTAGGAGGGTGCCATATGTGCAGGACCGATGTCTTTTTCCTTGTTGCGGAGCTTGGTGGGGGTTTTGAGCGGGTGCTATTTCAAGCGGCATTCCTTTTAGCGTTTTTTGGGGCTATTCAAATTAGTGAATTAGTAAGCCCGTCTAGGAATTGGCATGGGGTTTTTTTATTTCAGGATGTGGTGGTGTCAGCGGATCGGGTAAGTTTACTTTTTCGATGTTCTAAGACAGACCACAGGAGGAGGGGTTTTAAGCTAGTTCTTTTTCAGTTGGATGGGCCAGAGGTTTGCCCTGTTGGGGCTGTAGAAAATTTGTGTATGGGGAGGCCGAGGGTGCAGGGTGGTCCCTTTTTAATTCATGAGGATGGGTCCTGTCTGTCAAAATTTTAATTTGTGGCAGTATTTAGAAAGTGTTTGGTTAGGTTGAGGGTGGATGTGAAGGGCTATTCCTCGCACTCTTTTAGGATTAGGGTGGATTTCAGCTGTTATGTGTGGCCTCAGCTGTTGTAAGGGGGACGGGGGGATGTTGTTCAGGAGTTGGGGGGGGGGGGGCTGTTGATGTGCTCATGTACTTGCTTTTGTTTATGTGTTGAAGGTGGTCTGGTGTGCCTGGTCTTCATTGTTGGGCACTTTTATGTCTGGTGGGGAGCGAGAAGTGCGGAGGTGCGCCTAATAGACAGCAGCTTGGAATTTCAAGAAAGGAGTCTACATTTCGCTGGATTGGAGTGCAGGGTTTGCTATGGAGCAGAGTGGTGCCAGAGATTAGGAAATTTGCGGCTTTGGATAGGCCTCCTGGCGTGGTTGTGATTTAGAGAAACGTTCCATGAGGGATCTCATTAGGGATATCTCTATAGACTTTTTGCGATTGAGGGTGGAATACTCCCGGGAGTAGTGGTGGTGTGGTCTGATATTGTGGCCAGAACCTGTTGGCAGGGTGCTAGATCGGTGGAAAAACCTATATAATGAGGCCAGGATAAAAGTGAACAAGGAGGTTGGTTTTTTTGCCAGGAGAAGAGAAGGGGCATTGTGGTGCGGCACCGGGAATTGGAAGAAGAAACGTGTTGGTATTTGAGGTGTGATGGGGTGCACCTTAATGCTATAGGTAGTGACTTGTTGTTTCTGGGTCTACAGGATGGATTTCAAAGAGCCCTGCGACTTTGGAGGAGCGATCAGGTGTGAGGTTTCACGCCTGCTCGCTGTGGCGGTTAGAGTTATGGAAGGCAGGGATCCTGGGCATGGTAAAATGGTGAATTGGGGTAAGAGGAATTCTCGGTGGTAGGGTCCACCGAGCTGGGTGGCTAGGGGGCCAAGGAGGTATTTTCGGAGTTAAATTCTGGAGGAGTACAGAATATGCCTTCTGAGACCTGCAGCCTGGTTGTTGAGGTTTAAAACAGGGATGTTGCAATGGTATTATTAAGGGGAGTTATTTTGGTTTATGTTAATTATGCTTGTTTAAGGTAAATGGGATTTATTTGCTTTGTTATTTATTTGTTGGTTATTTATTGTTTGTTAAATATTTTTATTTTATGGTTATTTATTTGTTTAAATAAACAGCTGATTGCCAGACAATTTAAGTGCAAGTTGGTGTCTGTGTATTATTGGTTGGTTGTGGTTGGTAAGCAGGTTGGGGGGAGGTGCCTAATTTTGGGAAAAGGTGGGAAAGGCTGACAGGTCCGAACTATCCTGGTCATGTACAACAAACACTGTTTCTTTAAGAACTAGCATAGTGGTGCAGGCCACCATACAACTGTCTAAACATAACCTAATCTTTCATGTTTTACTTGATAACCTGGATTGCTAAACAGAATGTGTAAACAGGGAAACAGATGCAACTCAAAGGTTTGAAACATTGTTCAATTGTACATTATATAGAAAAAAGATTTGTAAAGAACAACCATAGGAACCTGTCCAACCAAATTCAGTTCATACCAACTGTTTGCTCTTATCAGTATAATATTATTTAAATCCCCATATTTGCTTTACCCAAGTGGAAGGGTTCAATCGGAAGGTCAGTAGTACATCTACACGACAGTTATTTGAGTATTGTTCTTTCCTTAAGGCTGCAGCAGTCAATAATTTGAGAAGATTGTCTCTTGTGGCAGCCCAGACCTCCTGCCAGTTAAGGGGACCACCCAACTTCTCCAAGTTTATAACCAAACTTTCTTGAGTTGGAATATATTGTTGTTCTGTGGCCTTTCTTTGTTGAGTGACCCATGACATATTTTGTAACATAGCCCTCTGTTGCAGAAAGCATGAGTGTGCCAAATACAAGATCACACAATTCTCTTTGTTTTGCTATTATACTTGGAAAAGGACTACATCTTGTACATACATTGTTCTCTCACCAAACCCAAAGAAAACAGCTGAAAAATGTCATTTTGGGCCTGCAGATTTCAGCATCAGGTTTCAATTTTGTTTTATTTTATCAAATTCAGACAGTTGTCTAATAAATTATATGAAAAATGAAACACCCATCATTGTAGTCTAATCAAAGGAAAAATAGTATCACATGAACCCTCGTTAAATACACAATTAGTGGTCAGCTATCCATTTCCTAATTTTAAATAAGATTATGATTAAAATTTAGAGTGTTTTAACGTGAAATTAGGCATTTAATAGAGGTGAGCAAAGAGAAAAGAAAACCCTGCTCCTAATTAGTAAGTAGTCACTCTTATAGGTATTATGGTAAGCAGACATAAATAAACTTTATCAACATTTAACAAGGCATAACAGCATTTGGGCACTATACTCTACTTGCTCAGGAAGCTTTATTGAAACCTTAACAAAAATAGCTGTTAAAAAAGGGTAAGGGGGGCAGAAAGAGCAGTGGTGGGGCGTGGGAGTGGAGTCATAGGGCCTGATTTATAAAAGCTCTTCAAGGCTGCGGAGAATACACTTTTATCAGTGAAGCTAGGTGATCCAGCAAACCTGTAATGGATTTCTTCAAAGTTTATTCCTATTTGCTAGCAAATGTTTTGAATCCTAGACCAAATCCATTCCCGGTTTGCTGAATCACCCACCTTCACTGAATAAAGTGTATCCACTCCAGCTTTAATAAATCAGGCCTATAGTAGGACAGAACATACAGCATTTGCCCTGTGAAGTTTTTGTATACTATTATGCAAACAACTCATTTTCACCACCTTGCCTATCATTCTCACCACCACATCTACCACATCTACCTTGACTTTCTGTCACCAAACCACACAGTGGCCTGGCCAAAAGTAGATTTTTTTTATACTACAAATGTTAAAAAAAGCCAATGTTAGATAGTATGGGTGAAATTCATGGTTATCAATCTAATCTGAGCTGGATCAATAGATCTGTTTACTCTCTTTTTCTGACTCATGCTCAGCCTTCTATAATGATAAAAACACACTATTGTCATCAATGTTTTTTTTACAAAACCAATAAAATTTCATTTGTCAGACGCAAAGTTATAAATCGCATTGCCTGGTTGTAGGTGAAAATCTAATCATGAAAGTAAATTTCTGGTTTACCTTTTTACAATGTAATTTTTATGCATAGCTTAGCAGATTTAAATCATGGTATTTTTACCAGTGTCATACTTTCATATAGACAATGCACTAAAATCTGTTTGCTGTCATTTCTTGTTTTAGCAGATTTTTCCCAGGTTGAAATACACAGAACAGAAAAAAGCATCAAAATGAATAAAAAGAAAGAAACAAAGATACTAAGGATTTAGACACAGGAAACAAAGTTGTACAGTATTTTAGTGTATGTTTCTATGATTGCCCTGGCTTGAAATACATAATTACAATACCAGCACTCCTATGCTGGCCAAAGAAGAGCAGAAATTCACAGTAAACAATAGCTAGTCAAACATCCTTCCATCCTCTTTATGTTACACAAGATGGAAATTTTGTGTGTGAGGCTGAGCACTTTCAATAATCACAATTTTATCATGCCCTAAAAACTTTACATAGCCTAGACATCTGAAACAACTATGACTTTAAAGTTAAAGTGAACCAGTTGCAAATCAGGTCAAGACTGTTTTAACAAAAAGATAAAGAAAAATATCCTATTCTAACTCTAGCTACCCCAGGCATCTTATCAGTTTTAATAATATACAACAATATTTTCTTACTAGTAAATAGCACTTTAGTAAATCCTTTATTGCAGAAAACAAACATATATATGTATATTTAGTTTTAGTTCTTAACCTACTCTGACAGCATATTTTTGCTGACGTTACTTCCATAAGTCAGAGATTGGAGTTGGGTCAGTGAAGTTCCGGTAATCATGTTGATTAGTTAGCAACCTTGGCCAAAAGCTGGCAGCTTTCCACCTGATAACTATATAGTTAATCATGCTAGATTTAGGATGTATAAAATATTTATACCTGGAATTTAGAATAATTTACAATTTGTCAACTGCTGAAACATGCTAACTATGAATGTGGCAGTAGTGTTTGTGTACTAACATATGTAAATGCAATGGGACTCTATTTATTGAATTTTGCTGTTTAATTAGAAGTGATCTCAAAGCTGACAGCATACAGGCTCTTAATCAAATACATCAGCCATTTATCAGAGATTTCATATTTCCAATCTAGATATTAATTTACACAGATTTCCAGGGCAAAAAATGTAAAACAAAGTGTTGCATAACCTGCTCCCACCAAAGAAGAAAGTATGGAAAAACATCAGTTTGACATTGCATTGCCCTGTGGTTGTGTAAGCAGGCTATATGATCATTTGTATGGTTCTGCTGAATGTTAAAAAAACACACACTAGAACCCAGCCATATGGATAACGTGGGGCTAACAGCCCTCGTAAATGTTCACTAATGCTTCAATGATTGTAACATGAAAAGCGAGGAATGACCATTGCAGATAAGTCTACTATTCAACACTTTGATGCTGGATATGTTCAAGATCTCTTTTTTTAACAATCTGGCTAAATAAATAGAAAGTATAATAAATACATAACATCTGCTACTGATCTGGTGTCCTGGACATTCGTAATTTTTATGTACAGTGTTTTGGCATCTGGTAAAAATGCCTGCTTGCCTAACACCATATAGTTTAATATTGTATTTTGGCAAGGTAGAAACTTTTTTCACATGCTAGGCTAAATCAGAAGCATCTAAGTGTGGCTTTGAGAGAGAGCAATCTAGCTATGAGTTGCCACACAGAACAAAGAGTGGTTGGTGCCATATTGAATTATTTTACATGAAACTGTAAAAAGGCTGGTAAGCCTGCTGGGGAGCATCTATAAAAATAAGTTCATACCAGGCCAAAATAATTTTGCAACTTTTTTTGTTTTGTTAGATAATATTTCTGCTTTAATACAGTTGGCATTAATTACCAAAATCAAATCTTTCTCCTTTTTGACCTATCAATTTCGCTAAATATTGGATAGACATAACAAATACCATTTTCAATAGTAGTCTACAGGCAAGAAAATAACATTTTAATAATTATATTACTGGACTTACATTATTGTAGAATTGCTCGATTTGGCTGAAATGAAGTCTCATTTCATTGTGACTGAGACCTATACTTTTCCATGTATTTTCAATATAGCTATATTATGATTTGAAATAATATAAATATATGAAATGTTTAAGAAATCACATTTATCACTGTTCTGTGCTTAGGCAGTCAAGCTACATATCACACTTTTTTAACTTTTTCCCTGACAAAAAAGGCCATTGGGCCTGCTACCTCTTGGGACAGCTACACATTGCCAAGCCTCAAACATTCCTGCTATAAAATATGATTGTACTTTCTGTCCTGTGTAACGTATCTCATAAATTAAGAATACATTTCCAAAGATTCTAATGGCAAAGAGTAAGGCAAGGCCAAAATGTTCTTTGAGATGTTTACAGATATGAGACATTTCACATTTCCCGTAGGTAAAGTCATTTACCGTGGCCAAGATGTTATAGTAGCTTTAGAGAACAATGCCAAAGCAAACAAGGACTTTTCAAAATCAATCTGGACGACAGGGCTGCAAGGACAGTGAAATCACTAGCATTTTAGTTTCACAAAATAATTCTTAAAGGGCAAGTTGCAACTTGAATTATGTAAAAAGAAAATTAAATATAAATAAATATATGAAGGGTTGGACTGACCTTCTATTTGGACCCTGTCCATCTAGCCACTTTCTTGCAGCAGGAGCATCACAATGCCAGTAACACCTGCCACCATTCTGGTTGTCAAGTAATCATCCACCCCAGCCTGGCTGCATAGTTGTACTGCAAACATCAGCACAACAAGCAGTATGGAATGTCAGTGTAAACAATTTGACATTAGTGCTTCTTTCTCAAAGTACTCTTTAAGAGTTGACAACCATTGGCCAGTGGCAGGACAGTTTTGCTTCCAACTTGAAAAAGGACAGCGCACCACTGGATAAATTCTATCTGCAAGCCAAAGAAGATCTGTTACCATATGTGTTGCAACCTGCAAAAAATAATTTTACTAAATTACAACTACAGTAACCAGTTTGGGGACCTTCTACTGTATGTAAGCCAAGCTTATCAAGTTTATTCTACAGCAAAATATGTGCTGCCAGCTTACGCTTTTGGTAAAACTGCCAATGAAAATCCTGATGTTCCGTAACACCATAAATTGGTATAAGGTATCCACAAGCATGTTAAATTCATTTTAATACAGCGGAAAGTCTGGCTTAACTGTTTTTTTTTTTTAATAAATTGTATACACACTCCTTTCAGGCTTGTACTTTACTGTGTTATTTGCTACCATTTGTAGTTCAGATTAAAAAATGTCAACGATACATGAAAATGAAAATCTGCACCAATGTAAATTGAGAAATAAAAGAAGAGTTGGGTGCTGTACGCCCAGTTTAAATAATTTTCTCTGCATGTGCTATTATTGGAGTAAGAAGAAGTAATGTCAGTCCATTCACCCCAGTTTAACACTTTTTTTCAAGCTACATTAGTTTATCATAATAAAATATATTTAGTTATTCTAAACAATAATAATTATTTTAAAGTCAATCCTCACCGTAAGTAGCAGCCAATGTAAGACGGCATGATATGCAGTAAATACAAATGTCTACTAGTTATATGCATATTTTTTAACAGACATATTAACCTATTACACCTTATAAATTGTATTTGTAAAAAAAAATATTTGAAACTCATTAATACTTTACCTTTTCAAATAAATATGCATATTGCATGTTATAAATGACATACCAGGAAAAAATGAAATTGAAATGTAGCTAAATTCAAGTTGGACATTATGGCATGTAATAACTGCAACATAAAATGCATTTAGGTTTTTACTGCCCTACATAACCTTTGTGAATAAGTGAGCTTACATGGGCTGAAAACTTTGGCTCAGTCCCATGAAAACATCTGCTCCCTTTGCAGGTACACTAAAGAGACCTCTTTCTCTGCTGGAATCAAGGTACAGCCAGCATGCCCTTTGCAAGAGGTCATTCCACATGATCCAACTTGTAAATCAACTTACAAACCAGCAACAGAAGGTCCTCTTACCCTGACCCTCAACCAGACATCCAGGCCAGAGCACTGCTGTGAAGACTCCTTCAATCATGTCATCAAACTGGAACATGTAGGGAGGAGGCCTAAGGAGGCAGCTGTACAATTCCCACAAAGGAGTCACTTTAAAACACTGACAGATGCATCTGTCATATTGCACCTTCAACTAACCTGATACACAAAAGCTTGACACATTGAAACTGTCCACCATAGGTTCTAATTTGCATATGGTTTGTCCTTAAATCTTAAATGGTACAATATACATGGCAAATTATATCATATATATGCATTTCTGTAACAGTAACAGTTTTGTTCAATGTCAAAGGCTTTATGTTTGAAAGAGGTAGATTTCCCATAGCAATCAAATTCTCTCCTATATGTTTCAAAATAAGGTTTTAGTTATGCATACACACAAAGCCAGGTTCTGTAAATGGAAAGATTATATCAATTTTATTTAGTTTCAATGCCTCAAATTCCCCCAGAGAAGATTGAATCTAACCTTTTTATAACTTTATGTCAGAATTTTAGACCAACAATCTTCCCCAACCACAACATTTTTTTTGACTGACCATTGTGTCCAGTCTTCTGGCCATTTATAAATTAAACAATGACCTCCTGTCTTGCATGTTTTCAGACAGAGATCAGGTCTGGTTTACCATATGAGGATAATTCCACACTTTTTTTTTAGGCTGAGAGAAATATTTTAACCATTGCCAGCATGCTTAAAAGGGTCTATAAGAAGACTTTTTTGAATCGCTAACCCTCTGCAAACTGTTGCAGAAAAAGCATAGTGAAAGATTGGGATTAAGGTCAGTTAGGAAACTGTCCCTAAATCCTATTAGTAGCTCCTTGGTCAGTCAACTTCTTTGCTGCCTTTTTTATTAGAGACTATGGAGTGCTTTAAGGTAATAAATATTATATTATATATATATAAATAAAGAATAGCAAGCCTTTTCCCTTCTTCCCTTTGTCTACAGGCTTCATGTTTGACAAACCTCCTCATTTGCAAAACACTCTAGTCCCAATGTTGAAGGACAAAGGCCTCTTTCCAACTCACTGTGCCCCAAGAAGGAGTAAGGGAACTTAAGTAACTTCTGGTGCCATCTGGTACCACTTTTATTAGGTAAAGCTAGGAATGGTTTCCACTTGGGGGAATGAGTTAGGGGTCCTGACAGTCAAGTGTTAAAAAACACATCAACATTAAATTAAAAATCATTTAATGAAACACAAATACAGTACATACTTAATAACTTTCAAACTTAATTCCACAATTATGTTTAATAACATCCCCAAAGAGTCTATTGTCATTTATGTAGTTTACCAATGCAATCCAGTGACCTTTTGCCCAATAATTATATAAACAGTTCTAAAACCATGGACTTTTTGTTCAAGGTTCTATGTCATTGAAGCTTCTTAGACTATTGTTGAGCACGGCGTACGACTGCCAACATCAACTAAGTCTGTCCCCCTTACAGCTTGTTGTTCAGATGGAACCATTTTAGGCAGCACCATAAAGAGAAAGAGACCTTAGCCCACCAGGCCTCCTTAGATGATCAGCCTTTGAGAAGATACTGTTGCTTTTTTATCAAAGGGGTAACAAGGCTCTTTAAGATATGCATAGACACCTAGAAAAAAAATGGTCTCTTTCTTGAAAAAGTCCATTGAACCTGACCAAGGGAGGCATATATCAATGTTTGTTAAGCCTGTTATTGCAGCACACTGAGGATCTGAAACTGGAAAGCAGATTTGTTCTAATTCTAATATGATACAGCATCATCCGGTGAAGAAGTATCAGATTTCAGAAGCCTTGTCACATTGATCCAGGCTAGTATGATGATGATAAAGACTTTCATACTGTAGTTCTTCAAGTGGAGAAACAAATATTGAAAATAATATAGAATATAGAATAACAGATATTCTCCCAGAATAATCGATTTAACCAGTACTGTGAGTGGAAATGGTATGTCCACGCTGAATCACGTGTGTCCAAACAGCAAGGGGGAAAGGAAAGTGTTGGTTGGTCTCTTAGAGCTTGTTTAATTGCTTATAGTTGAGGTTTTGACAGAGTTGCTATGAATCTGGTCAGGCCACTGTCTGCCAATCCGCCAGAGGATAACAGTATGCTGTTGGTACTGGTAGTCCTTGACTATGCCATCTGGTATCCAGAAAAAATCCCACAGTCCCAGAAAGCCTCATTACCAGATTCTATTAGTGTCACTATATACTTACTGAAATCCTATTTCCCTGTTAGGATCTCAGTGAATAACTAATTGACACACTCTACAACAGTGTTTCTTGACATTTCCCCAACATGGGGTAATCTCCTGAAATATCTTTCAGGTTTTCAGGGAATCCCTGCTATAGCCAAAAAAACCATTGGTATCTTCAGAGGCATAAATTGCTCATGGCTCAAGGAACCCCTAGTAATCCCTGGAGAAACCTTAGGTTTCCACACAACCCTAGTTGAGAAACACTGCTCCAGAAGAAGGCTTAATAAAATCTGTCAAATGTAAAGACAGCGGGACTGAGCTCCTGTTAGGGGGGAACTGCCAGTGCTGGATGGATTACCACAGGATCTTATCTTTGCCATCTTATCTTTGGACATTGGTGGACCTTGCAAAGATAAATATTGGTAACAAAATATATATTAAAGATCTTTCTGTTGTGTTGGTTTTGGAAGGTGGCTACAAACTCTATTTTTTATTCAGTCCAGATTCTGGAGGATCTGTTTTTGGTAGTGTCAAGTGTGGAGAGATGGGGCCTCTAGGGGTCACTACGGCTAAGCTAGGGGTTGCTAAGGGTGAGCCTAGAGCAGGGCAAAGGCGCAGAATCTAAGAAGCAACCAGGTCTTCTCCAAAGCCTCTAGTGGTAAGAATGTTGCACTGCTGGTTACTGCCAGGTTGTGGTCCTTGGGCACCCCAGGGTGATGCACAGTACCAAATCACTAGATGGGAGAATTGTCAAGAAAGGCAGGGGTCTAAGCAGGCTGCAAGGAAGAAAGGTCAGGAACAAGCCAGGGGTCAAATACCAGGGATCCAGGAAATAGACCCGGTGACACAGGGGCCACCACAGGCACAGGGGAACACAGGAGACAAAGGAAGCGACAGGAGGCACAGGTGAAAGGGATCACTGCAGACACAGTGGAACACAGGAGCTAAACAGGGAAAGCCTTAAATTAAACAGCAGGTGTAAAAGAAATGCTCAGCAGAGCTAGGGGGCTTGACACTAGTGGAGACATGTTGCCCGAATGCTGGGTCTGAGCTAGCTAAATAGCCAGGAAGAAGCTATTTCTTGATTGTCCGGCGGGTTGGGCGAAACTGATAAAACTTGGAAGAGCAGGCGTTCCCAGGGTCAAAACTGTCCGAATGCGCAGGAGAGAGGAGCCTTCGCTTTAGCGAAGAAGAGGTGTGTGTGACAGGTGAGAGGTAGTTTGCTGGCTTTCAGGTTTGTTATTCCTGTGAGTGCGTTTGGTTTTAATGCTAGTGGGGACCCAAATAATGTTACCTTAATTATATTGTTTCGTAAAAAAAAATTTAACACTACAGTATAGGCCTGATTTAATATAGCTCTCCATGACTAAAGAATATAGACTATCATGGGTGAACCTGGGTGATATAGAAAACCTACAAAGGATATTTTTAAATTATTTCCTATTACTTAGCAAATGTTTTCAATCCATTGTATTTACATAAATACGCTAATATGCTAATGTGTAGCATCTGATGCTTATTAACCATTGAATGATGTGTAAATTGTTTTGTTATTTTTTTCCAGTTAGAAGTGTTATTTTTTATTCTCCCGATTCCCCAACAATTTTGGTGACAATAATATCTTCAGGGGCTTTGTAATCAGCTTACAAAGTCAGTGGTCAGCAATATCTGGCATTAAAAAACAGTTCTTCTGACCTAATATTTGATCTTATTTAATATTATTAAATAATAACACTATTTCTTATGTTTTTGTGTTTTAGGACATGGCTCCAGGTCCCCCAGTCATCCCAAGAACGTTTTGTTGCAATACAACTTGCAATTCCAAAAGTCAAAATCTGCTAAAGTACAATTTTTACTGTGACACCTAGTTGAGGCTTTCATTTTAGTTTAATTTTAGGCTTTAAATCAAAACTAAGATGGTGGAAATGACATGCTCATGTGGAATAGTAATGTCCCACCGGGTAAGTAAGCACTCTGTTTACTAAATGATAAATAATTGGTTAGACATATAAATCCGAACAGAAATGAACCGCCCCAGAGGTTAATAGTTGGGGCAAAAAAAAAAAAAAGGCTTTTGCTAAACTTCAGTCAGGAATTTCACAAACTGATGGGGAACCATATGGCCCATCAATGTGGTCACCATCTTTAAAATGTCTGCTATACATGAAGTTAAAATGTCTTATGCCAGTATTAGGGAGATTTACTTGTCAATGAGAAGCAACAGGAACAAATAAGAAATCTCATCAAAATGGGCGTCATTTATTAATGCTCCCAATGGCTAAGATACACTTTCAGCAGTGAACCTGGGTAATCCAGGAATCCTGGAATGGATTTCATAAAAGGCATTTACTATTTGTTAGCAAATGTTTTCTATCCTGGAAAAGATCCTGGACCCCAGAGATGTGCCGACTTAAGCTACATACATAGGAAAATGTGCAGCCACATATCACTCTTTTACTACTTTTCTGGATAACATAACAAGTATTACCAAAGCCATGTTACACTTAGAAAATATTAAAGACATTGGGTTATACCATTGAAGCAATTACAATTTTCAGGTAATTATCAATAGCCCCTTTTTAACTTTTATGGCAACACTTTCTGAATTTTAAACTTCAGGCTGACTTGATTATCATGGGCAGAATGAATCTGTAGTACTTTCATGTCAACATATGTGGGAAAGATTCTGAGAAGGCAGTTCGAATTTTAGTTGCAGGAGGGACAGTGTGTCTCTTCTGCAGTAAAAAGCTTGGCCATTTTTTGTGGAGGCTAAAGTTCCACTTTAATAATATAATAATAAATCTGTTAATCTAAATAATTAGATGTGCACAAATAATATCCATCACAGGATGACATCACATATCAAAATTATGTTCCTTCATTTAGCAAATGTTGCTGTGAGCTTGCAGGACACAAAATAAACCACTAGATGGCATTATAAATACACAATAAGTTGATAAATGCTACATAAAATACTACCTGTGCTACCGTGTTTCCCCGATGATAAGGCAGGGCCATCAAATAAGACAGCCCCCCCTTTTCATGTTAAAATGAAAAATAAGCCCCCCCCCCCGCAAATAAGCCACCCAAAAAAAATAATTAAAACATACTCACCCAATACCCGATCCTGCGTGTGTTTCTGGCTGCAGCGTGTCTCTCCTCTCCTCTGCCAGCATCGTGTTTTCTCCTGTCTTGTAAAGCAAAGCGAAAGAAGCCGGCACAGCGCCACCTGCTGTTCCCTGTCCTAACTGCCGTGCAATAGAAAAAAAGCACAGAGTGATCAGAAGGGGAATTTGAATGACAGAGTGATCAGAAGGAGAGTTTGAATGACACAAGATGATCAGAAAGGGAATTTGAATTGCACATGAGTGATCAGAAGGGGACAATGATTGGCACAGATTGATCAGAAGTGGACATGAATGGCTGTAGTCTTCTTCATGGGTAAATAAGGCATCCCCCTGAAAATAAGCCCTAGAGCATATTTTGGCCTTCAAAAAAAAATAAGACAGTGTCTTATCATCGGGGAAACAGGGTAGTCTAATAAATAAATAAATATAAATTATGAAGTATAGTAAAATGTAATATTACATTTCTTTAAAATATGCCTAATGCCTAAATCATTTCTTAAAAAACGATATATATAATAATAATTTAAGATAACTACAGTGTTTTACAGCCTAGATAGTCAAAACTTACTGCAACAGTATTAGAACAGACACTTAATATCACACAAACAACTATTACAAGAATTACAAAAGTATGCAACATTACTTGTATATAAATACATTTCACATGATGCCAGAAAGAAAAATCATCTAAGACTTTTTTATTGTGTTTTTGATTTATTATGTGTATCTTTAAATTATGACAATGGGTCTTATTCGGGCATTGCAGCATCATGTATTTGTGGGCATGCTTTTAAAACCTATGGACAGAAGAACAAGATTTGTTACAAGATTCAACTTTAAAACATCCAATAAGAGACATCACCCGCACAGAGGTTGTTGGTTTAAATTAAAACTCAGAAAAAAAGACTAACTTAAAAGACTGGGTAAAATGGTTCTGATATAATTTCTAACAGTGCAGTCCTCAGGACCATCATCTTACTTACTTAAGCATCCGGAACTGACTTCAGCCTTTTTTTTGGGGGGGATATTGACATGCTCTGCTTATTTCAATTCATTTGATCGCTAGGTATTTAGGCCAGGACATGGCCCTGGAACATGCACTTTTAGACCCTGTCAGTGAGAGTAGCTTCCATATTTGTGTCAGAAGAGGTGGCTCTATTCTGAAAATGAAGAAACTGAGTATCTTGGAAAACCATGTCACTTTTTTAAATTAGCCAAATCCCACACCCACATTTGCCATGCTACACTACTTAATCACCTAAGTAAGTTTTTTTCTGGATTGACATTTCTACTTCTAGGCAAAAGAAGGCCTTGAAGTATTACAAAAAAAGGGCAGGCTAGGTAAAAAGATGGAGGTATTCACATGCCGTAATGTCATAAAAAAAGTGTATTTACATATCTTCACAATAAATATTTTATACCTTCATATTATCATTCATAGTTGCTGAGATACTGGTTGACCATATCAGATATATTACCAAAGTCCATGTTCTGCAACTGAAGCCAAACATATTTTACTTTAAAATATGATTACATTTATTACATTTGTTCTCTTTACCATACCTTACTTTACCAGTGCATTTTTCTATTATGGCAAAGTAAAAGTAAAAGTAAGTATAAAACAGGGTCCTGGTGTATAAAATGTGATCTTCATTATTTTTATTTAAACATTGACATGCAATTACAATGTACTTAGTCCAACATCATTCAACCCCCGTAGACTGAGGATATACTGTGAGTGCAGGTTACCACAGACCCCTTCTCAAATAGAACATAACTATGGTGCCCTAAAATCACAGTTTATTGATGCAGAGAGCTTCTCTGGCATTATCACATCAGTGCCACTGGTATCAGCACTAAGGTGGGTTATAGCAACAGTTGATATCAACACTCTGCATGTTGATACCAACTCGCATGCTTTCTCAAGTATTGGGGTGCACTAAAAACTCACCTATCTTGGGCACTAAGATGAGAAAGAGCCCAGTGCCCTTTGGCATCAGACATTTGTGATTTTGAAAAGAGGATACCCCCCACCCCCAGTGTTGAAGATGAAGGCAGGTGGGTTGAAAACTCATAAAGTGTGAGGGAAGACAATATTTTTTTTTTAAGACAATATTTATTTTAGTAAAAAAAAATATGTACCATATTATTTCTAATATAGGTACACAATCTTCTTTAAACATTAATTTTATTTTCAGCAGTAAATGCTATGATTTGAAAGTTCATGAAGGCAAATGTAATTAAAAACAGGTTGAGAAAACATAGGGTGAATGTACATGGTATTTAGATGCATAGGGTGAATGGCATCAAGGAATGTACTTTTTACTCAGCAAATCCAGGGCTAATTTCGACTTATTAAGCTTAAAACAAAGGATGAATGTTCACTAAAATACTTTAGGTGAATGTCCAGCACAATATCATTATTTGATAAATATTTTATAAATTATGTTCTGCATTTATGCACAGTATATTAGTGTATTACATAAATACTTTATTTGTTACACCTATCATAAGGCTATAATAAACTTACCTGATGTATTTGTAAAGCACTAAACACTGCATCATTTTCACTCATCCCTAAGTTCCAACTTTTCAAGTATCTTTGTGACACCTGTTTCAAATCAATAAAGAACAAGGCCAATAAATTAAAGCCCTACTCCAGTCTTACATTCAGTCTTGCACAGTTGAACAGCTGCAGTAAGTCAGATCGAGTCACTTCATGAACTGACTTTTTCTTTTAGTTATGAAGCTGCAGAGTTTATAGAAAACATGGAAAACACAGATAGCTGAAAGCCCCCTTTTTTAAAACCAAAACACATTCTCCAAACATTACCACATGGTAAACACATTGCCAACAACTATTTGGGGAACAAGTTTGGGGATAAGGCCCCTTTTATCAATTATGATCCCCACTGAGGGAAGACATTGGGGCTGGTTTGGACAGAGAGAGGAAGGACCAAATACTTCCTATTACTCTCCCTTTTCATGATTACCTAGATTTCATGCATGAAGCATGGCCTTGTTTCATTAGAAAATCATTGTATATTATGATATGGAGCTTTCAATTTGGCTTTAAGGTAAATACTTTTAGAACATTTAGAACTGAATTTAAATCATTAAAATTCAAATAATCCTTTATTAGACATAAAAATGTTAAAAAGACTAAGCAAATGACATCTTAAATGTAAAACAGGCATACAAAAAAGACCTCATAGTATTTATAATATTGATAAGAGGACCTCCATTTGTATAGCAGTTTACATTTGAATAGGCTTAAATATCTCATGGCTTCAAAGTTTATGTATTAACCTGTTACAATGTTTCCTCTTAACTGCTTTACATTAGGTTTTACCCTAAAAAAAAAAAAAGTTTTAAATATAAGTTTACAGAATAAAAGTAAAAGTGAAGAATTAAAATGCTAATAGGCTAAATTCTGAAGCGCATCAACTGTTTGCTAGCATTAGAACATTGCCTTTGCTTTAATTTTGATTTACATGAAACCACCTTTTTGAAAATAATGTTTCATTTTTGGGCATATTCCAACGGGTGCCCTAACCCCCATTTTCCCCCATAGCAATTTTGGTGTTACTTTGCAATTAACTCAAAATGTTGGTGGTCAGCTTTTGGTTTCCTATTTATACTTTAGCTTTGATGTATGGAAAAAACATATGCTTTTTGAAATTGTTTTCACTTGGAGTATGTTCCCACATGTCTAGCTAATCCTGCTCACCCCAAGCAATTGTGTTGACAATACCATGTTTAGGAGCTTTGCAATTAACTTGAAAGGTCAGAGACTATATTCTTCAATGCAATCAGATGAAAATATATTTCAGCAGAAAAAAGTTTAGTTATGAACTTAATGGCTATTTTAGAGTTGATTCTACCTATATTGATTTTAGTACTGTGTACATTTTTTACAGGTTAAGTAATAAAAGCACTATGGATGGCAACAACTTTAAGCAATGATTGTATGAAATCATTTCTATCAGATTTTTTTTTCTTATTTTGCGTTTAGCAATGTTATGTAGTACAATATGCTGCAATTCTGTTCTCTCATTCATACCTTTGATTGTTTTATGCAGATATCACAGGGTTTCTCTAGTCATGAATACAAATTCCACAAATAACTCCAATTGTTTTTGGCACTATAATACTTACTTGATTATTATTTATTTTGGTAAATTTAAAGTCACATTTTTAAAATAAAAAAAGAAATATGGGGAATTGGGATTAGCCTATGATTAAACAGGTTATTGACTTTTAATACACCTCATAGGGCTCTATTTATAAAACAGGGAATTAGACTTTCCTGTAAACATTCCCTCGTGGGAATCTTCCAGGTCCATGTGTTCAATAGCAGTAATTGATTGCCACTAGGTAATGTATTCCCTGCTTTATAAATACAGCCCATGAATTTTACCTGTTTTCACAATTTTATTAAATCTATATGGCTGCAGCCTAAAATGAAAATATATTTTTTTAAAGAAGTTTAAATAATGAAATTACATTAGGCAGGCAAAATATTGCATGTAAATATTTCTAGTATTTACCTTTGGAGTTGACAGGCATTTAAAATACTTCATGCTCACACATTCTTCATTAAGGTCTTGGTGTTTAGTAAGTGAGTTAAGTCTATAAAAATAACAAAAAATGTCTTCTTTCCAAATCTCTGTGAGATTAACATTACACAAATTATGAAAAAAAAATCTCACCAGTCTCATACAAAAAAAACACAAAATAAAAACTATTTATGTATTCTGGAAATACATACTATGATCAATATCATCTCAATAGAAAAATGAATGTATTTACAACTGAGGTACTGCTCAGTCAAGTGTTCACTACTGTGAAAATTCAGCACAGATTGGAGATAAATTTATTTACCTGTATAAGTACCTTGCCTACTACATGCATAGGAGGATTCAAGGGACGCTGAAGCAGAATGAGGTAACCTAGCCTTGCCATGAATTTGTGTAGGGTCTTCCTTGTTATTAAATTGTAACTCATGTCGAGGCCTATTTATAATGTAAGTAACAAACTGCAGCAGCGAAAACACACAAATGCCAGTAAATCAATTATGTTAAAAAATAACTATATGTACCTACCTACATGTTATACTATACAGTGATAAACTTAAGGGCCACTTTCACGTTTACTTTGGGCATGTTTATCCTATTCCCTGTTCCTTGTTCAGCAGTACTGGAAACATTGTACACTAAATAATTTTACTAATACATCTTCAATTCTGCTCCCTGCAGAAAGTGTCTACTGTTATACATGTAGTACTACAGTCCTGCTCATACAGCTCAATGTTACGAGGGGGTGCTGAGAAGTTCCTGACTTTGCCCGCCTTCCAGTTGAAATAGAAAAATGAGTGTGGGGGCATATGACAGCCTAATATCTTAGTATGTAACTGTGCAAATATCAGGTCTTTGCGATTCTTAAAACTGTTTTTTCTTTTAGTGAGAACTGTGATGGCAGAGGTACAAGCAAGTTTCACGTCATTGGAGTTATGGGCCATCATGAAGTTTTTGTTTCTCCAGAGAAAGTCAGCAAAGGACATTCACACCGAGATGTCACAAACACTGGGGGAGAAGTGTCCTTCCTTCGGCACTGTCAAAACTTGGATATCTGGTTTCAAGACTGGGCATTTCACCGTTGAAGATGAGCGCCGCAGTGGGCGCCCCCCAACCTCAACTGCCCGGCAACCTGCGATGCTGTCCATGAGCTGATTTTTGAGGACCAGCGTATATCCACAAAAAAGATAGCCCAGATACTTGACATCTGACGGGAGCATGTTGGGTTTGTTACCACCACTATCCTAGACATGAGCAAGCTTTCAGCAAAGTGGGTGCTGAAATGTTTGAACAGTAATCAGAGGAAGGAACAAGTTGAAGCATCCAAAGCCGTTTTGGCCTATTTTAAAGCTGCACAGGACTTTTTGGCTAGGTTATTGACTGAGGATGAACCTGGCTCCCCAACTATGATCCTAAAACCAAAGAACAGTCAAAGGAATGGCGCCACAGTGGGTCCCTGCAGCAGAAGAAGTCCTGAGCCCAGAAATCACCGAAAGAAGACGAAACGCCGTGGAAAGTTGACCAAAGGGATCCTTTTTTTGCAGGACAATGCAACTGCGCCCACGTCCAATGTTGTGGCTGCCAAATTGATCACCCTGGGTTTCCAATTGATCCACTTTCCCCCCCACTCACCTGACCATCCCCCCTAACCACCTGGCCCCTTCGGGCTATTATCTGTTCCCGAATTTGAAGAAACACCTGAGGGGGCAACGTTTTGAAGACATTTCTGACGTCAAAGATGCTCCTGAGAGCTGGTTTGCGGCCCAACCAAAGGACTTTTATTTAAACGGTCTAGAAAAGCTGCAACTATGCTGTACCAAGTGCATCAGTCTCAGGGGGGAATATGTTGAATAAATGTGTTATTTCATAACTCTGGCTCTCTTCTTTCTGGGCAAAGCCAGGAACTTCTCTGCACCCCCTCGTATATCCTCTAAACTCCACATCTACACATACTGTATGCACTTATCCTCTCCTTACTCCTCTTCTACATATATATATATACACAGTATATATTGTAACAGCTGACCAATGAAGACCCAGGGTTTCATCCAGGATGATAGGTACATTTTTCTGTGTAATCAGACAGTTTTCCCTTTTGACCTGAAGGGGGTGCTGAAGTACTAGGCTAAATGACAATGAGCTTCTTGGCCACATGGGGGAGCTAAAGAGGCCTAAGGGATGGTGTAATTTTCTCAGCTGAAACCCATTCTGGAAATCAGGCTGTGGATATAAACTCCCAGCCTGCCCTTTCCTGTGTCTCTGTTCTTGGCTTCTGAGCTGGGAGAAGGGCCAAGGTGAGCTGTGAGTAAAGACACAGACGGTTTTGGAAAAGCTGTATGGTTTGGGCATTAGAGTCCTGCACAGCATGAGGTTAGGCTGGATTGTAAGTAAAGGGATCTAACAGTTAGTTAGAGGCCAAGTTGCCAGGCTTTATTTTGCTGTTTGTTTATTTTGCTTGTTTTTTTTCTTTTTTGTGAAAATAGTATTAGTGAATAAAACCATTGATGCACTGATAACCTGCTGGCCCTGTTTCCTGTTTGAAACACCCCCCTGTTGCTACAGGTGATCTCCCTATATATATATATAATATATATATATATAATTTACCCTAACCTCCTAACATCTCTTATCCATTGCCTATTGCCTGCTATGTTACCAACCATAATATTTGTCTGCTCATACTGCACCTTTTTAACCACCTGAGCGTTACACTGAGGTCTAGATTTCTGTACCAAAAGTGATCAACTGTTTTTCATGATTTTTTTTTTTTTAAATTGTAGACCTGTAACTTACAGAAATATGTCCGAACAAGGGTTCTAGTAGATATTATGAATATAAAAAATGTTTGAAACACACAATCATTTAAAAAAAAAAATTTGAATTTCCAAGTTATTTACTTTTACTTTATTTTTTTTTTATTTTTTTTGTATTGGATTGGATACGGGAGTTTGTATTCAATCCAATATAAAATGAGCGTTTCAATTTACCAGTTATGTACTTTGTATTAATTTTATATTATTTTGTATTGGATTGGATACGCAAGTTTGTATCCAATCAAATACAAAATATAAATTTGAATTTCCAAGTTATTTACTTTTATTTTATTTTTTTTTATTTTTTGTATTGGATTGGATACGGGAGTTTGTATTCAATCCAATACAAAATGACAGTTTGAATTTACCAATTACACACTTTGTATTTATTTGAATTATTTTGTATTGGATTGAATACAGGAGTTTGTATTGAATCCAATACAAAATGAATGAATGAGTTTGAATTTGAATTTCCCGCACACGCGCCGACGTCATCACGCACGCAGGGAAGCCGTCCGGCTATTTTTTTCTCAGCCGGACGGCTTCTCGCTTCAGAAGACACCCGGCGCTGGATGAAGAAGGATCATCGGCGATCAGCGGGACCAGGTAAGAAGCCGACCGGCATCTTATGTTCCGCTGGCCGGCATCTTGTGTTCCCCCGGGCGGCGGAACAAAAGATGCCGGGCGGCGGAACAAAAGATGCCGGCCGGCATCTTACCGGTCCCGCTGGCACCCGACGCTGGAGAGGGAGACCGACGGACGACGATGGACGGAGGACGACGCTGGAATACGAAAACGGCGCTGGATGAGCACAGCGGGACCAGGTAAGTATGGATGCGACAAAAATACGGGGTTAACCATCCTAGCCTTTTTTTTTTGCCCGTACGAAGGTCGGGCTTAACGGCTAGGTGGTTAATCTTCTCACTTCTCTCCTGAACAGGAGACCCTTCTCATACTACCCCTTCTCATACCCCCAAACACATTTCTGCTACACATAATGCCCTTTATCATACGCCGGACGTCTCTCCTAGACATACTATCCTTTGTCATTCTATTAGCACTATCTTGAACATATTGCCAATTTTCATAGCCTCCTTTCCTAAATATGTTGCCCACTAAGGCACTAATTTAGCATTGTTTCCCCAAACCCCAACCTTGTGCCTTCTAAAATGGGTATGATTTTACTAGTATGTAAATATAAGTCAGTAAACAGTGGTCTTTGTAAGGGGCTATATAATTAGTTGGTGCTAAATAAATACATAATATATATAATAAATAATGGGAATAAGGTACATTTGATGCGATGATGGCAACTTTTTTTTAGTAGCTTTTACATTTACACCTATTGGTACAAGAAAATGTTAACATTTTTTTCAATTACCACTACTTACTTTTTGTGTTAGGTTTGGTACTTACTTATTGCTTTCATAGATAAGTGGAATTTCAAAATTTTTTGTTGTCCTAAGAACAGTGTTGTCCACTTTGGTTTGCAAAGGCAGCTCCTTTATATCACAGGGAAGAGTAAATTCTGGAGGACTGGTCAGCTCGTAGGCCCTACTCTGCCCAAAGTAGCCAATGTAATTTCCACTTGAAGCATGCCATAATCTACAAAAACAGTGTAGTTACATCTTGCCAAGTCACTGAACAACTACTGTATATGTAACAAAGAGGGCTAATCTATCAATTAAACTTACCTAATGGAGTCATCAGTTGAAGCAGATACTACAACATTTCTACTGTTCTCATAAAACAGGCTGGTGATTTTCATAGAATGTGCACGCCAGCAAAGTTCTTGCTTCAAACTCTTTAAATATAACAGTACATGAAACAGATTGTTAGACTTGGATGTTTAAACATTACCATTTTGTTGCATATTTTATTTAGTTTTGACACATGCAACAAAGAGTGCTAAATTCCAAGTACAAAAACTTTTGACAACCAACACACATCAATTATGTATTGGTCTTACGTCAACCCAGATAATTTTGTTTTATCATCCTTGAGAACTATCATCTAAAGCCAACCTAAACCACACTGACCACATTGTACCTGTGCTTAACAAAAATGCCACTCTGTCCTGGCTCAGAATCACAAACAACAGCAACTTTAATTTTAGGCTTAGGTCAGCTTTAGAGTCAACCTTCAAGGTCAGCTTTAGAGTCAACCTTCAAGTTCACTTTATTGCCTCGTGTTCCCTTGACTAAGATTCAGAGAACACACAAGGCTTATTATCTTTATATATATATATATATATATATATATATATATATATATATAAAGTGCATAGTCCTGAATGGGATAGAGCAGGTAATGTAGACTATTATAAACCTCCCTTTTCTTCCGATTCCATTTGGGTTCTGAATTGTTTGAGCATTAACACAAAAATGGCAAAAATGTATTGAATGCCAAAAATTGATACCTCTATTAAAATTTGCTCATAACTGCAACACAGTCATAAATGCATGAATCCCCCAACGCATCCAAAATTAATGGATCCTAATTATAATTAGTTGCATTTTTATTACATTGATAAAACTGACCATGCTCTCGGTTCAAACAAACCCTTGACCCCTAAAAACTGTGTGGTGTTTTTTTACATTTGCAGACATCCCTATGGATGAAGTGTCATTTAATAATCAACCTTGTCCTATTCCCTGTTTTTTCTATTTTTTTTTTATTTTATTATGGGGGGTGGTACTATAAATACAAATATTCATAATAAAAGTATCAAAGGTTCAGATGGAAATAAAAACTACAGTATGCACTGTATATCATTCATGGGGATATCTTATCTTTCCCCAAAGTACATGAACGCATTTAAAAAAAATATTTTCTCTTACCAAATGTATTTTTCTGTCAGCTTCTTGAATCTTACAAAGCTTCCACAATATAATGTATCCCTCTGTTAACAATGGAATATCAATTAGAACACTGATGTAGCTATACCACAATAGACAGGGCTTTTTACTTAACTAAATTAGTAGATTCAAATGTTAATACTATTCAGTTTACCTATCTATATCTAATCAATTTTTAAGTTACATAAGGGAAATTTTATCAGCTTTACAAAGCTGAGAAATACTTTACATACACACACTCACCTATATTGCCTGCTATAATGACATTAGCACACGTATCTGAACACAGAGCTGTGATTGGAATAGGAGGCTGCTTTGTAAATGGTAATTTCTCGCTAATTAAATCGCCCTGAAAATACATTTAAACATTTATTATGAAACAGTGTTGTATTATTGATACCGTATTTTTCGGACCATAAGACGCACTGGACCATAAGACGC
>NC_092860.1:45190103-45239929 GCF_032062135.1 Pyxicephalus adspersus
TGATACATTTGGACCATAAGACGCAGGGACTTTTTCCCCCCACTTCTGGGGGAAAAAAAGTGCGTCTTATGGTCCGAAAAATACGGTACTTTATACCAAGTACAACCAAAACAAAAAAGCAAACTTATAGTTAATCTATTACTGTACATATTAAAACAGATGAAAAAATGTATTTAGTACGTTTACAAGTATTTAGTATTTTGACCATCAAAGTATACAGAATATAATTGTAGACTTTTATATGTATATATTGGAACTGTCAGATTTTTTCACATTTTTAAATATCTTATAGTAAACAAGCCATGGAAAAATTATTCAGCTCCGCTTGAGATACAAGAGAATTCCCCTGATGGGATACAAACACTAAAAAAAAAATATCCTGACTGGGATCCTATTAACCACCTGGGCGTTACACTAAGGTCTAGATTTCTGTTCCAAAAGCGTTACAAAGTTTTTCATGAATTTTTTTTTTTTAAATTGTAGACCTGTAACTTACAGAAATATGTCCGAACAAGGTTTTAGTAGATATCATGAATATAAAAAATGTTTAAAAACACAATCATGTAAAAAAAATAAATACTTTTAATAAAATTAAATAAAAGACACAAAAAATCAGCTTAAACAAGAATACATAAATAAATGAAAAATACTGAAAATGCGATAATTCGGTATACTGTATAGTAATATATTTTTCTAAAACACCTCCCTAGTGTCCGTCACATACCTATAGACGAAACCACATAAATATATTTTCTATTATTTTGTATTGGATTGTATTTTGTATTCAAACTCTCATTTTGTATTGGATTGGATACAGGAGTTTGTATTCAATCCAATACAAAATGAGAACAAAATTCAAACTCTCATTTTGTATTGGATTGAATACAAACTCCTGTATCCAATCCAATACAAAATGAGAGTTTGAATTTACCAATTACATACTTTGTATTTATTTTGAATTATTTTGTATTGGATTGGATACAGGAGTTTGTATTTAATCCAATACAAAATGTGTTTAAATGACTTTCAATTTGAATTTTCCGCACACGCGCCGACGTCATCGTACGCGCCGACATACGCGCACGGAGGGAGAAGAAGCCAGCCGGCTTCTTCTTCCCGGAGAAGGCACCCGACGCTGGAGGACGACGCTGGAACACGACGATGGATGAATGCAGCGGGACCAGGTAAGTGATCGATAAACCCGAACTTTTCTCACTGTATTTTCATACAGTGAGAAAAGTTCGGGTTTATCGATAATTGTAACTATTTTAAGCCCGTACCAAGGTCAGGCTTATCGCTCAGCTGGGTAATACTATCTAAACCTAAATTAATATGTTTTGGCTTTACATAGACTATTTTTCTAACTGTATTTTATCCTCACAACATCTATAAATATTACGATACAACAGTCTCCATTGTTAAAGTGTGTGTGTGCTTGTATGCACCTGTAACTTTGTGGGAGTTACAGGTGCATACAAGCACCTGTAGCTCCCACAAGATCAAATTTTAATATGATTCACCTTCAACTACTTGTTGGGGCATCAGAGGTGAGTAAGAGGTCCTCACTTCTGAGAGCAATGCAGGGTACATCCACCAATGTTTAAAGCTACCATATATAGTGGAGTATAAGTCGACTTGTTCAGCACCCAAAATGTGCTGAAAAAGTCACCCTCGGCTTATACTCCATACTTTCAGGTATCAGCCCGATTGAGATGCGGGCGCCGCCGACGAGACTGGTGTCCCTGTGCCTGCAGAAGTAATTCATAATATCACTGGATGGGAAGTGGCTTTTGTGGGACCCGTACAAGCCACGCCCACATCATACCACCATGTACAGGCTCTGTACAGATCCCGTACTGAATCTGGGCTCCGTACAGATTGCATTAGGATTCACATTGCATTTACATATTGCATTAAGATTCACACTGTTGAATTTGAAATTAAAAATGATAGCAAAGTTATATAGCAAAGTGATAGCAAGTTATATATGTGGGCCATCACAGAAGTGTTATTTGTCTAGTAGAAGAAAGATTTCATCTTATAATAATATGCTTGAGCCTTTAAGAAAGCAATTTTTTTCATAAGTGCAGTATATGCAGTGAGTGATGAAGTGAGTTTTTTTCATGGAGCCTTTCATTTTTCTGATTATTATGCAGTGATGTAGCAGATATTAAGCAAATGTCATCGCCCACCACTCTGCGCAATCATTGTTACCATACTATCTCTTAATAGAGATCATAATATCAATATAGTAATATTGAAATAAATATTTAAAAACATGAACCCCACTGATACGTCAATTAATGTAATTGTATTGGTATTTATTTTGAATGATGAAACTTTCCAGTAGCTGCAGTGTTTCCCACCCTTGGCTTATACTTGAGTCAATCAATTTTTCCTGTTTTTCAAGGTAAAAAAAGGTACCTCAGCTTATACTCGGATCGACTTATACTGGAGTATATACAGTATGTGGTCTGGTATGGTACAGGAAGGGGAGGCTGCACACTTGCTGCCCTCTCTTTCCTGGCCACCCAGGGCTGCATGCCCAGATTAGGATTTTTTGCCATATTAAAGAAAACCCCATGCAGTTTTTTTCCCTTTTTTATAATGGAAGCCTTGCAGCAGGCTTCTTTAGTGACCGCTTACCTCAATCAAAGGTTATTTTCTCAAAAAGCGAATTTCCTAAATTACCCTAATTTTCCCCTATACAGTTTTCATTAGCTATGAGTACAACGATTTTCAATCAATTACCACAATTTCTGCAATGTAGCACCCTTTTTATAGTAAGGGTGTTCGCACACAACAAAGCGCCCATGATTGGCTATCTCTTATGAAAGCAGTTAGCAGTTGGGCAGGGCATTATCATTTTGAATGTTAAAATTTAGTTAACTGAATTTTAGCAAAAATTCAGGATGACCACCAGACCTTAAATGTGCAGGTTTCTGTTTGAACCCATTGTAGCCCTGAACCCATATCTTATCCCTATTATTAAGCTAAATGAATATTACCTTAGTGTTCCATAAATACAGATGTCCATTCTCATGACCTGCAACTATAAGTGGGATGTCAGCCTTGTCATCAAATGAGCCAGAATAGCAGGTGTAACTTTTGTCTGTTTCTTTTTCTAAGCATTCTGCAGAAAGAGACAGAGTGCAATAATGTGCGTAGGATGAAAACTATTGGTACAAAATAGAAAATTAACACAAAGTACCACAACAGATATTGCGGTTCACAATGATTTAAAGCTCTACTGACAACAAAGGCATTTTTAAATACTGTGCAAACCTTTCAGGCCGTTGTGCAAAATGTTTCAAAGTGAAGACGATTTGAAAAATAATGCAAGGAATAGTTTTTTTTAAGTCAAATCAATGTTTGGTGTGTGTCCCCCTTTGTCTTCAAAACCGCACCAATTCTTTTAGGTAAATGTCTATTTATAAAGAAAAGAATCTGACATTTAACAATCATTTTCTACAGCTGAATATTTTAAATGGCAGGGATTGATTCACCGCCACAGAATATTACCTAAATGTCAGTTTAACTGCATTATACGTTAAATAAAAACAAATAAATGTAAAATAAATACAATGCCTTTCCTATTCCCGTTGTGCTGGTAACATGCAATTTTGAATTTTTTCTCACATTCTGTGTTGGTGACAAGTATAAAAAACTTCCTAACTGTGACAGACACAACAATAAAAAAAAACCCTTCCATACATCTGTTTAACATTAACCTCTCCAAATTCTGTCCTAATTGCTCCTGTTTATGTTTCCGCAAGTGCCTTCATGCTCCATATAGTGGAAGGTGGCAAAGCCTAATACTAATTGTGTCCGCCTTATGATCCAAAGTTTATCGCCTCATAACTGCTTTGTTTTCCAGATCAGTTCACAGGGATCCAACAAGCACTTCTCCACCGTCAATCGGATTCTCTTTCTAATCACCAATTTCACCTACTGACTCATATCCTATCCGCTGTGAAACAGTCCATTACACAATTATAGATATCACCTTCTATAAAGTTTCTCTGAATTGAAAAGACAACTAACCTGGACTTTTTGTGCAAGAAAAATGAACTGCTCAACTGCACAATAAATACCATGTCCAAGTTCACTTCCATTTGGTCTCCTCGAGGTGGAGTTCCTACCACCTTATTTTAATCAGAACTTTAAACTTTAGGAAACTTCTTTCACTTTCTCTGACCACCCTCCTGCCTCCCATCCTTGCCTATTTAATTTTACCTCCATTATACCCCCAACCCCCTGCCTTGACTATCCCTTAACCCTTCCACACACATTTCCCACTCCCCCCCTCCCCATACCTCCATTGTTTAATATATATGAACATACATTTGCTTCTGTATGACATATTGTTTTAATATTCCTTTCATGTAAAACCCCATAAACATAATGGGGGGAAAAAACCCTCCATACTGTATCTACAACTAAAAATCTTTTTCCATACACTTCATTTTACCCTGAATGTTATAATACTTCACACTGACCGGTTAATGTTTCTGAGGTCTTCATGTGCTCCTACAATAAGAAAATAATAAAAACATTATGTACTTTTTAAAACAAAAGCGATGGTGTGTTCAGGGATGAACAAAGAAATTAAGATTACCTTAGTTTGGACACAAAACTTCTACTTTGAGGTTGAAATTTAAAGTTGAATGTAAAAATTCAGCTTTAGGATTTTGACTTTGCCAAGTAATTGCAAAGCCCATAAACATAATATATATCTAGAAGTGCAAGAGATGTTTGTTATAGAAATGTAAAATAGCATGTTGCTTTCCCCAAAAATAAATGTTAAAATATAAATGGGAAAGTAGTTCTTTAATGGAAGCTTTTTCCTGCCACTGACATTGACAAAACATGTTTATATACCAAATAAAGGTTACTAAGCATCAGAATTTTACTTATTAGCATCCCAATGCTTGCAGATACAAAAAAGGTTTTATGGTAATCAGAATATTTTTTATTTTAAATGTTACACTATCAAATATCTGCAAAATCCACTGCACAACAACCTAATGATTTTACTAATCTAGGGAAACAGTTGCAGTGAAAAGAAAAAACTGTATGCAAACTTTTTTTTTGTGAAAAGATATCCTAAAGTTGTAATTTTTTTTTTACAAAAAAGTAACAATAATAATAATATAATATTTATTATAATAACAATATTATATAATATTATAACAATAATAACAATAATAATTGTAAATTATAATTTACATTTCCCCCCCCCATTTCCCCTAAAATTTAAACCAGACCATTTCAAGTCTGCTTTGCTTACATTTCTTTCTGACAGATTTTGCTGGAGTCTGTCAGTGAGTCATTCACTAAGATCCTAACAGCATTGGAGGTTTTTAATGAATGACGCATTGGAATATTCTACAAGTATGTTATAAATGTTTCCTTTTGTTACATTGTTTTTTTTTAATTGGAATCAAAATAAACTTTAAAAATATGTGATCAGGCAGAGTTGTATTGTAGAAGGGGACAGGCAATGTCCCTTCTGCAGTAAGCATTCTTACTTGCCTGATCACTCTCTTTATCTGTTAAAATCACTGAACTGCACATGCATAGCTCAGTGTTGGATTGCTGGTAGCTTCCCCTGCAGTTTTCTTCTGCTTAAATGCTACAAATGACTCCCGATTTTTTTCTGCAGTGGAATTTGTAACAAGATGATTGGGTCACATCTGTGGAATTGTTTCTGATTGACTTCTGATTGAAATCTATTAAACCTAAATGAGGGATACTCCCTAAATGGGATGCTAATGAGGACAATTCTGATGCTATATAAGCTTTAATTACTTTATAAAGTGTTTTGACCCCTATTAGCTAAAAATGATGCTTTCATTTGGTTATGTTCCTAAAGACCCCCTGACATTCCCTTCCCAGCACTTTTGGGTACAATACTATTTTCAGGGAGTTTTCAGTTAATTTGAAAAGTCAGAGGCTATAGACTTTAATACAATTCTGTCTCAGAATTTTCAATTTCCCTCAACACTACTGTTTAGAATGTTTTGACTAGATGTTTGCTTTAATCTATAGTCATACACTCTGTTAGCACACTGTTGTAATGTCCCATGTGATATGCTTCATTGAGCTGACCCTTTTAACCATTATAAAAGCACTGTATTTAGCGGAACATACATTTGATGAATTCCTTTCATTTTGTCTTGAAATATCTTGAATCCTATAGATAAAAAAGATAGTGTACTGAGGGTTTTTTTTTATTGAACACAATATTGCTGTGTATAGTTAAGAGGAACAGATGATTCTTTTGACAAAAAAAAAAACGTAGTAGATGGCAGATGAAACATAATTATGAAGAATTATGATAATAATAACAAACATTTCTGTGGAATACTTTCCATGCAACACGAAAAATTTCATGTAGAATAATTTAAGGTTGTCATATGTTTACTTTTGTTTTTCTACCAGATCTCGTCTAGCAATGTCAGTCCTTGTCAATTTTATATTCAAATTCCCGGTTTACTAGCAGCAGAGGATACTTTAATGCTACTGTGAAGAATAACAGGAATACAAACTTCTACTAAATGTCAATTTCTGTGGGGGCTAGCACTGGCATAGTGTCATCTCTAATTGCATTAAAGAATACACTACAGTCCCCACTAGTACGATTCACTTCTCTGATTGTCCTGGTGACCATTGTCACTAAGACAGAAAGATGTAAAAGGTTTGTGTCATTGTCCAAAAAATAAATACGGGAAAAGGAAAGGGGGGGGGGGCAGCCCCTGTATTGTAACCCAACTCCTCAGTAACCACCCAAAAACAGCCGGGAGGTTATTGAAGAGTACTGGGTGGTGCGCCCGGCTAAAAGGCTGGCATCACTACTGTGGATAAACAACACTGCTAGTACATCTCCCTGCCCCAGCCTGGTATTGGATAGTAAAATAGCAGCAACAGACTGAAAAGGTTATCCCTTTGCTCATTGAGTTCCCTTGTTCTCCTGACATGTTTCTTGTCAGCACTTATGCTTGCAGCGCACTTGGTGAGCTCATAGTACTCTCCTACCATCTATAAACAGAGTGCTTACGGAGGATTACAAGCAGATGATACCACCAAATTCATGATTTAAAAAAACAACACAGAAATCCATACTTTTTGCTCAGGACATACATTTTTCTAAAGGGCATCAGTCCTCCCCACTACTTTATGCTTAACTGTTCTTTGCATAACACACCCATTGATAAACTACTCTATCTCCCCCTAGCTCAGTGTATTACATTTTTGACAGTAAGAAGTGTTTTAGGTCCACCAGTCAAATTCAGTCTACTTTGGGAGTTTGAATCTGACTGGCGATACATCAAGCAGAGAGAGAGGAATATAGAAAGTAACACAGAAGAACAGATTTTCAGAAACCTGACACTCCCACATGTGATTTACCAAGAAATTATAATAAAGGCCATTGTTTCTGGGCTTTTATGGGTAAAGGAAGCACATTTTTAAAAAATCAACATAAACTGTCAAAATCAACTTAAATCAACTTTTGAGATTATTTAGAATTTATTGAAGGTACAGTTAACTTCTGAAGTAACAAAACCACATAAAAATGGCCCTAAGAATCAGACAGGCAACCCACAGAATCCTCCTTCACTGGCCTTTACCACTGCAGAAAACTGATTGATAGTCATGATGCTGGCCTCCCTAGAGAAGAAGTGATCCCATAGAAGCTTGAGTGAGGTCTTTTAGGGATTCCAATGCTCTTGACATTTAGTGTTGAGACTGCCTGTGTAACATAGGTTGTAGCACAATTGCAATGTCTACTGCCTACCATTAGCAGTGGTACTGCCTGCTTTCACTTCCTGCCTAGAATTGTCCATGATTGCACTAGGTAAGGGGAAATATTTGTACAACATACTCATGTTTTTTTAAATCCCTAAAAATCATTCTTTTTCTTGTCTGCTTTAAGATAACAACAATTACCTTGATGTGTCCAGATTGTCGATCTCTTTAGGAAGAATAATCAATACCACGTTTATTCTTTCTAACTTCAAATTGTTTCCCAGGTTTGTGTTATTAATACTTTCATCTGGATTCCTGCTATAGCTAGAAACAAAATATGGTATCATACATATTTAAGAAATGCACATAACCAGTGATAACTGTATTTGTTTTTTGATTATTTGCTTTTTTTGGAAACTGCAGCTTATTATCAAAGCAATTGGTTAGGGAATAACACTGGGTCTTGTTTATTGTTCTTAATCACTTTAGAGAGCAGTTATATGTTGTTTCAATACAAGTTGTTTGTACACAAGGTGCAATGTGTCCATAAATTGTGTAATTGTCTCATTTATTTGTGTGTGTGTGTGTGTGTGCTTTTATTTTTAAGTATTACATATGACACACTGTTTGTATGCCCAGCCTTTTTTGGTACCAAGGCTTCGGGGAAATTATTACTTTTTTTTGGGGGGAGGGGGCATTCTTTTAAAGAACCTATTCCCCCCCCACACACACACACACATACACACAAACAAACACACACCATATGGTAAAGACCATAAAGATGTGTCCTAGCATCAAAGAAGGACATGAAATGTAATTTCTGCCCCTTTGCAAGTGGAATACCAGCCCTGCCTGGTAAGCTTGTCTGGTTGTGTCAAGTAGAAAATAATCTATTTTTAAAAATGGTTTGCCACCTCAGTCTGGTGAAAATCTATTTTTTTAAATGTATTGGGTGTAGCAAATGTGAGGTGAATGTAACTTTCCCTGATTTTTTTAGGAGGCAGTGCTAAATTAAATAATATACCTTTCTCTATTTGAAATTGTGTAAGATACTTAGTTTAAACATTTTATATACATTGTGATATATACTAGAAATGCAAAACTGCCAAAACTGGCCTATTATTGACTAGTGTTATTATTCTGTGATTGTATTGGTGTTTTTTGCATCATAATAGGCTATATTTACATAGGTTGTACAGATGATTCTTCCAAACTGTACAGGCTTATCTCTCCACTTATGCTTCCAGTGGCAATGAGAAAACTTGTTTCCAATTTTATAGCATCAAAACAGCAGAGCTTTGTTCTTTTAGGTGACATAATCTGTGAAGGGCAAATCAATAAAATTAATATTATGGCTTTGTGCTATCACATTGGAATTCAGTTCATGAGGGTCAATTTACAATAATATAAAACATTATTTACAAATATTTTACAAAACCATAAATATATTTTTGTCTTTAAAGGTATAGTCACTGAAGGTATTACTATGCAGATCAATAAATTTAAGTGAGAAATGTCAGTCTAAATATCTCAAAACAGGTTTCCCTAAAGTTTGTTTAAGAAATATACAGATATAAGTATCAGGGGATATACTCGATAAAGGAATCACTACCTCTCAGGATGTCTCCCTACAACAGCTCCATAGCAAATGAAAAGGGGGGGAAGTGAGTGGAAATAGTACTGCTCATTGCCACCAGCTGAACCAGAACTGTCATGCATCATGCAAGGCCACAAAGAGCAACGCTGGATCACTCTATGTAGAGGCAGGTGTGAATCTGCCCTAAGCCCTGGAATACTATTATCAAATTCACACAATTTAAATGACTGGAGGAAATACAATTCTTGTTGTCAAAAGCCGAAGATGGACTAAGTCGTCACCCCTCAAGTGGAGACCCAAGTCATTGACACCAAGTCCCAAGCCAAGACTTCCAATCTTCCATGTCGAGTCCAAAGTCAAGTCACTTCATTTATCAAGTTGTTTGCAAGTCGTACTTTTTGAGTAACACCGCCTCCCCGCCCCCTTCGGCTGTCAGAGGAGAAAGCCGTGGACTTAGAATGCAAGAAAGGTGGGGAGGAAGGAAGTGAAGCTTTTGTAACATTGCCTTCCTCCCCGCATTCCTTGCAATCTAAGTCCACAAAGTTTGGCTTTCTCCGCTGACAGCTAAATTGGGACAAGGAGAATAGCAGTGAGGCTTCTGTAATACCGCCTTCCTCCCCGCCCCCTTCAGCTGTCAGAGGAGAGGCAGTGTTAACAAAAGCCTAATTTTCCAGAAGTTTAATTTTCCTAATGGGACCCCCACCAAAAAAACTAAAACAAATATACAGTATATCATGTACACTTTTGAAAAGTGTACATGATATACAGAAGGATTTTCCTATGTATAGGTTTTTACTTAAATGAGGTAATACTACACAAAATTCAAACAGATGACAAGTCTACTGCTCATATTTTACCATCAAGACAAAAAAAACTAAAGCTTATACCTGGTCTTTAAGTTTATCGGCTGCATTTATATTATGTTCCAATTCTCTCTTCTGCACAGATTGCAATGTTGTATACCATACACCAGTGTCATGATCAAATTCAGTAACCACAATAAGCCTAGAATCATCTTCTTTGCCCTTAAAAGATGCAAATTGTTAATGGTAGTTCTAACTATGAAGATGTTTTCATTATTCTAACATATAAAGTGCAAATATTGCTATAGGGTATAATGATTTTAATATTTTGTTAAGAAAAAACATTTATTGAGTTATGAAAAGTTTTGTTAAAATCCACAATAAATGTATTAAAGACACATTCAAGGATTTTGGTGCTACATTTTTGACCACATTTTCAAGCATTTTATTTGTAGTTCAGTAAGTTCATTAAGAATGTTTTTCTAAACATTTGAGAACTAAAATTGATATTAAACTTATTGGTGGTTGGTGAGCTTCTTGCCAAAAAAGGCCCAGATTACCTATTTGCATACAGGTCCAGGATCTTGTTGCTACCACCATATTTGCCACCAATTCCGGGGCAACACTCTTTAGCCATTAGATGGCTACGTATAATATAACTCCTGTATGTGTGTAGTAGTTACATTGTCACCAGAAGCTGGCTGTGTATGTGGTGGTGCCATTTGCAGAGCCGATCTCCATACTACACAGTGCATGCACTGTGCTTTTTTTTGGCAAGAGTCTTTGCATATCTGGTTTATCAATTAGCAGCTCTACCTCCTTTTTGTTTTTTTTTCAGTTTAGGTTCACTTTTACTTATTACATAAAATTGGTGAAAGATTAAAAAAAAAGAATAAGGAATGAAAGAAAAACCTGAATAATTTTTATGTTCCCACTGATGTCCAGGGCAATAATCATATGCTGGTTGTCCTTAGTTCTTGTGTAGCTTATCTGACAAATGCTTTGCTCTTCATTTTTATACATTTTCTTTGGCAGCAAAACTTTAACTTGATGTGGGTTTCCGAACTCCCAGATTTTCACTGAGCCTAAAGTGAAAAAGTAAACTTCATGTCACTTAAAAACTATGCAATATAGTTTATAGAATGTTATCAGAGCCAAACCTAGGATCAGCCATGAAATGTCATGCAAGCACTATTTTAATAAGAACTTAAGCCATTCTAGGTTATGTGAGACAGTGATTTGCTCAGTAGTTCCAACTAGGCAACACTCTGCAAGCAACCATTTGTTTTTAGTAAAGCCTGAGAAGAGAGAGTTGTGTAATAAAACAGTAAGCTATTTGTGACTAAAGAAAATTTGGTAAGTTTAGTCGCTGCAAATAAATTCTTCTCTCCTTTGTCATGCCTTTATGACATTATTGTTACTAAATGTTTTTTTTTATTAAGAATCCACATATTACATAGTGTTGTACAATAATTAAGAGCTGCTGAAAAGAAGTCTGGATTTTTGACAAGTATAAACAATGACAAGGTGGAACAAGAAAATAGAACCTTACACAATCAAGCTTAAAATGTAATCATTTTGGATAATGCCATTTTTACACAACTGTTTATTGGGAAAAAAGTATTGATCAAACCATTATAAGCTCCCGTGGCAAAATAAAATCCACTGATGTCAATAGCGGCAGCAGTAACTTCAATAGTTGGCCCATGAGCATTTTTTATTTCATAGACTTGAGCTCCAGTCTCAATATCCCACACCTACAGGGAAGACAATGAAATTATTAATGTCCACCAAGATTTATCTGTATATCACTCATTACTATTGCATACCAAGATACATTACTATATCTGTCTTTCAACTGCTTTATATATAGATGTGCTCCAGTATGCACTCACCAGCCACTTTATTAAGTACCCTGATAGTAATAGGTTGGATTCTCTTTTTCTTCATATCTGTCATAATTCTTTATGCCAAAGATTCAGCAAGGGGCTGGGACAATTTCTAAAATACAAACCTGCCTGTTATCAGCAGCCATACCATGACTCAAGTCACCTAATCATCTTTAATCCTTGTACTGTTTGTCAAGATGACCTGCTGAAGTTCAAACCAATGTCTACATGCTTAAATGCATCTAATCGTTGTCATTTGTTTGGCTGATTGGATATTTACATTAACAAGGGGTACCTAACAAAGTGGTCAGTGAGTGTAGATTTATCTTTTATCCATATAAACAAGCACAGTTACTGTATTGAATGGATGTGGATAGAAGGCATTTTGTAAATCCTACACTCTGTAAGTCTCACATAGTGTTTGAAAATTTCTTCCATTTTTCCTATCAAGGAACATCCAAATTTCAGATGTTTTATGAGTATGTACATATATTTTTTGAATATGTACACATAGATGTAATGCAATAAACTATGTATGAATAATATATGTAAAAATAAAATTTACCTTTAGAACTGACTCAGAACAAATGCTAAGAACCTGCTGAAAGACCTGATTATAAACGAGAGCATTTATTGGCCTTTTATGGGAACGTGGAACCTGGGTGGTGTTTCTAATCATTTGAGACATAGGCCAAACATCTAACACACATGAACCTAAAAAACACAATTTTTTCTGTTATAATTCTTAATAATGACTTTAAAGAAGTCTAACATTGCACAAGAATCTCTGCTGTACATTTGCCAACCTTACTAATCAACATGTTTTTAAGTAGATTAACTAAGAATACATAATGAAGGTTTAAAAAAACCAAACACATAGCCTTCTCACACACCTGGCTGACAAAAGTTTAGTTTTGATAGCTAGCAATGCTTTAATAGTGGAATGGCCAGTTGGACTATAGCTACGCCTAGATGGGATACGGAGAACTTAGAGATAGGTCCTAGTTAGTTGAACTGTAGATTACTATTTGAAAGTACCTATGATAAACCAGTGCATTTAATTCTTTAAAATGTTCTTACTTTTTTTAAAGCTTATGTCATATTGTCAAATATGTGATTAGTAGGTAGTGTAATGAATAAGGCAACTAATGCTATTATTTCCTTTCTTAGCAGCATCTTGTGATAGGACACAGGTTTACAGCAGCTCAGAAAAAAATTAGGATAAGCTCTAAAGGAGGTAGAGGTGGCCTCAAAAACTTTTACAACAAAAACCACAGTGTCTTAAAAAATATTAGAACAGGGAAGGGCACTGTATGGATACACATCAATCATCATAGAAAAAAAGTAGTATCCAGGCAATACTTTTAAAAGTATCATTGTTATGCATCCCGGTGAAACCAAGGTAAGATCATTACATTAGTAATATGACTTTGCAAAATTCTCACTTATCAACAAAATTCGTTTTTTTATAGTAACAAGTTTGTCAGTGGAGGTTAATGTGTAAGAAAGTGTGTGGTTGATTAGAGATTGGGGTAACTTTTGCTTTCCCGCTACAAAACCGAAATATAAAAATATATCTTTGGCTAAAAAAAGTAGATTGCCATAAGCAGTGGCTTAGTCCTTTGGCCTTTCTATCACTACCACATCATGAGCCAGCAAATGTAATTACAGCATAAAAAAACATCTACTAAGAAGCATTAGATGTCAAGTTTTTTTCAATTGAGCATTAATTATTGATACCTTGTATAACTCTCCTCTGATCCTCTGCATAATAGGATTTAAACTAGGAGAGGAAGGGGAAGCACTGTAAGCCATTTGCAATCAGTTTGAGAGCTATGGTATCTGGCAGAGACACCTCCCTTTCAATGGGCAGGTAAAGATGCAAATAAAAGCACTAAACAGGAGAACATTAAGGTGAGGGGAGAACATTATGTATGTTACAGCAAACACCTGCACCTTTTATAGGGAGCTGACTGTACAGACCCCACCTTATAGAGGCTGTACTGCTTCCAATCATGGATGGTCTGTTCTGTATGACACATAAAACTGAACTGCCAATATTGTTCACCATTACTTATTTTACATTAAGTGGTCACAAATTCACAATCATATGTGACACGTTTCACACTCTTAAGGATATCGCGATGTATGTTGTACAATACAATAGAACTTCCAGAGATATGGTTCCCTTTTTAAATTGTGCAAGTAACATTTTCTATCAACCATGGTGATAACAGTGGAGAAGACATAGTAAGGTGTGGTATTAAAATTAATTAGCCTTACCAGTGAGCAGTCTAAGGTGCTTGTTGTCAAATACCATTGAGTTTATACGATGATCCCCAGGTCCCTGCTGAGTATCAGTGAAGACTTGCAACAATGAAAGAGTTGGGATGTCCCATACTCTAAACCCCTGAAATGCACACATACAGTGATTATTTGGACAGTGATGCCCTATGATAAATTATAAAAATAACATGGGTATATTTGTCCATAGTTAACAAGTTACTGGGTTGCTGTGATAAGAACATGCATTTATATCAAGTGGTGGATAACTGAAGCATTATGGCACTGTCTACACTGGCATAATGACTTGCCTAGAATTATTTCTTTTACCATGCATTAAAAAGTCAAAAGCATAATGGACTGGACTGGATTATAAAGCATTGCATTTATTTTAAATTTAATACAGTTAGATCCATAAATATTTGAACAGAGACAACTTTTTTCCAATTTTGGTTCTGTATATTACCACAACTTTAAATTAAACAACTCAGATGCAGTTGAACTGCAGACTTTCAGCTTTAATTCAGTGGGTTGAACTGAAAGAAGAAGAAGCAAAAAGATTGCAAAGAATGTGAGGAACTAAAGCCTTTTTTTAACACAATAACATAATGTCATGACTCAAAGGCTACTTCATGGGCTGGTGTGAGCAATTCCTTTGTTATGTCATTATCAATTAAGCAGATAAAAGTCCTGGAGTTGATTTGAGGGGGGGGGGTGTTGTATGTGGAAGATTTTGATGTGAACAGACAACATGCGGTCAAAGGAGCTCTCCATGCAGGTGAAACAAGCCATCCTTAAGCTGCAAAAAGAGAAAAAACTCATCCGAGAAATTGCTACAATATTAGGAGTGGCAAAATCTACAGTTTGGTACATCATGAGAAAGAAACAATGCACTGGTGAACTCAGCAACGCCAAAAGACCTGGACGTCCATGGAAGAAAACAGTGGTGGATGATCGCAGAATCATTTCTATACTGAAGAGAAACCCCTTCACAACAGCCAACAAAGTGAACAACACTCTCCAGGAGGTAGGCGTATCGATATCTAAGTCTACCATAAAGAGAAGACTGCATGAAAGTAAATACAGAGGGTGCACTGCAAGGTGCAAGGCACTCATAAGCCTCAAGAATAGAAAGGCTAGATTGGACTTTGCTCAAAAACATCTAAAAAAGCCAGCACAGTTCTGGAAAAACATTCTTTGGACAGATGAAACCAAAATCAACCTTTACCAGAATGATGGCAAAAAAAAGTATGGGGAAGGCGTGGAACAACTCACGATCCAAAGCATACCACATCATCTGTAAAACATGGCGGAGGCAGTGTGATGGCTTGGGCGTGCATGGCTGCCAGTGGCACTGGGACACTAGTGTTTATCCATGATGTGACACAGGACAGAAGCAGCCGATTGAATTCTGAGGTGTTCAGAGACATACTGTGTGCTCAAATCCAGCTAAATGCAGTCACATTGATTGGGAGGTGTTTCATAATACAGATGGATAATGACCCAAAACATACAGCCAAAGCAACCTGGGAGTTTATTAAAGCAAAGTAAGTGGAATATTCTTGAATGGCCAAGTCAGTCACCTGATCTAAACCAAATTGAGCATGCATTTCACTTGTTAAAGATTAAACTTCATAACGAAAGGCCCACAAACAAACAGCAACTGAAAGCCGCTGCAGTAAAGACCTGGCAGAGCATTAAAAAGGAGGAAACCCAGCATCTGGTGATGTCCATGAGTTCAAGACTACAAGCTGTCATTGCCAGCAAAGGGTTTTCAACCAAGTATTAGAAATGAACATTTTATTTTCAGCTTTTTAATTTGTCCAGTTACTTTTCTTCCCCTGAAATGAAGTGATTGTGTAAAAAAGGCTTTAGTTCCTCACATTTTTATGCAATCTTTTTGTTCAACCCACTGAATTAAAGCTGAAAGTCTGCAGTTCAACTGCATCGGAGCTGTTTGATTTAAAATTAATTGTGGAAATGTACAGAACCAAAAATAGAAAAAAAGTCGTCCTGCCCAATTATTTATGGACCTAATTGTAAATTATATATTGAACAACATTATATTATGCATTTGTCCCTGAACACTTATTTCTTGGGGGTTTCCCTGTAGTATTTGTGCTGGTGATTTTAAAGATCTTGGTGGTAATTAGAAACCAAGAAAATACATTTCTTGATAAGGGACTGAAACTTTAATGCTTTCAAGTAATGTGAAAAAAATAGAAATGCATTCCAATGGTACTACTTCACAATTACATTTACTGTGCAGATCATTTATTATGCGGTAGACACAGAATCTGGGATACTGGGGGAGATTTACTAAAGGAGTTCATGTTGGTTACTTAGCAAAGTGGCCTATCCCCTTGCCAAGGATAATTCACTTAGCTTAGTAAATGAGATGAGACTCAAGAATTATGTTGTTTTAGGTGTACTTGCATGTTAGTGGGTATTTTTTCTAAAGTTAAAGTTCAGCATATTAACTATGCAAATTATAGCTTGGTAGGTGATAATTCCCTTTGTTAAATGAATTATATGGCTTTAGTAAATCAACTGCACTTTTCCTGGAATAGATATGCAGATAAAGAATTCTGAATGTATTCAGACGTTTATTGTGTGTGCTTGTTCAATATGAGCAACTCAAAAAGTGCTGTAGCCAATGACAGCTAGATAACTATTTTTTAGAAGAATGTCTAAAGTGGCAGCCTCTGTATTTCTGTCACTGCAGGTTCATTTCAACATATACCTTTTCACTCTTTTTAGTAATACTATCCTTGGCATTTTGATAAATTCAAGTAATTACCCGTGCAGTGGAAACACTGATGACTTGCTGATCCAGTTCATTGACTGCAATGTCTGCAATTGAATATAAATGACCAGACAATACTGCCATAGGTTTGTTGGTGACTTCAGGATGCCACAAGCGTATAACTTTGTCAGGTCCTAAAAAAGAGCAAAATAAGGATGGACAGGCAGGGTATTATGTAAAGCAGAAAACAGATGGCACAACTTTAAAATCCAATGTAAGAGCAGGATTTATGAACTCAGCATTAAGGCATCTTGCAGGGAATAGTGTGGTCAGAGTGATCTTCTCACATGAAGAACAGCAGATTCTTCCTCGTTTCCACAAATTTCAGATACACAAAAACTGACAAAGTTTTAAGCTTAAAAGCTTAAAACAGTTACTTCCGTCACCAACATTTTATAATGCTTATTTTGTCAATGCAAAGACTAGTGGCACAGGCTAATGTGACTGCAATGCACCCTGGAGCAGCAAACTGCATGACTGCTCAACCATTTTTTATGCATTGCCTTTGTGTTTGCAGGGCTGTTGTGGTTGTTCCTGCAGAAAAGAAAAACATGGCCAGATGCAGCATGTTGCTTCTAGGAACTGTGCAGTAACCCCACCACAACCATGTGAAACCTGCTCATAGTGGTTCCCAACCTCGTACAGTGGCTAAAAAATGGGGACTTGTAGCAGGGGAGGAAGCATGTACAGAAAAAATACAGTATATGATGGGAACTTGACAAAATGATTGAACGATTCTTTCAAATTTTCATCTTGGGCGGTAAAGGACAATGCCCCAGAAATTATAGCATGTGCACCTGTGTCCCTGGTTAACAAGAGATGCTAACAAAAGAACAATAAATCATCAAGTATTATCTTGCAAACTTATGTTAACAAATACTTTATGACCATAATTGCTCTTACCTCCAGTTGCTATCATATTGGCTTTTGCACAGAATGCAAATGCTGTAATACCTTTTTGTACCGCAAATCCTCTGACTGGCCTGTATGGAAAAATAAAATGATTGCTTTGGTTTCACTTATGTCTGTGTACATGGGGAATTTTGGTAATTGCTTAAAAAGGCTGGCCTACATCAATAGGTCCTGTAGTTAATAATTTTAAACATGTAATATCTTAACAGAGAGCATAAACACATTTTATAACATTATAGCTTTCAAATCCAAATTTTCAAAAGTAATTTTTGATCATCTCTAGTGTATAAAAGAAATAAACATTATGTACAAATATCTGTATAGAAATCAATAATTATAATTACTTAGCATCTTTTATTCTTTGTACATTATCCAATACTAAAGAAAGTTTGCTGTCGAGGGAACTTGATGCAAAACAGTTTAGTGCTTGGATATACTTTACTTTTACGACACAGTCATTGTGCAGCTTCCTCTTAAACCTAGAGAAAAAAATCCAAACAGTTCAATGTTTAGTCATTATGACTATAATATTTATGGCTTTACCATTATTTGATAGGTAGTTTCTTATTCCTTAAGGAGTTTGCCTATGTTGTCTTCCTTTTCATTGTTTTTGGTCTGTCCAGAGAATGAAAGGACAAGACGTTTCAATGTAGTCTAGTCCACAGTTAGAAACTGGGGAGTAAGTGTTCCTGTGGAAACTTTAGTAGTGATAGGAGACCTATTCCATGAACCTTAAAAAGGATAGCAACTGTTTTTATTTTGGGCTGAATATAGTTTCAGAAAATGCTATTACCTTAGGCGGTGAGATGATACCGGGTACATGTCTCCCTAAGGTTAAAAGTTTTTTTTTTTTTGTTTTTTGTTTTTTTTTTTATCAAAAGTGCAATATTTACAATACAACATATATGTTGTTCAATAAATCATGCTATACTGAGGTATAAGTTAAATTGCAGATTAGGTAATCATTTCATCATGAATATCATAAAATCTGTCCTTATAAAGTTAAGATCAATATAGGGATTTAATTATCTGGGCTGCATCCAAGCCGTTCATCTACAATTAGAGGAGCACAAGCAAAAGAAAGGGGGCTCAATCACAGTAAGGAACGTAACGTGAAATTAAATATTATGAAATTATAGATTTTATTGAACTATTTTAAAAGGAACATCTCTTTAGCTGAATAAATAGTTTGAGTAAAAAAAGACCATAATAAACACTTTACATTTTAAAGATTTATAATTTATGTTTAGGAAATAGAATGACTTACTGACTGAATTTTCTAGAATCTAGGACAACAGACTGACTAAACACTTTTGTCTTTGAGTGCTGAGGGTGAAGTTCAGAACCTGCAAAGGAAAACAATCTAACAAATCCAGCATCATCTCCGACCAATATTTCATCCTTCACAGAATCTTCATGTGAATTCACAACACAGACACAAAGCAGGCAGTGCTCCATCGGTCTGATGCAGATATATTTATCCTTTCAAAGAGATAGCAGTTAATTTTACAGTGTAACAATACACAACAATACATTGCTAGTCAGTCATAATAATGTTTCCTACAATATTGTCCTGTCAAAAATTCCAACAAAATTTTACAAACAAGTAGATAGGTCACATAATCTTGTAAGCAGGCTATCAGACCCATATTCCTTGTACATGATATTGTTCTAGATTAAATAACTAAGTTATGAAGATATTATACAACCAATATGAAGCTGAAGTGTAAATATATTTACAATAAATACATTCTAAATTCTATTAAAACACACAGGGTTAATGTGCTATCGTAAAGCAAACATAAATAATACATATATATGATGGGTCAGGAAATGAATGTAATATGTTACAGTCGTCCTTTTTCTCATACACTGACTTAATAATGCATTTGTAAAACTTTATAAGTAAACACCATTGCATAGGTATACATGTGAGTATTAATAAGAGTGCGACCTGTGCCATTCACGGCAAATGTATGCCTTCTGTGCTGGTGTAAACATGCCAAGATATGTTTTCCAGAATTTAATACATAACTCCAATTGGATTGTCACTTCAATTTTACCTTTGGATGATAGAGGTTGACCCTCACTACTTACACTGTCCAAAGTTCTGTGATATTGCTGTGCTTGGTGACCCTATCAAGTACAGGATTAGGAACCAAGAAGTATGTTTCCTAATCATTTGTTGTTAAATGATGTTATTATATCACATTGCATTTTTCATAAACAACTTGGTAACCGGTAGCAAATCTATCATTGTGCCTTGCACAAAGCAGGCTCCAGCTATTAAATCATTTAATGCAATTCACTTCAACATGTTTTAAATATATTATATTGTTAAGATAAAATTTCAACTTCAACTACAAAAATCTGAGTGGGGTATTTATAAAGACAATATAACAAATAAAGTGATAAGAGTTACAGTTGAGTTACCAAACATATGTGAATGATGTTAGGTTTAGCCCGGTCATTTAGGCACTGATGACACTTTACTATTTATTATTATTATTTTTATTATTATTGTTATTATTGTTAATAATAAACAGGATTTATATAGTAACATTTTATGCAGCGCTGTACATTAAATAGGATAAAAAAAGTTTAACTGATACATAGGGCCTGACTTATTAAAGCTCTTCAAGGCTGGAGAGAATACACTTTCATCAGTAAAGCTGGTTGATCCAGCTAACCTGGAATGGATCTGGTCCAGGATTGAAAACATTTGCTAGCAAATAACAAATGACTTTTAGAAAATCCCTTCCAGGTTTGCTGGATCACCCAGCTTCACTGATGAAAGTGTATCCTCCCCAGCCTTAGAAAGCTTTAATAAATCAGCCCAATAGATGGAAATTGAAAGCTTACAAATGGTCAGATAACTTAAAAATGTGTACAGACAGTCACATTGTATCCTATCCAGTCTGTGTTCACTAAAGATGCTCATATACATAGAAAATCATATACATGTTGTAACAATAAAACACACCTGGTGTTTCCCATGACATTTATAATCCCAAACAACAATGCTTCTTTCCGTAACAGCAACAATTCTTTTCATTTGATTAAGAAAATCGCAGTCTAGAAACCAAGAATTTGCCTAAAAAATACATAAAACATTTGCCATAAATCATAGCAGCATCAGTAAAAAATAATGTAAGTTTTCTGGGTATTCTAGGACTGTTGGATAAGATTCAAACATCTGAACTTTTCAGAATGCAAACGGTTGTATGGGAAATAGAGTAAGGGGCATTATCTGGATCACATCAATTAGCACGTGGTGTTATCATAGATTTGTACATTATTTACATCACTTACACAACAAATATATACCATCTATTGGTATTGGTTAGGCTACTGTATCAAATTTGGCCAGTAATTACCCTAGGTCAGTGCAAATGGCTGTTGGAATCAGGAGCTACTTTTACTGTATGTATCAGTTCATGGTACCCTAATTTGGCTTAGTGTCTAGATAACTATACTAAGTGCATAGGAGGGTTGTGTTCTTTTGTATACATATTTTGTGCTTAAAGGCTTTTTATTTTTTTTTCCATCTCCAGCAGCAAGAAGGGATATGATATAAGACCAAATGCTTGTGATACAGAGTTACATGAATCTGATGAATACATTCTCTTTTTTTGTGATTACCCCCTGCTTATAACCTGTAGTCATAAAACTTAATTTTAGTCCACCATTAATTGGAAATTTTTTTTTTTACCTTTAACAACCAGTCGGATTCTCCCAATGAATCTATACAGTCTATCTTGTCTTAACACAAGTGCATAAAGAAAAGTCTTATTTTGAAAAGATAATTCTGTACACAACCTTTGGCGCAAATATCATTGCTGTCTGCAATTTCTTGACTGTTCTAGACTGTTAACATGAAAATATACGAAACATATACTTACAGTTGCATGCACCCAGGCATATTGTCTCATCTGTGTAGACAAAATATACATAAGTTGTCTTTAGAAGTGATGCTATCTGTGTGTGTATCTGTTTGCATTTAAAACCAACCACTAGTAAAACTTTTTTCTTTTATTTTGGAAAGAAATACATGCCTGGCTGCTATTTGTCCCAGCACCATTTTCAAACAACGCCATTTCCCAATAGCTTGGGAATCCTTAAGATCACTGCGGTAGTTGTTTTATTACAGTAGTGTTCTACTGTCTACTGATAACAGCAAGTAGTAGATCACTAAAATACATGACCTCATATAATGCCAGTCCTAAGAGATCTGAACATTCAGAATGCAAACAAAACAGGTATATGGGAAACATGATGGTTGTATTTGTACATTCTTCAAATTCAATATCATTCACAGAGCACATACAAGGAATATTACAGATTTTATCAAATTCGACCAAGAATCAACCCAGGTCTGCACATTTAGAAATTGCTCTGTTGGATTCAGGAGCCACAGTTAACTAATAAGGGTACTGATTCATAATATACCTGGCTGTTAAAAAGGCAAATGGTTCCATTTTGTGAAACAGTCAGTACAGAATCCAGAGTAGGCACCATAACAACACTTTGGATTACATCTCTTTTCTTTTTACCTGCTCCTGTTAGAAAAAACCAGTGTTCATAAGTATTAACAAGCTGATTATCAGTAACAATATAATTCCTCCCTATACTATTGTTTTTTTTAAACAGTACAATAGTATAGTATATAGCTAATTTCCATATTGTAATGTACCTAATGCTGTGAGCGGTGGGATGCTGTACACATTTGAGAATCTGTTCTAGTTTGTTTTCTGTTGTCTTGGGACCATCTTTGGTTGCCCCTATCTAGAGCACCTGTCTGGTCCTCCATTGGGCAGCTTAGGAGGTCCCAAAGCTATATTTGCGCATTAGGCACACACGTGCAATAATTACTGTTTGAAAACGAATGATTAACGAACGATCAAAGAATATTCAGGATTATTTTGAATGATTGTATTGTGCACGATTCTGTACATGCTTTAACATTACGATCGTTCAAATATATTTCACCAATAATGTACACACACTAGATACGATCGTTTGAACGAGGCAGGAAGTGACGTGTACCAGAGAAAGTGTACCACAGAACCATCCACGATCACTGAGCGACCGTACACACAATAGATAGCAAACTATCGTCGTCCAATCAGATCTGCTGGGACGGTCATTCGATTCCAGCGACGTTCGTCATTCATCAGCGTCATTGTGCACTTTTTTTGTTAACGATTATTGGCCGATCGGTCTTTATTCGTTCGTTTCCAACGACAAATATTGCACTTGTGTACGTAGCCTTACTCGTACTGTAAAACTGTTTAATTGGTGTTGTATGAAAGATACTTGTGCTCAGAGAAATATTCTGTTGCTGACTTTGACTAAAAATGCTAGTTTGGCTGTCTCCTTTCCAAATATCTATAATCACTGACCAAGACAAAAATGTAGCTAATTAAGTTAGAAGGAAGTAAAAACACTTGATTCTTATGTGTTCTGAGTCGGGGATAAAAAAATTGAAGTCTCTAGAACAGTATGGCAATCGGGAAACTAGCATATCTAATATTACAAAAAGTTTCCTCCTAAACTGTTGGAAAGTAGGGAGGATCTGGCCTCTAAATAATCCAAGTGAGTAGGGTTCATCCACCCCCCATGACAGAATAAACACAAGCTAAGGTAAGGCCAGGATTTTGAATCCTATAGCGATAAGATTTTTATGGAGTGCAAGCATGAACATTTAAGGCTGGGTATACATGGACGGTTTTAAAAATGCATGTAAACGTTCCTACCGAGTTTATATGTGTGGGGACCAGATAAGACTTGAAAACTCCCTGGAAATTCCACCCGGAGTGTGGCTCGGGGTTACCGCTTTGGGTAATACAAATAAACTCCGAGCCACACTTGTAAATACTGCCAGGGAGGTTAAACTGCTGGAAAATGCTGGAAAACTTCTATGCCATCATCTGTGCCTACATAGTAAGCCCCCAAAGACTTGAATAGGTTGGACTCAGGGACTAAACATTTTATTACCTGTTGCGCTTCCAATTGTTTCCCTTTTGGATACCCAGAAAACTGTGTTTTCTGCATCTGTCTGTAACTCAGTAATCTTCTCTCCTGTCTGAAAGTAGCCAAAAATCTAGACAGAATAAAAATATCAACTGTGTATTTTCTCACAATGAAGGATACTAAAGAGCCATTTCACTTTTTGTAAAAATATAACTAAAAAATTTGCCATTAAAGTGAAATTTTAGGGATATACAGTGATCCCTCGTTTTTCGCGGTTAATGGGGACCAGAACCTTCCGCGAAAGCTGAAAACCGCGAAGTAGGATTTCCCCCTAGGAATTTTCGTGTATGCGGGTACAACAATGTTTTACATATGTAAACAGTACTTATACTTTACACATTTAAGACAAAAATTACAACAGTACTGTATACGTATTTACTTATATGCGAGACAAGACTCGTACTCTCATTGGTGGATGTCGCACCAATCACACGCCTTTATGAGAGCCTGTGGTATCTACAGAAAACCCGCGAAGCACTGAAGCCGCAAAACATGAAGCGCGAAGTGGCGAGGGAACACTGTAGTATATAAAATTACACAATACAGATTTTCATTGTGATATTGATATTTTTTTTTAAATGAGCATTGTTACAAAATGTATTTCAGGAACAATTTAGGATCTTGAAAAAATGCATTTGTACAATCTCTCTTAACTTTCTCTCTGAGTTTAGTACAAAAAACATAACAGAGCTCTTCCCCCAAGAAGAATGTGATGTGACTACTCAGTTCTACTAGAGTATGTAGAAAGGTATTTTTTTTTCAGAAGCATATTGTACATTTGACTACACAGCAGCAATTTCACAAGAATTGAACAGTCTTAGTGCCATACACAAGTGTAGCTATATCTTGAACCTGTTCAGACTAAAGATAAATTTACTTTGAAATGTAAGTGTGAGTCCACTCTATATATACCATTTGTAAAGCAAGGATGACAGTGCTAAAAAACAAAGAATTCACTTACTTCAGTCCAATCAAATGGAGCATTAGGATGTTTAGTCATTTTCTGGAAAAAAGCCACAACGTCTTTGCTTTTAACATCTTGCCCAAAGAGATTTGTAACGACATCATGAAACTGATCATAATTGACAACAGCTGCAAAAGAACACAAGAAGAACACGGAGAAACCTACTAAACATTTAATCTAATAGTGCTGTATCAGTGTATGGTTTGCTTGTTATGTCTGAATCCCATTGCTTTAGGTAAAGCTATAACAGTCCCTGCTAGTTTTAAATTTTCTCTGCTCCTTCTTACCTTTCATATTATCCTACTTGTCCATTACTATGAAAGATTCACAGCTTTAAAAATAGATACCTTTAAATTACACATTAAAACACTCATTTAAAATGTATTCATAAACTGCACAGATTAAGTAATAAGTCTCTAACAATCTCCCTGTGATTAGCATACACCAAATGTATTACTACCTACTTTTAACAATAAATCACTAAAAAGATACTTTACCTTCATTGGTATTACTATCAGATGTATCAATTCTACTTTGTTCTTTTATTATTCTTAGTAATCTTTTAAATGCATTCAGTGATGACTTAAAGTTTTTCCTCAGTTCAAGCTGATGTGGTGTATTCTCATGAGACGCCATGATGTCACAACATAAGAAACATACCAGAAATCCTGAAGAAAAGAAAAATCAGTGCAGGGTCATCATCAGTAATACTTTAATAGTGTGTCATGAAGCTAACTAAAACATCCTATAATAAAAGCAAATATAGCCTCGGAGTTACTTAGGGCCTAACAGTTAAAATATAAAACAAAATCCTTCCAGCGGGGCTACACTTGTACTGCAAAGGTTAAATGCTTTCTTAGGTCAAGGTGGTAAAGAAAAAATTTGCTTACCCTATTCCCTCAATCCGGCAGGCTCCTTCTTCAAGAGATTGGTCGTCTGCAGCCTCCACTGTAAGTGATCTGTGCTAAGGTCTTGTGGAGTCACTGTAGAACAGAGCGAGAAGAAGATTTTCCTACTGTATAGTCTTACAAGCTTTACATGTCCCTGCTATAGAAATGTGTCTTTTCTTGCTGTGTCAAGTGAGAATGACAGCCACTGGGACAAGAAGCAACACTTGGTTCCAGGTATGATTCTGGGCCACAACACTATCTGCATGGAGTTTGTATGTTCTTCCCGTGTTTGCTGGGGTTTCCACCAGGTACTCTGGTTTCCTTCTTCACCCCAAAAACATGCAGTAAGGTTAATTGGCTGTGTTTATGACTGACATATGACTATGGTAGGGACATTAGATTGTGAGCTCCTCAGAATGACAGCTAGTGACGTGTCTATGGACTTTGTAAAGCACTGCTTATTATGTCAGGACTATATAAATACAAGATAATAATAATAAAACATTCTCTGTGTCTTCTTCCCAAGTCATCTGTACTCCGTGGGGAAAAAGTGTACTTTGAAAGATAGAATTACACATACCACATCGATGGCCTGACATCACTGTCTTCTAGGTAGATTGCAGAGGAACACAGAGCAGATGGAATCTTATGAGAGGACACTTCAGTTGCATCTTCTCACAAGATTTTGGCTGCTCTGTGCTCTACATGAAGCATTGCGGGATGATGGTGAGATATTCACCCAGGGAATGTGGGAGTAAGGTAAGTATTCTAAGATTTTTCCTTAAGGTGTTTTCATCTACTACAAGTAAATGATTTAAGAGGGGGGCAGAGAGTGTAAATGGACCTCCGACTTTAGTTGAAGGCTCACTTTAACTAAATTTGATCTGTAGGACCAGATTCACATATGTACAGTGTGTTACCTCTCACATTATAATGCACATTATGCCCCATGTAGGTAAAGTGGGCCTTACTACACACTTACCCTATTTTCTAGGGCACCTCAATGGACAATTAGTGAACATTTGTATGTTGTGGTATGTTTAAATGTAGATTTTAGGGGGCCATTGAATGTCTACTAAACGCTGACGTAATATATGGTAAAAGACATAGTACTGCAATACAAGGGTGCTTAACAAGACTATTGAGATATTAGAACAATTACTTACCGGTCTGCTGGTCACCGTGGCAATGCCAATTCAGCTAAGAGAAGGCTGCAGGACAATACCAACTGCTGGTAGGGTGATGGGGGACATACTTTTTTCAAATAGGTCATTTGTAGATAATCAAATCAAAATAAAAAATAAAATATTTAACACCAATAACCAATATCTAGTATCTGTGGATTGAGGGGAAAACCTTGACATTAGACATTATAACAGTCCCTGTTGGATTGCCTGTGTTTCCTTAAGTGGCATGGAGTCAGCAGGAGGAACCATTGAGGTCTGTAGATTGGGGACCAAGGAGATTGATGCTTGGAGAGGAATTGGTTTTCCAGTAGGTTCCATGTGAGAATTTCTTTTGAAATGAATGCAGTGGGAATGGTAAAGGTTTCATTTCTTCTTTTGCAGTTAAGCCTGATTGATTTTTTTCTAATGACAGGATCACTGGAAACATTCTTACTATACTAGTGATATTAATGTTTTGTTTTTTTTTTGTTTTTTTTACAAAAATGTTATACATGCCCCTTTTTATATAGGACACTGCATGCTGATTCTGTGTGACTTATTCATTAGGGCAGACAGGCTTCAAATTTGTGGATTCAGAGGTATAAAAGCGGAAAAGGTGAATAGACACAGAATAAACACAACCCAAGTGTTGTGTAGGGAGACAAACCAGTTCAGTGTCCACCAAATCCTGCCAAATGGCCGATTCTTCTAAAGCACATCAAAATTAATTATTAGCTATTCAATATGTGTTGCAACGCACTTTATAATAACATGTTTATGTTAACATTGATACCTGCAATGATGTAATGAGCATCAAGACAAACATTGTAACACATGTGTTATTCACAATGACTCAACCAGAGCATAATAAAACTATAGTACATGTGAAATTTAATAAACAAGAACTGTTATTAGTTTTAGTAACAGATTGTATCACACGTGTCATTGTATTAATTTGGCTCATAGTTCCACTTAAAAATAATGAAAAGAGTAGGCATGAGCAATGATCCCAGCCCCTTAGATAATTTTCTCTATCACAGGGTGGACAAATGGATTTAATTAATTATTAGCATGGACCAATCTTCTTAATTCTGACAAAGCTAAACACATCTTAATATGGATTTACTAAAAAGAAGATTGTATTAAGCAAGTGCTGTCACTGTTTTATAATCCATTACAGCTAACTAAAGCATGCTTAATATAGTCAGGAATGCCAGTAAAGTATATACTAAAATTCACAATGAAAAGCATTTTACTCAAGATACATATGATTCCCTGGCTCTGTTGGTGGCTACCATTGGAATTTTTGGGTTGTGTAGCAACTCACTAGTCCTGATTCTGTATTACAGATTTAAAACATTAAGGACGCCAACAAATCTGCTCTTAGTAAATATCAGCTTCAGTGACTTTGTGTTCTCACTTTTTGGAGTCAGTTTTACTTTTGCATCATGTGTAAGCGGGCAGTGGATCTGGGACCAAAAAGGATGCATTTTTGTTGGATTGTGTGAAAATCTGTTGGGTGAGTAATTGTTTACTATACTCTGTTGCGTATCAGATGATAAATATTTATTTAGTGGTTGTATGCAATAGTTTTTTAATGCGTAATAACAAATTAGTTCATGGCCTGTCAGGCTACTAGTCCTTTGTTATGGCAGAAAACTGAACAATCAAGAGCAGTTAACTTTTCAGGTGTAGGGAGCATTCACTGCAGCCCCTGACATCACCGATAGACCAAACATTATGTTCAGCGTAGCATGTACATGTTCAGCGTAGCATATGTTAAACAGCCAGAAATTACAGACTTACTTAAAGAAAAAAGTGGATGTGGACATGCTATAGGTGTGACATGCTACAGAAGACAACAAAAGACTGGAGACTAGTAGTATTTGATCACTGATGTGATCACTTACTATTTCTACCTTACAAATCAATGTTACCACTACAGACTGCTGGGATCCAACAGCCACACTACAAGAACCAAAGGGCTGCATGTGACCCTTATGTTAGGTCGGCCACCAGGAACCCACAAGATACTCATTTAAACATGGGGAAAACACACATAATTCTTGCAGACCTAGAAATAAACATATACATGCCATGCAGACAATAGTACATTGATCAGATCAGCTTTACCCTATGGATATATCTGTCAGAAGATCACAATTCACTTTATTGTTTCACAGGTTGTGTATCAATCTTTACACTTACAGTTGTGGCCTATGAACGATATAGTCGTGTGGTATTTGATAAAGTTATTGATTTCTCATGGACATGGAAAGCAATCATTTCAGTCTGGGTGTATTCAATGGCCTGGGCTACAGCACCATTAATGGAATGGAACAGATATATTTTGGAACCTCATGGACTAGACTGCTCCTTGGACCGGATATCAACAGAAGCGAGACAATCTTCTTTCATTCTTCTCTCATTTCTAGCTTGTTTTGTTGTCCCAATGAGTATTATGATTTACTGTTATGGCTACATCCTATGGTCAGTCAGAATGGTGAGTAAAACCATATAAAGAATAGTAAAACAAGGAACCAAAAGAAATACAGATGTAAATTGTTATTTACTGAATACATTTTGGAAATGCATATGGCTGTTTAAATGGTGATGAAAACTCTACAAGAACACAATAGGACTGATTTATTAGACCTATCCAAGACTTGAGAACATAGACTATTGTGGGAGAACCTGGGTGACCTGGAATTAATCTGGTCCCACACTGAAAATGTTTTCCAACTAAAAGCAAATGATTTTAAGAAACCAATCCCAGGCTTGCTGGATCACGAAAGTTCTCCTATGATAATCCATCTTCACCAGTCATGGAGAGCTTTATTAAATCAGGCCCAATGGGTTACCGACCAAATTTATCCAAAGGTAACCATACAGAGGCAAAAAGTTCATAGGGTTCTTGTGTTTTGTGAATGAATGTCCATGCTGGATGGGACTGTCTAATGACTTGATTAATATTATGTGGTTATGTTCATATTGATAATGAGAAGTAAAGGCATTTTTATTCTAATAAGGACAAAAATAAGGTAAACACTCCAATAATACTAAAATACAATACTAAAAATATGCTGCTTCATTCTTGAATGGCTTCGACCCTGGTCTTTACCCTAATTTAATATAGTATATGAGTGGAGGTGGAGATCAGCTGGAGGAACTATAGAGGGATGTATGGAACCCAGGGGACTCCCAGGAGTTTCCTAGCAAAACTTTATTGCCCTGATTTTAGGGTTAAGAATTTTTTAAAAGTTCCTGTTTTACCTGATTCTTACATAAAATGGCATCTGGAAGCTATAGAATACAGGGTAATTTATTATACAAATAATGACTTAAAACATTGGTACTTGCCACATTCTCTTTAATTCTGTGCTTCACAATTGGTGAGACAGTGGTGAGCCAAATACATTTCATTGGATGAGAGAAGGGTAAGATGAAGTGGCACCTTCCCAGTAAAAGTAATTTTTCATATACCCTGTTTCCCCGAAAATAAGACCTACCCCGAAAGTAAGACCTAGTACTATTTTGTAAACCTGCCCTAATATAAGACCTACCCCGAAAATAAGACCTAGGAGAAACAGAAAATAAAAGCATACATACCGGTAAATTAAAAAAGTACTCACCGAGACAGCTTCAGATATCTGATCCTGCGTGTGTGTCCTTTATGCTGGCTGCAGCGTGTGTGTCTTTGATGCTGGCTGCAGCCTGTGTGTCTTTGATGCTGGCTGCAGGGCGTGTCTATTCCTGAGCCAAACTGAAAGTAAAAAGCCTGCACACGTGCCCCCGCGATTCTGAACAAGGAAGCAAGCTGCTGATCCCTGCCCTAACGGAGATCCCTGCACTTAATTACGGGTAAGTGATCAGAAGGGGACAATGGAGTCAATGGAATAGAGTGATCAGAAGGGGACAATCATTTCATAGTGATCAGAAGTGGACAATCATTTCATAGTGATCAGAAGGGGACAATCATTTCATAGTGATCAGAAGGGGACAATCATTTCATAGTGATCAGAAGGGGACAGTCATTTCATAGTGATCAGAAGGGGACAGTCATTTCATAGTGATCAGAAGGCGACAGTCAATGGCATAGAGTGATCAGAAGGGGATAATCAATGGCATAGAGTGATCAGAAGGGGAATTTGAACGGCACATGAGTGATCAGAAGGGGAATATGAACGGCACATGAGTGATCAGAAGGGGACAATCAATGGAACATGAGTGATCATGAGTGACTTTCAACAATAAATGTGTACTGTAGTCTTCTTCATGGAAAAATAGGACATCCCCTGAAAATAAGACCTAGTGTGTTTTTGGGAGCCAAAGAAAATATAAGACAGTGTCTTATTTTCGGGGAAACACGGGTATTACAAAATCCCAACACTTGAGGAACCCTTAGTTTCCTGTGGGATGTGTAAGCATAGCCAAGTATCTTCACTAATGTTCTGATGCAACTTTACATAAAACAATTAAGATACCCGTGGTATGAAATAACTTATAGCAACCACATGTCATCCTTTTTAACAGGACACTGAAGCCAGACTACTTCACTTTGTGTTCTTGGCTCAAGGTGAACTCATACTGACATGAACATGTAGTCTGCTGTTTCTCCTTAAAAAATCGTCTTGCCTCTCTCATATTCTAGAAAAGGTTTACAGGGCTGAAGTTTTGACTGCACATTACCTTTGGTTACTACTTAATTGTTCTGGCTCAATGAAAAAAAAATGTTGAAGACAGAAATGATTAGGTAAGTAGCATTTTTATAGAGATCTCAGCAGTGACAACCTCTACATTTTCCTTAGTTCAGTTTGCAAGTTGAACTAAAAAAAATGTTTAATATAAATAAACATTTATGTAAAATACAATGGGAAGTGTTTTCCTTTGCCAAATAATTTGCAGCTTTGCCCATTCATTTTTGAGAGTTAGACAGCAGAGACATGCTGAAGACCTGGCCTGTCCTCACCAAAGATAGGTCTCCCCCTTGTCCACCTTGTGATTTGATAACAAAGGAGAAGCAACTTTATGAGGTGATCTGTCCTGCTATCCCTTGCTTTCATATGAGCATTGCAGCACAAATGAACTAGCTGCCCTCTACTTGTCTGAGCTCTGTTGTACAGAATATTGCAAGATGTTAACACCACATCAGATTTAGGTACACTAATTTATACATTTATTTTTTAATTTTCCCAAAGTTTAGCTTTACAAAAGGCAAAGATTGTATTGCTAGTTTACCACTATTTGGAAAAATATTTAGAAAAGTTTAAATAAATTATTTTAAAACGTGGTATCAAAACTATTGTTTTGGGTTTTTTTTCTTTATCCTTAGCTTCGAAAGTTGCAAAGTGTGGAAACAGGTCATGCGTGCAGACTTTTGCGCTATGAAGTTAAAGTGGCTGTAATGTGTCTTCTGATGATTTTGTCCTTTCTTCTTTGCTGGATGCCTTATACAGTACTGTCTTTCCTGATGATGTGTGGTCATGGTGATATAATTACCCCAGCAACAGCCATTGTGCCCTGCTTCTTGGTCAAAGCAGGTGCCGCAACAAATGAAATCACTTTTATACTAACAAGCAAAAAGGTAACATAAATTTCTATATTATGATTTTAAATTTCTGCTTGTAATTAAACATCATAACTTTTGTCTCTATACAACCAATTCCAATATCAGGAATACACACTGGGGCACAGTACTAAGCGTACTAGGTGTTTACTAACTTTATTCTGACTCATTGCTTCATCCTTTTTGGGAAAATTTCACCTTATAAAGCCAGATGCTATTATGATCAGGGTTCATAATCACTTAATACATGTAACTTGTATGTCTTATATGTGATTTTATATAAGGTCATGTTTCTAAAAAACTGATCAGGATCTGTTTTTGTTTTGCAGTTCAGACAAGGCCTCTTGAAGCTTTTGTGGATGAAATGTTTGAAAAGCCATATGATATTTGCCAGGAGAAAGAAGCCAGTTGCAGCAGGGGTCCAATTGTACAACAATGGACAGAATCTAAAGAAAAGAGTGTGCTACACATCTTCTTTTAGTTCACTTCTAACAACTAGTGAAACAAATACACAGTCTGTTGAAGAAGTACAAAGTATCTATATACCAAATGTTAAAATAATCCATGTCAGGCCATTACAATCTTATTAACAATTGAATCAGAATAATTGTAAATGTAACTTGGAATGATGATTTTAGGAAATCCAGCTAAAATTTTTACAATATAAATAACTGATTGAGCATTTTGGCTGCATCTAATCTATTATTGATCTTCTTCTTTAAAACAAAAAAAGAGATAAAACCTATTTACAAAACACTAAGCAAAGTGGAACCTCTTTTGAGAGCGGGAAGGGCTTGTAGAAATTTTTATGGCTTGTTCAGACAAGGAGGTTAACCTCTTTAATGATTATGTAATTATTCTTGAAGTCAAAAGCAGTACATTGCATAGAAATTTGTTGTTTATTATTCCAGGCCTGTAATTGTTACTTTAATGATTATGTAATTATTCTTGAAGTCAAAAGCAGTACATTGCATAGAAATTTGTTGTTTATTATTCCAGGCCTGTAATTGTTAGGAATAACTCCCGGGTATTATAACGTTTGAAACACAAACCATAATATAATAAATAATTATAAATAATAATCATAAAAAATAATATACTAACAATAAATTTTATTTAATAATTTAATCAAAAACACTGAATCTATCCAAACAAGGGTGCAGTATTGTTAAATTAGTATGAATTATTTTGATTTATTTTGTATAAATTTATTACAGTGATCAATGTGTTAAAAGCAGATTACAATGTAATCTGCTTTTAAATTTCCCACCAGGCCAAGCCTCCCCAGCGTACCAATGAATCACGCATCACATCAATCAAGCCGACAAGGGATCGCTGGAGGACGCCGCTGGATCGTGGGGAGCAGGTAGGATTTTTTTCAAAGGTACTACGAGTGTGGCTCGGGGTTACCGCTTTTGGTACATAAAATACACCCTGAGCCACACTCAAGAATACTGCCAGTGGGGTTAAACAAGAGGTTTTCCTAGAGTTTTACCAAACTCTCTCATTATCATTGAAACAAATTTTGCAAATGTTTAGTAGGCGGGCAAATGGGTGGTAACCTGTGCAACAACTTTCAGATTTTAATAGACGTGCTTCTACGTGCCTGCTCATCCCTCAAACGTTCCCTGGCGTGAATAAATTACTGCAATTGAAACACATGGACCTGGAAGATTCCCATGGGGGAATGCCTGATATCCTGTTTTATAAATAGAGTGTTTATTTTAACATTTTTTTTTTTTTGGTGTGGTTAAAGCCCAGAAAAAAAGCTATCCTAACTGTCTGTATCTGCTGCCAATGCCTAGTGCCTGAAATTGGTTGTTCAGTAACTTGTCATCATGAGCTTTCTAATGTAAATGCAGGCTGGCTTGTAGAAGCAGTGCAGTACATAACATCCTATAAAGATTACAGAACCCTACCTAAGCAATACTCCCAGGGGTCCTCAGTCTTGATGCAAGCAGTGGCCTAGCTTGGGAGGTATTATGCAAATATCAAAATACTAATAAAATAATACTATGAAAAAATATGAAATTGATGGGTGGATGTCGGTCTGGAGCCATGCAGAGTGTCCTAGTTAACAACCATGCATGTTACCTGCGACTACGCAAACAAAATCAGTGAAAAGAAAAAGGTAGACATTTTGGCTGCCACTTGCATTACAAACTATCAAGACAGCTGAATCAGTTCATTATTGAATGATTTGAATGTGTGTTACAGCATAACTATTTTTTTGTAGTTTTTGACAACAGTTTTGCTTCTGACTTCAGGAGTAGCAATGAGCTTCAAGTGCACATCATTGGTGGCAAACCTGTTTTTGGGTTGGTGGGAGAGGTGGTGTTCAGTAACAGGTATGGGTCTTACCATATACCCATTTTTCACATCAGATTTGATTCATGAATGATAACATTTTATTGGTGGAAAGCCATACTTCTAGCTTGGGTTCTACCTGTCAGTTCATGTTACAATTCAGTGTATTATGTATCAAACCACTAGTGGTTCTAATTTGTGTAATGTTTTTTTTTTAATGTTTAAATGTGTATCATTTTAATATATTTTTTGCAGTTTGGTAAAATTTGGGATTTTGGTTGTAAATTATTTATTGCACTATCTTGTTTGTGTTCCTTTTATGTTTATATGCACAAATTGTTACCTTCACCAGTGACTCACAAATACTCAGGATGACCACTGAGCTTCTTCTGTGTGCAATGTACCAATTTACAAATTCTATTGCATCATTCCCACCATCCCTGCTAATGAGTTTGAATGTGGTGGGCAGACTAGGCTGAAACACCTTTTGTGTGGGATGTCTCTAAACCCAGAACATTTTTATTGCTATTTGCCATTTGACAAAATGGCTGGGCAGGACCATTCATGTTACAATACAGACACTGGGCAGACACTTTCTGTCAGCACTGCTATATATAAGATGGCTCAGGACAAATAACACAGTAACTGTGTGTGAACCCTCTGTAATTTAGAACAAGGTATAATGAAATAGGGCATTTGTTATATGTTTTTAAAGTTTGTATTGCATTTGCCTTGCACAACAGGAGCAATCCTCCATAAAATGATCATTGCATACTGACAGAAAAACATTTCATAGTTTTTTAATTGTGAAAAAGACTAACATTTTTCACCAGATATTCTCTCCACATTTTATTCTCTGCCATTTAACAAAGATGTCAAAATAATTTTTTATAGGTATGCTTTTTCGTAGCATCTGGCATATTTTGAACACTAGTTATTACTGGTATACATTTTAAATAATTTAAGGAACATTTGAATTGCACTTGACAGCAAAAAAGGAGAATAAATAAAAATAATTAAAAAATGTTAAATCTATAAAAAATAAGCTTTACATAATTAAAAAATAGTTAATACAAGGATATAAAATACTGTACAAAGTTATTAGTAACTGCTATACAAACACAGTATTAAAAAACACAATTAGACTAGGGGATGTTGTTGTTTTATATTAGTACTTCAGCTTTAGAATCTATGTCTTTGGCAGCTCTTTCATATGCAATGAAGTCCAATCAGTAAGAGATGAATAGTTGGTGATGGGATGAAAAGACTCGTTCACACTGCTGTAATTTGGATAAGTGGTTGATAAATCTGGCTCAGGCTTTAATGGTAGAAACTCTTGCATAGTTCTGTTTTGGAAAATATCTGCTGCTGCACTCCTTCCCATGCTGACACCACACTTCTCCTGTTGTCAAAAAGCAAAGAAATAACAATGATTATACATTTTATTATCATTATCTCCACTACTAAAAGAAGGAAGCGAGTCTGGCACAGACAGACACTCAGCCTGAAAACATAACCTCACCGGTAACATCACTCATCATTTGGGGTATGTAAACAGGAAGACCATTCTTCTGTGTTGCAGTCTGGTCAGGTACATTCTGATTTTGGTAAGGCATAACATAATGTAAAGCCAGGTCATTCTTTACCTTGTACAAGACAAATCTGCTTTATGTGCGTCACATGCAAATGTTAAAGAAAATTACATTAAAACTAAATAAGCCAAATTTTTTTATTGAGTTTTGGATAGAGAGATGAGAAGTTTGAACTTCTGCTGGGTTTTTATTCATGCTAGGGACATTTATGGTGAACATTTTCACTGGACTAAAAGTGGAGGAAAAGGTAACATTTCACATTTTCAGCAGAACAGGAATAGAGAAGAAATATTTCAATGGATACTTGTTCTCATAACAACTGATTAGAAAGGGGAGACATTTCCTGTGACTTCATGTTATGTTTACAGAACAGAAAGCTTAGAAAAATATCCTAAATGTGACACAAATAAAAAAAGGATAACTGGCAGAGGGTTTAACCATTCTTTGTTATAAAAGGTTTGTTGTTAAATATAATTCAAATTAGAATATAAAGACAAATCAATATATTCAATATTATATAACATTTACCGGAGACAGGATCTTGCTCTCTCGTAAGCATGCAGACTGTAGTTCTGACTTGAGAGTGAATATGTGTTTCTCATTTAAGGTTATTTTTCTTTCAAGTGTTGATGCTTTGGTGCATGCAATTTGGTAGACATCTAGGAAATTTCTTATCATAATCTGTGGGAGAAAAAAAATAGTAAGATAATAAATGACATTCTATCAATATTAATTCTAGTTAGTGTTGGACAAAGTGTGAAAGGATTAGCCCCCCATTCCCCACCTGCTAGGTTTTATTGCTGTACCCATCTGACAGCAAGTCTCTACACTTCCTGCCATGTTGATGGTTCAGTAAATGAGGAGAAAATTGTACAACTAACAGTAAATATCTGAGAGGTTTTATTCATTTTCAAATAAAAAAAACCATTAAAGCATAGCTTTTAAGATTGCTGCATCCTGTGATTTAAAATAAATACACGCTATTCACTTCTACACTATAGGACCGAAAATATGTGAACACTTAACCATCCCACTTATTTAAGCACATCTCATTACAAAACCATGACCCGCTAATAAGGAGAGGCTAACCTCCCCTTCTCTTTGCACCATTATCAGCCTCCATCATTTTTTAAGTGTGTCTACAAATATATGCCTAATCTGCCCAAAAGAGTGTTTGTGAGGCCAGGTACTAATGTTGGATAAAATCAGGCTCACAATCGGTGTTCCATTTCCATTCAGTGTTCAGTAAGGTTAAACCTCTTCTTGATAAGGCTTTGTACATAAAAGCACACTTGTGCTGGAACAAAAATCAGTCCTTCCCCAAACAGTCAGACTCAATCTATATTGCACTTAGATAAATTAACTGATCTTTGAATGAGACCTGGCACATTATGAACTCTGGCCCTCCTGTGTTTTCCTCCATTTCAAACATATTAGGTGTTAACTTCGGAAGCTGGATTGGAGCATCAGGTCTTGTGGATTTTGCCCGTGATAACGATGCCTCGTCTCTGATCTAAAAGAAGACAAAGATACATATAAAATCATCCAGTAGTATAAGTCACTATTCACAAATGACCATGAGATATAATGCTTTGAAAAACAATCACAAAAAAAAACAAAATTGTACTTGGAAATAGCTCTTGAAAAATAACTCAAATTCAGAATGTATGCTAGGCAGAGGAACACTTTAAGTTATGTTGGGGAAGGTTTAGATATGATAGTTACATATATGGAAACATTTTTTTCCAAACACACCCTGCTCTAAAATAGATACTTAATTTAATAATAATGAGAAAATAATAATATGCAAAAAAATAAACACATACAGTAAAAATGTAGTGCCCCTTTAAAATTTTTCAATGCAAAAATGTTACTGTAAATTGTTGGCTAAGATTTATTAATCTCTCCTGATGTTGGAAGGAATTATCTGACATTTTACTTTATAATCTGTGCATGTCATATGTCCTTAAAAACCACTTGTACTAAAGCCGTTAGCCAGTGTTCTGCACAAACTAAGTGCACACTTACCTCCCAGCATGTAAGCCTATCTTGTTTTACCAATGCAAAAACTGTTGTATAGGTAGCAAGGTAGGATTTACTTTAAAAGTTAAATTACTACAAAAAAACTGCTGTATGGGTAAATAAAAAGACACATCTTTGAAACAGAAACTCTTTCAAACTTTCCTACCTTTTGAAAGGCAGCTGCAACAGACTTCATATGACTCACTAGGATCTCTTTATCTCTGAAAAAAATACATAGAAACCATATCAGTAATAGCAAATCCAAGCAAGCATTTGACTGTTACTTAAAAACAGTTTCTTAGATATTACTTAAGGCCAAAATCAACTGAGCTGATTTCTCTCAATAATTTAATTCAGAATAATTCAAAGAGTCAACTGTACCATGTAGAAATGTCTATAGATGATAGGAGAGCTAGAGGGTTTTTGAATAAAGTTTTTACTGTGAATTTTCCAAGGACGTTGGACATGTTGTTTTTATAGATTTCACTGCTCAGTGTGCAACGGGAAAAAAAGCACATATTGATCACAAGTTTGCTGTAAGCAGCTTCTGACACTTACCTGGCTGCTGCACGCAGTACACTTTCTGCACTGGCAATGCTATCTTCCAATCGACGCTTGTCCTGCTCTAGCTTTGCTAACCATGAGCTTTGCTGATGTAAAGATTGCTCTTTTCTCAATAGTTCCTTCTTTGCCTCAGAAAGACCCTGTGGTGGAAACAGGTTTTAACTTGTCATTATTATAACTTTAAATACACCATACCATGTGTTAAGACAAATTTGGAGGCTTACTAGAAATTGCTTTGTGTCTGGCTGTTCTGATAAACAAATGGCTATAATAGCTTAAGTCATTGACCAGGAACAAAATATGCAAATAGGGAGTTCAAAAACTTGTTTATTGATATTCCTCGCTCAGAAGTCATGCAAAAAAACTAACTTATTTTTCTCAGCAAAGGCTTTTTTTGAATGAAAACCTGTCATGGTCATTATAAAGGGGACTTCTAATATTTACCTTCTTCTGGGAATGCAGAAGCTATCTTTCACTATCCACTAGCTCATTACCTTCTGGTTCACCAACCAGGGACAGGTAAATAAATAATAAATATTAGAAGTCCTCTCTTTTTAGTAGAGGTCAGCAGTAGCAACTTTCAAATTTATTTCATGACAAGTTTACTTTAGGAGCACAATAAAATACAACTAATATCACAAGATTAGGTTACAAATTCTTAAATCACTACAAAGGCAGATTTCTATTATGATTTACTGTTCTGTTATGTATAAAAGGAACACATACACACTTTGTTAAATGAGTAGAACAAAAATTACCTTGATTGCCTCTGACAAGGTTTGATTCTTTTCTATATCCTCCTTTGAGTGCTGTTCTATTTTATAATTAAGATCCAGTAATTGCTGGGACTGTTCATGCAGAAGCACCTGAGCCTCCTGCTCTCGCAGCAAAGCTCTGTTTAATTCTTCAAAGGCAGTTTCAAACTTCTCATAAGGGACCGTCTTTTGAAGAAACACAAATACATGTTGAGACATAATCCTGATTCTTTACCATGATATGCAAGTCAAAAACCTCCCCCATGCAAAACTGTCTCTACTCTAAGCACTGAACTGCAGACACTCACAGACTTATACAATAAGGCAAATGGTAATGAACAATAATACAAAGCAATCAATTCTAATATACCATTCTCTGATCTGATTATGATGACTTTTATTTCTACAATCATAACTAAATAACATTGTCATTATCTGATGGCATGTGCTCAGATACAGGAGTGACATGCAACCACTGGTGCTTTTCCACACAGCTTTTTTTTTACCCCATCTGGGTAAGGTAAAAAAAAAGAAAGTGGCTGCTGATACCCTACATCCCTTACATACATCCATTAACAATGTGCTCAGCTAAAAGGGCCTGGGAGAACACTGAACTGGCTTGAAGACACAAACAATAGCATGTGTAGGTGGGTCTGGACCATAAAATCTTAATTACAAATGAGGATTTCTATTTTCTGGCCCTCCATACTTTTAGGATTGACATGAATGCATTTTGGTGTAAATTCTACAAACTGATATGTCAAGCAGGTTCAGTGGAATTACGGTCAGACTGAGAATAGCAGGAACTAACACAATAGCATAAAATGTATTCACTCCAGAACCAAAAATTTTCTTTTTAGTTTTAAATATAGTAGAGAAAGGTTAGAACATCTGCCTCCATATTATTTGTAAGCAGTATTTATATAGCACAAACATATTTTGCAGCACTGTACATTAAATCGAGATAAAACTTCTTATGGCACCACTTACACGTTGTTCAAAATGCTGGCCATCCTCTTTAAGTTTCTGTTTCCTATCAGCATGTTTGCCAAGTTCACTGAATTTCTGCTTCATGCCCAACAACTCTCGGCGCAATGACCGTCTTTCTACTTCTGCTGTATGTAAACGCTGAGTAAACCCAAGTATCTCATTTCTCAAGGCAGCTAGGCAGTCCTTTCAAATGTAAAGGAAAAAAACAAAAATCAGACACGTGGGCAGCTCACTAGCAACACAGTACAGTGATCCCTAAACACAGCACTGAGAAACTAAAGATGAGTTCTGGATGATTTTAGCAAAATTTTAAGAATAATTCTACATAACAAGCAAAAAGTACAGTAGAACTATATTAAAAAAAATTGAAAAGTTGAAAAAGTTTTTAATGTCATTTTTGATTAATGTTTGTTGCTAAAGTAATATAATAAAAAAATAAATATTAAAACTGTGTCAACAGTGACACACAATAGACATGAAGTACAAAACTACTTTTTTCTACAAACAGATGCCCAATATTTGTCAGAAATAATTTAAAATGAACAAACTTATCCCAGTAGATGTAATTAATGATATAAAAACACTTAAGTATAGTAGATGTAATAAGCCTTGAGGAGAAAGATTAGAGGGGGGGGGATATGATTGAACTACCCCAGCAAAATTGAAGGAGCACTTTCTAGTGAATTTTGGTAGGTTGATTTGAATGACAAAAAAAGATTGAATATCTTTTTCCATAATCTGCTCAACCTTTTAACCGCCACCAAGTACATAGCATCACCCCTTCTTGTCCGCATCCCCAGAAGAGGAGAGGATAAATCCTGTGAGTTAAGCTTGTAGAGTCTAACCAGAATATTATACCATTTCAAGATTTTTGTACTTTGCTTCTATCAGTAGTGTATTAGGGGCATCTAAGACAAGGCAGAGGCCTGCTTTTTGTGTCAGCATCCATTTTTCCATGTAAAAAAGCAAGAAAGGTCAAAATGGGAATAGTTTATAGTGGGAGTTCTGTCCTGGAGCTTTCCTGGGACCTGCAACTACTTTCAAATGGTATCAGTTGAAAAGTGGGCTTGCTAGCTTGCTATACCTAGGAATAATAAATAAATAAATCTGATAGTATAATAGTGGAAAATTTCAATAAAGGGAAGATCTAGGTTTGTGAACTAAGTAATCCAGATTCACTGCTTCCCCTACCTCTAATTCTCAGAGAACCTTTGTTCAGCCACCAGACATACAGTCCCTGGCTAAATTCATAATTACCCTTGGTGACATTTGTTAAAAAACAAAACAAACTTTTTAGATATACAATCTTTTATCTCATTGATCAAAGTAGAACACAGTATTTTTTTTTCAGTTTACTTATATCTTTTATAGATTGCATAAAGAAATACCTTAACTGGAGTGGTAGTAGTTAGGCCCACATTTGATGTCTGATAATTGATCTTGTGAAGTCCATGTGCAAGTCTGTAAGCAAGGGAATCAGGGTCTAAAAAAATGGAATGCCTATCAAAGGCCACAGTCGTGTATTCAATCTCCAAATTTATTTTCTTCATCAGTTTTGAGAAACAATTTTTGGATGCATCAATTATCTGTCCCTGTGAGCTTGAATTCAAATCTAAAAAAGGAACACATTCAGATTAATCCTATATGGGTATTTATTACATATATTATGTGTATAAAGCAACACCAAAAAACTGTGTGTAGTTAAAATATAACCCCATATTTTGTAAATTGTATTTGTATTTTTTTTTCTTTTGTTCACATTTACCCACTGACCAATCTGTCCAACAAACATAACAGTAATAGGACCTGGGATAAACAATGACAATAATGGGTTTCTCAGAGCATCTGGAGCAGGATGGTAATGTGGTTGTTTTATTTTTCATTTATTTTTATTTTTGTCAGCAAGTAAATGTGGAAAAAATATGAAAAGTATGTGGGAAAATAATCTAGAATGGTGCATACAGAATAGAATTTAAATACAATGTTTTTTGATACTATAATAAGTTTTTTAGCATATTAAATACTGTATGAATCCTAAATATTTATTCAGTATTATTTCTGTTGCCTACTTTGGTCTGAGTTTTTAAGCATGAAGCCACTTTTGAATTTTAGCACCCATCACAAATCATAGTACCCTTTCCTACCTTGCCTCAGTTATAGCTGCATTAAAAAAATCAACAGGGAATGCAAAATCAACCTTTAACAAACCATGGTTTGACCTTGTACACAACATTTTTTAAATTACCTTTGTTGTTTAATAACCCAAGTAATTCGGACAAAGAAGTGACTACTGCTGACAGGAGTTCAGAATTTGTCAGCCACTTCCCAGCTTCATATTGAGATCCTGGACAGACAAAAGAGAGGGTTAAAATATAGCCAACAGTTTGGTTTCATTACTTAAAGGTAAATTATAATTGGATACTCAAGCTGCTGTGAAATTGGATAGAAGGACAGTTGTAGTGCTTCCACGCCCCATTAAAGTTAACTATTATAAGGTAACCACAAAGCTGAAGTGCAGCTATATTGTGATGACCGGTGTTAGATTTTTTACCTTTTACAATCTTGTCACTTTATGAATGTTTAAAGCCAGGTCATGTTTACTTTAACATACAGTCTGGTATAAACCACTGCTAGACCCCACACAGTCTGTGGTTTTACCATCAATAAACTGAAAAATCTGCAAAAGATAAACTAGAAATATCTCCCACACATAAATGTTCATTGGAAATTTCCAGACCAACATACATGTGTGTGTAACAGAGGAAAAGGTCCTTCAACAGTCTGACTATAAAGTGCTATATATAGTTATTTAGTTGTTTGCATGCAAACTAACTGGGGGGATAGCCAAGGGGGTTGCAATATTTTGTCTTCTTACATAAACAGAACTATTTTTTTTGTCATTTTGGTCGAAAACCTTTTAAATGCTTTCATATACTAAACTTCAAAAGTTCCAAGATTTGTAGTAGGGCGGATAACTAAAAGAATAGGCCATCAAATGTGGTTAAACAGTTTATGTGGTTTTTGTACAATAAATGTGAACACTTTAAGGGAAAAATGTGGCACATTTTCCAGAATTATTTCCTGTTGATACTGGTTTATTTTTGATCTTAACATCCACCCAACTCTTTTTTATCCATCTGATACTTTGTGTGGTCAGTTCTGAAATATACATATATAAATCTTACTTGTTTCTTGTATGTTCAGAACTTGTCCAACGCACACTGAAATCCCAGGTCTTTTCTTGGCTTTATCCACCCATGTAAAAAGAGTTTGTCTAGATCTACCAAGCCGCTGCAGCCGTTTCGCAGCCAAAACCACAATGGCACCTTTCCGAAACAAAAGCTTCAGGCGTATTGAATGTTCTGCTTGCTTCCAAGAATCAACCTTTTTCTTATCTCCATTTTCAGACAAAGCTTGGACTAGGTTTCGTATCTCCTTCTGAATATCTACACAAGAGTTCAACTGCTCTTGAAGGAGGGTTCTCTGTGCAGCTAGCAAACAGCTTTTGCTGTATAATGGGCATAAGGCACCAGCCATAAGGGCACAGGCTGCAAGCAGAGACTTGTGGTCTTTTTCTGTGTTAATTAGTACATTTTTTATGCGCACATTTTCCATAGCCATTTGATCCTTTGTTTTTTCAGAGACCGAAGATTTGTCTTTAAGTTTTTCAGCAATCTTCTGGTATTTCTATAAAGAAAAAAGAGAAACCTAGAATAATTATTTTATGTATTGCACATTCAAAATGAAATGGTCAGACAGAAAAACGGTCTGTGATGATCATAAAAAATTTTCTTTTAATTCTGAAAAAAAAAATCTCTAAGTCAAGTTTAAACACAGCCATGTCATTCAACTGCCAAATGCCAATGCCGCAGTGGGCAATGGAGGCTCTGATATTTCACAGGGTGTAAGGGTTAGAACCAGTAGGGGGGTGGTTCACCTTCATTATACAGCCTTGGCCTAGAATCAAACAGGCTCTAAAGAGATATAGAAATTTATTTGAACACGTACTTAAAGACACCTTTAACGCTGCTGTAACCTTGGGAATTTTAGAGGCCAGAAAATATTAAATTAAATGGTACCCTGCTCTAAACTACAAAACTCCAGAAAAGTAAAGTGCCATTTTGATGCCCAGTGTAGCTTTCCTCCCTGCATAATGGCAGAATTAATTAGTTGTCTTCAAACTGTTAATTAGTTGTCTCAAAAGGTAAATTACTAAAACAAAAAAGAAAAAAACAAAAAATTGAAATTGCTTACTCTTACTTTACTGTATGCAACTTTTTAATAGAAGGTCCATTCATTCATTGGATTGTAGGCAGTTTAATCACTGAGGCTCAGCATTGTGTGGGTGTAACCTAGGTAACCTAGGGATTTTTTTTTTTTAAAGCTATGTGCAGCACCATACTAGCGTCTCCCACCTGCCATTATTTGCCTAAATTGCCCAGACAGGCAGAGAAACAATGTTAAATCATCACTGGGTCAAAACAAGATATTTAAGAGTAAGCTTTTTTTATGTTTTTTTTTTTTAATCTGTTCCATGGATGTTACGGAGACATTTTAAAAATCTGCTGTGATATACACCAATTTGGCCACACACATTAAAACATATTCTACACAGCTGTTAGTAACTTTAAAAGATTGTACATTCCGGTTGTAAAAGGTGTGTCCACCTTTAAAGTACAAATGGCGTAGCAAAGCAAAGTCTTGTACCTGGGCCTTTTCACGAGCTTCCCGAAAGAGAGCAGAGTAATGTTGCTCCAGATCTTTTGTCTTTGTCTGCCAGGTACTATGTTGTGCTTTCATCTGTTCAGCCAGCTGGTCCAGGGAGTTTTCATGGTTTCGCTGCAGATCCATTATTACATCAGCCTTATTTTTGCATGCTTGTTCTAGCTGTGACACCTATTGTGAAAGAAAAATGAAAGGTACCTCTTTACATTAGCAGCAGCCATTATTCTGCAAATTTTTATGTACTGTACTGTTCTATACCTTCTCTTGAGCTTTCCTGCGGTCAGAGATTAGGGTATCAACATTCTCTTGCAAGACAACACACAGTTCTGGCCAGGAGAAGTTACCCAGCATGCATTCTGGCTGTTTTATAAGAACACATCCTGCCACTAGACGCTGGTATAAACTGTGCAGGAAAGTCAACTTCTCCTTAAAAAGAAAAAAAAAGTGTATAGTACAGGATTCTGAAAGGATTTCACTGAGTAAAAGCAAGCTAAATGCGTATTTCAGATTAAAAAAAAAAACTGAAAAGAAAAGTAGTGGGTGGAAAATATCATACATACTCAAACATAAACAGTGGTACGTAGTTTTACCTGAAAATATAACAGAGTATAAATCTATGGCACAAAATGCAGTTGTCACTGGTAACAATGCCATTAAAAATATTCTGAATAAATACATTCGTAGTGTGGTATTTTTTTTTTTTTAAAGATAAATAAAATTACATCACATATGCTGTCTGAATAATTTTTACAGGATAAAGTATTTTGTACATATGAGTTGGAAATGATGGGTCACTTGTTGTTTGCAATCAGTAGATGAAGATATGTACTCGTGCCAAGTGTGTAACAAACTCATATCTCTTGTTTCTGCTGGAACAAGTTTGTAACACAGTGGTGTCTACTAGTGTGACATGAATATAAACTGAGATTCTATTGAAGAAAAACAAATTACTAATTAGCTAATTACACCCCATGTAAAGCAGCAAAGGGAAGACCCCCCTTTAGTTAGGCTTGGCCTCTGTGTATTGATTAAGGTTACCTAACCCTTTATCCAATCAGAACCGCCAAAACTTTAATTTTATCACAAATTTAAAAGACTATCTTTAAATGAAGTCTCTGACTAAAGTCCTCCTAAAAAACATTTTTAACTAAACCTTAAAAGTGTCTTAAATAATCTGGCACTGGAATGATTCAATTCCTTTGTTTTCTCCATTTTTTATTACTTATCAGTTGAGTCAGCTGTTATGTGTAGCCTACTCCATATTTTTTTTTTTATTAGTAGTTTTTATGGAAATGATCCTTACATAAACAAAACAAAGTCATAATCTCCACATTGGCTTATACCTCCCTATCCTTTTGGAAAGTCTTGCTGATCTTTTGGATTTCACTCTCTGCTTCTAATACCCTTTGGGCTTCTCTCTCCCAGGCATCTTGTGTTTTTCCAAATTCCTTCTGCAGCCTAGCTATTTCAGACTCCCTTTCCGTACATTTAGTGCTTAAATGACGTAATTCCTTTTCGGCAATGGTTTGTTCAGATCGAGCATTCTGAAAAAAGCAAATTCAAATTAAAATGGGTCTTGTTTTTCACAAGATTCACTCATTTTTGTAACTGGATTCAACTTAAAATCTGTGAATAAAGGGTGAGCAATGTGAATATTGGCTACAAACGATTTAACGATTACTAAACAAAACAGAAATAGTATAAAACTTGGTATAGTAATTTATTGAATGTGTGTGACTTGTGTAACTAACTTTTTTTTTTTTCACAGGTTATCCCACTGCACAGCCGTGAGAATCCTCCCGTCAGTGTGGGATCCCTGGGCACTGGAAGCTAAATGGGGACTAGTCTCCCCATTCATCACCTCTAGTGCTCTGTGATTGGCTGAGGAAAGGTAAACCCTGATGAAAGCTCAAGCTTTATCAGGATTTTCCTTTCCCCAGCCTATGACAGAGCACTAGAGGTGCATGAATGGGGACACTTGTCCACATTTAGCCTCTAGTGCCAGGGATCTTCTCAATGAACGCGGCCGCATTCATTGAGAACAGTGTGCGATTTGCGGCACTAGAGGATAATTAACTTCTAGTGCAGGGGATCTTCTCAATGAATGGAGCCGCCGAAATTTTGCAGAACCATCAGAAGTTCGAGGAAATTTTTGTGAGAATGCCAGAGGCATTCTCACTCATCCCTATTCCTGGATAGTTCCAAGAACAAATACTAGTAACTAGAACTAGTAAAGAGCTGCAAGAGCAATCAGGGGAGCAGAGCTATCAGCTCCGCTCCCCTAATTGCTGTTGCCGCCCTGTAGTATGTGTTCCTGGATAGAGTTTCTCTATTCAGGAACACAGGACTCCTGTGTTCTTGGATAGAGAAACTCTATCCAAGAACACATACAACTAGTAAAGGGCCGAAAGAGCAATCAGGGGAGTGCTCTTGCAGTTCTACACAGTCCCAAAAAATTACCCCGAATTTTCCCCCATTGACTTTAATGGTGTTCGCATTCGACGTTCAGATCACCCGAACAATATCCCCCAAATTGATCAAATAGCTGTCGAATTGAATAGTGAGATATTGGACCAACACTATTTATGAATATTGATCCTATACACGAGTGTAATGTGAAGAAAAAAACATGTCTACCTCAAGGTTTTTACGCAAAGACTGCATCAACTGGTCGGATGCATGCACTTCATCTTTTAACTCTTCACAAACATGTTTTGTGTTTTCCAGCTGAAAAACGAGAAATATTAGTAAGTGTTAGCATTCCTTCATTAAAATGCAACCTTTGGTGCCATTAGAGCAATTACCTACAGTGCAAACAACCAGATATCAACAGCTAAGCCGTACTCTGCTTAATTCTGGCAACTTAGTACTAGAACTCCTGGACAAGAAAATAAAATCTGAAACTAAATAAAAACTTAAAGTTTAAGAAGCAGAATGAGGCAAATGTCCACTTTGGGCCTGGGAATGGCAAATATAATCCTATCTGGCCATTTAGCCAGATTCCGAAGAACCAAGAGACATGCTCTCCTGTGTGGTGACAGAAGAGGGTTAGAAATATAAAGCTGAAAATCTGGTACCAGGATTTCTGTTCTTTCTAGGCATACAGATCAAACATTTGTTCTTTACTTTACACAAAGATCCCGCAGTCTAGTACTTTATCCAACAAGCCCTGCATGTGCATGATGATGAGACTTATGTAAGATATGAGAAGGGAGGTTTCTAGCAAATTAAGGTCACAGCAAGGACTAAAAAAAAGAGCAAGGCTTACCAGGAAAAACAGCTACTGAGAGGGCCTTTATATATATTTAATTTATTTTTTTGACATGCTTTTGTGTTTCAAACTTTACTATACTCATACTATTATATTACTGTAAAACAAATTTTCATGAAAAACAATGTACTGCTTTTAGACATATAAATTTAGACAGAAATGAACTGCCCAGGAGGTTAATAAAAAGATACATGACTAAATATTTATGGGGAGAAATTCTTTTTAAACAACCCAAGGCTGAACACTGGATGGACCCAAAACCCATTTGGACCCATTTGGGTCACAATTCATACTTAAGGAATCACTACTAGAGAATCAAATCCACACATCATGCCAAATAAGAAGCACTATCCTTCAGAGTGGTTGTCTGACACATATATTCTATTACTGATAATAAATAGCATTGTCTGTTGTCTATTAGAGGAAAAAACTTAGAAGGTAGCAGGAAGTGAATCTCCAGTTACTAACCCTAAGATGTCACCCCCTGCATTAAAGCATTGGCTGCCGTTTAAATAAAGTAAATGGACAATGGTACACCTCATCCTGTGTGATAGGACCTTATATTAACTTTCAGTGAATACACTTAGAACAATAAAAATAAAAATAAAACATACAGGTAATCCCTGGGTTACATACAAGATCGGGACTGTAGGTTTGTTCTTCAATTAAATTTGTACATTATTATATAGGTACATTATTTTTTTGTGTCAATCGTTTTTATTGGTTTTTCAAACATGTACAACATAGTCAACAATACCGAAAACATACACAGTGGACATACATTGAATATTAACCGAGAACAATCCAAAGGAATACAGTAAATAACCTATGGTTGGTATACAACATGGCTTATACATACATTCGGTATTTTTGTACAAATAGTTGACTGTGGTATTTTTTAGTTTGTATAGAAAATAACATATACAGAGATCTAGAGCCTAA
>NC_092860.1:45240810-45315263 GCF_032062135.1 Pyxicephalus adspersus
TTGCCAACACAAAGCGTCCTAACGGATCAATGCAGGTGTCTAAGATCTTAGTCGGGATGGATTTATGGAAGGCTATAGACACGCCCTTCGATTTACCTTCGGGGTTGGCACTATGGAGCCATGTAGTATAATAGCGGTTACGCAGTGCTGGGATTTTTTGAGATTGAAAATGTGTTTCTTGAAGCATTAAAATGTGGACCCTGGCTTTATGCTGGTTATATAAAAGTTGAGAGCGTTTATTGGGGCCATTAAGGCCCTTGGCATTAAGGGTACGGATTGTCAAGCCTTGCGAGGTAGAGGAGCGGGTAGTGGACATGTTGGAAACTAGAAGTACTTCACAGGTCTATAACTGGAAAATCTAGCAGATAACAATATAGACAATGTACTACTCACTAGTTAATACCCGTGAGCGTGTAAAACTATTCAGGTAGGCCAGTCGGAATGAGAAGTATAAATAGGTATAACTGAGGGGGGGGGGAAGGTAACAGTCAGCTGGGGCGGGCCGAATCCAAGGTGACTAGGGGGCAATCTAAATTAGACGGTAGCACCGTAAATGCCGCCTAAACCGGCGGTTCTCCTATGTGGGGGAATGTGGCAGGTCAATAGGAGAACAACCTAGAACTTTCAGATCCGCTTCCACTCGGAAGAGAAGCCAAAATTATACTAAACCCGTAGGGCTCCACGCATAACTAGAACAAATCTAGCAAATCTTAAAGAGTAGTGAAATTTTAGAGGTAAAACAAATATATCAAGCCCTTATTTCTAAACCAAAAGTCAAAATAACAGCAAAAAACTAGTAACCCGTCACAGATAAGGATTATGAAAAAACTCCATACATTACCAGTGAGTGGACCCGCCTGTAGGCCTTCGTGAGGATAACAATTTATAAAGAGACAAAAAAAACAATCAAAAGAAAAATAATAGAGGCCAACTCAAGTACAAGGCAGGAAAAAAAAAAACATGTCCACTTGGGGGGGTCCACCATTCGGGTAGTCAAGGCACTTGAAAGGAGAGTTCATCACTGTATAGCTGAGACCCTATCGAACTGGCTGCAGGGCTTGCATCCAAACAGTAGTTGAAGCATGGAGGTCATCAGATATGTGAAGTTGACATGAGGTTAGAAGAGTCAGTTCCTGATCCAGGACCTTGCTGCCTGCCAGGTGAAGAAGAAGTAGAGGGCGCTGTTGGGCGTTGATCTGGACGATTAAAAAACCCAAAAGGCAAGGACAGTGGTACTTCGGGCCACGCTGGTATTTGTACTTCAGGAAGCTGAAGGTTCCGTAAAAACTGTGGTAGATCCTCTGGGCCTCTGAGGAAATAATTCCTACCACCCAATCTAGCAATAAGGTGGAATGGGTACCCCCAGCGGTATGGGATATTTCGATCACGGAGCACATCCAGCAAGGGTCTGAGGGCTCTTCGGAGGTCAAGGGTATGTTTGGATAGATCCGGCATCAGTTGTAGTTGAGCCCCAGCATATTCAATATTATTGGCAGCCCTGGCTTTTCTCATAATATCCTCTTTGGTTCTATAAAAATGAACCCGACATATCACATCTCGTGGACGCTGCGTATCTCTTTCCTTAGGGCCTAAGGTTCTGTGAACTCTATCGATTTCAATGTCCACATCCGGGGGAATCGCCAATAGCTGAGCAAAAATGGAGTATGCAGCATTGTATAACTCAGAATTGGGTACCGTTTCCGGTAAACCACGAATACGTATATTATTGCGCCTATTGCGATTCTCCATGTCATCTTGCATTAGGTACAACATTCTAATTTGAGCCGCCTGACGCTCCAAAATAGCCTCATGAGCCACCATTTGAGAAGAAAGCTCCACACATGTGCCCTGAAGGGCACTAGTAGTACTAGAGACTTGTTGTAAAGTCTGTTGAATATGTAGAAATTCTGCTTTGCAGCTTGCTTCAAGTCTCCCTATACTGTGATCAAGATCTGAACGTGTTGGGAGCGCCCTCAAGTGGGCTTTCCAATCCCATTCATCCTCCTCTGGTCCTGGGGAAAATAAGGCCTTAGAAGATTCTCCCATAGGGGATACTAAGCTGGGAGGCAATGAAGTGTGGTCTGGGGATCCAGTCATCCTACCTGGTGAGCGTGTCCCCATGTCCAGGTCTTGCTCTCTGACCTGCTCAGGTGAATGTCCAGGGGATGTGTTGCTGATCCGGACCGCATCCGTCCGCGATCCGGGTCCTTCTGCTAATTGAGGCCGCGGCTTTGCGGCCTGTGTACTCGCGGCCCTGAGGCTTGCAGAGAACAAGCCCGGGATGCTGCTGGATCCCGGGGTTTCCCCACCGGGTCGACTCCTCTGCCCCCCCTTTGTTTTAGGGCCCATCGGGTGTGCAATACAGGCACCAGTGTGCTGCTGAAGCGGCTTCTCTCTCTCGTGGAGCGCGGAGCAGTGTGTTTCTGCTGCCTACTCCGCCATTGGCCGGCCACGCCCCCCCAGGTACATTATTTTAATATATGCAGTACATGCAGGACAGATGTTTTTCTCAACATATTATCAGGTATTATGGTGTCCTCACTGTAAGCTCATCACAAACAAAGCAAAAAAAAAAAAAAAAACAACTTTATGAAGCCTAGACATTCATTATCTCTGGAGCAACCTATGCTTTGATATGCAAAAAGAAACAGCTGCAGAGTTTGTCTTGGCCATTAAGAGTTACAAAATGTTAAAGATCACCCACAACCACAGCTGTATTTAGCAGAGACTTCTTCTAAGACTTCTTTTAAGTCTTCTAAGAAGTCTTTTAAGACTTCTTCTGCAAGTCATGCAAACTGCCCCCTCCCCTTTTCAAGCATCCGTCCTGCACAGGAGCAAGCAGGGAATCCCCCGTTCGTATGTAGGAGTCGTCCGTATGGCAGTAGTCCTTAACTTGGGGACTACCTGTACAAATACATATACACACACACAATTCACAGATAATTTTAGAAAGATGATTTTTATAAAAGTACTATATTGCTCTAAATGTTGGTTTCCTTTAATACACTTGTTTACACAAAACAAAAATTGGATCATATACTTTCTAAACCTATCGTAAAATATCAGTAATAACATACTCTGTATAAAAAATCTGAAATCAACTACACAATATTACTGACAGTATATGTGTACCTAAAGCAAATTTAAAATGCACAACATACAGCATGATGTCTGACAAGACCAAATAATGTGAAAAGCCCAAGTTCAAAATGTTGACTAAACCTGTACATGAACTCTTGTAATTTAGCACTTCAGGCCATGTCAAAAGTAAAATCGATGACAGGAGTGATTTCTCTTACAGAAAATCTGTCAAGTCTCAATTCCCAGACTCCAGACCTCTGAAATGATCCAGCAAGCACAGCTACAATGGGCCAGAGGCCATGTGTTTGGAGCCAAAAAGTGGCAGCGTTACCTCATTAGATGTACTTTGCAGCTTGTTCTGGTAATCTGTCAAGGTATGTCTTAAAGCCTCAAGGACAGCAGGCCTGGCAGGTTTAATATTATCATTGAACGTCCCTGAAGAATACAAAGATAATGATAAAATACAAGCAGGAGTTTGCAAATAATAGCAAGAAAGACACATAGTTTAAAAATATAATTATAAGAAGAACATCAAAATGCAGTGGCAATGTAGATTTTTTTCTGTTAATTATCTGTTTTATAATGTTAAAGATCCAACCAGCCGTTAGGCTCTTCCTTGCTATCCAGGTTTTGGGTTTCTGCTTTAACTGTGAATTTCACACGAACCTAACATTGTATGGGTAATGATGAAGCATAACTGTAATCATGCAATTTCTAGATACTCCATTAAATGTATAATATCTATGCTTGTCATTGTAAAATATCCAATAAAGTTAGGACCTTATTTGATAGAGGGAGAAGAATTGAAAAATCTGCTATTTCCTGTTTTTTAACAACCCAACCAGGCCAAGTATAAATTTGGCTACAGTTTTATGATTACTTTATTTACCCTGTACTTCTACTACTTTTTAAATAGGCATATATATCCAATCTCAAAAACCCCATAAGCCCCATTAAAAACCTTCTGGGTAAAGGTTCAGTTTATGGGCCCGATTTATTAAAGCTCTCCAAGGCTGGAGAGGATACACTTCCATCAGTTAAGCTGGGTGATCCAGCAAGCCTGGAAATGATCTGGTCCAAGATTGAAAACATTTGCTAACAAATAGCAAATTACTTTTAAAACATCCATTCCAGATTTTGCTCTCTCTTGGGACTAATGTCCAATAAATAAAAAAAAAAAAAAATACACAGAGCATTTCCTATTCATACATTGTAAGCTTCTTTGGGCAGGGTCCTCTCCTTCTTCTCTGTCATTGTTTGTATTTGTCTGTAATTTGCAACCCCTATTTCATGTACAGTTTATTAATATTTGTTCCATGGTAGGTAGTAGTAGTCTGGTGCATGGGATATTTTTACCATAGGGCCTGATTTATTAAGGCTCTCCATGAATAGTTAAGGTAGACTGTCATGAGTGATCCAGCAGTCCTGGTCCAGGACTGAAAACGTTTGCCAACTAATAGTAAATTTTTTTTTTTTTTTTTTTTAAATCCACTTTAAATTTGCTGGATCACCCAGGTTCTCCCATGATAGTCTATATTCTTCAGTCTTTGAGAGGTTTGATAAATCAGTCCTATATTATCTCACTTTGTTTTAAATGTTTCTACCCCTACTTGCATTGTATGCATTACAAAATAAATAAAAATCGAACAGGAAGAATGGAAAACCAGATTTCAAACATTTCCACCAAACCCCTGAGCAAGAATAAAAAAACGTAAGACGGTTTTATTCTCCAGTATTTACCAGTAAATAAAAGTTCAGTTTTAGGTGAAGCAACCATTTTTTCAGGACCAAGGTATCTGAACATAATAGATCAACTTGAAAGCAAAAAAAGCATTTTGCTGTGTAAGAAATTAAAAACATGCAAAATGCCTATATAAGCTTTATGACCTTACACAGGTTGAGGCTTTGGCTCAGTCCCATGAAAACATCTGTTCCCTTTGCAGGTACACTAAAGAGACCTCTTTCTCTGCTGGAATCAAGGTACAGCCAGCATGCCCTTTGCAAGAGGTCATTCTAAATGATACAACTTGTAAATCAACTTACAAACCAGCAACAGAAGGTCCTCTTACCCCGACCCTCAACCAGACATCCAGGCCAGAGCACTGCTGTGAAGACTCCTTCAATCATGTCATCAAACTGGAGCATGTAGGGAGGAGGCCTAAGGAGGCAGCTGTACAATTCCCACAAAGGAGTCACTTTAAAACACTGACAGATGCATCTGTCATATTGCACCTTCAACTAACCTGACACCTGGAGGCTTGACACATTGAAACTGTCCACCAATCCTTGTAGTTCTTTAACAATATATCCATAGGCATCTTCTAGAGAAAGCTGATGTTTCTTAGTCTGTGGGATTTGGGAAGGTATTGTAATTTATAGACAAACCATAATATAAAGAATAAATATTTAACAATGTATCTATGTACAATGGTATAATAATATTATACACAAAAAAGTTGTCTATTCTTTGCATATTCTTACAATACTTACCATAGCTAGGTTCTGTTCTGTCAAGGCAAAGTTTTCTTCATAGTTGCTTAGTTTTGCAGAAAGCTCTGTAATCAAATTGTTTTTCTTCTCGATTTCGGTTTTAAATCCATTTATCATGAAAGAATACTCTTTTTCCAATCTAAATCAAGAACAAAGATACCAATAACAGATCTAAATTTTTAATGAAAAAAAAACACTACAGAGTTGGTATTTTTCAAGTGTTTTAATAAAAAAGTAAAATGCTAAACGGAATTAAAAATGTCAAGGAAGCTATGTGCAATAACAATAGGAAAAAACTCAATGAAAATCAAACACCACATAGTAACACCTACTTCTGAAGCTTGTCTGTCAGATCTTCTGCAGTGGATTTCTGTCTATTATAAGCAATTTCTACTTCCTTGAATTGATTTTTTATAAGCTCAAGATTGGTTACAGTTTCTGCCTGGCTGGCCTTTTCCACTTCCAAACACTTCTCTAGATCTCGCATCCGCAGCTAAATAAGGGAAAACAAGAAATACACGTAAAGTCAGTTTTAATCAATACACATCCTAATTGGGGTGATAAGTAAAGCATTGGTTATCACTAAATGGAAATGCATTTTTGCATGTTACATATTTTTGGTCCTGTTCACACCAGGCAGGTAGTCAAATTGCTGTGTACTGTGGTGCTACCCATTTATGAATGCAACCAAGGCTGTGGCACAGCAGAATGCATGGAAGCATTACCAACATCAGCAGTTAACATTTTTGGCTATAAAACATAATAAAGCTAACGCTTCAAAATTATGGCGGCACGTCGCCTGTTAATAGACTCTTTTCTTTGATTTTAAGAAATGAAGAAATAAACACTTCTGCGATACAAAAGGCACCATCAGGAGCATGGCAAGAAAATGGGTAAGTCTTTAAATTGAACCAGGCAATAGGTTATTTATAGAATACTGGCTGCATGCTAATTGTGATGTACGTAGGTAGGTAAAAAAAAAAAAATCTTTTTGCAGAACTAAATCCAAAACTTAAAACACTGCGATACAACAGGTCCTTTATTGCAGAAGGTAAGGCAAAGCCTTGTTCTGTTGCAGGGCACCGGTATGTTCTTCCTTCCTTTCTTCCTTGTTTCCATCGTTGGCCACCTTGAGTGGCTTGGCATCCTACACTGGGAGCATGAGCAACTCAGCGATACTTTGACAGCAGAGGTGATCTGGCAGGTAGGAATGCTTATTGCAGAAGTGACTACACTTCTCCTTTTCTACAAAAAAACCCTGTCTCCGATCACAAAATTTGAAAGTGGAATTTTCCTAGTAACTTTTACTTTTGTCAGGACTTTTTAGGTGCCCACCAATGAGATTTCCAGCAATAATATATAATAATTTTGTTCTGTGATCCTTTAAAACCAGTCAAATACAGAACAACTCATGTCAATACATATCCAACATTATATAATGCATTACATATACAATGCACAATATTTATCTTTCCAATACATTGCGTGTACATCATATCAATAATGTTTGGTATGCTAGCAGGATGCAAAAAAACAACATTTCTTTCCAAAATATTCAAATATTTTTTTTTTAAAAAGAAAAGTGTGTATTTAAAAAAAGGTATAAGTTACAGGTGTGCACGGCTTGACCCCTTCTTAGAATCATTTAATATCACTTATGAATATTTTTCACATAAGTGCAAAAGGTGATAGAAATCAAGATTTAACCTGTGGTATTGGGACGATGCATTTTTGTCGCCTCAGTAATCACACATTGTGCTCCTGATGAGATCACAGCTTCCTCACAACTGTCTTAGTTTTTTATGGAATTACAAAAATTATACCATAATTATACCATAATTCCATTAAATTAAACATTTATGGATTTATACAAAAATGTCCCAATATATTACCTGGATGACTTCAGAATTAAATTTGGACTCAAGATGTGTTGCTCTTTCTGCTTCTATGTTCTCCTCAAGCTTCTTCACTCTCTGACTTGCTGCCTGTAAAGAGAAAAGTACAAAGTAACATTTCCTAAAAGGAAGATTTCCCCTGAGGAAAAACAGAGAAATCATAGTTATTTATATGATAATAGATAACTATTTGCTGAGAGAATTGATGGAATGAAAAAGAATGAAAAAGTAGTCTTGCTTAAGAATAGCCTAAAATTTACTACAATAATCTAGAAATGGGCTCAATATTGAGTTATGAACCTGGAAAAAGTATGCAAGTTAGGACTTCTGTATTTCATCCATCTCCTCAGCAGATACTTATTTTGGATCTCTGACTAAAGGTACTAAAGCCAGTAGCTATGTACACCCTGAATAAAATTTAATTGAGTGTACATAGCACACCCAAAGTAAGAGTCTGCTAAAATGTTCAACTGGGAACAGACAGTATATTTTTTGCCTGCCAAATGAAAGGGGGAAATGGTGCATGAAACTTCAACATTGTTGGTTTAGCCAGCCCTATTTATTGTTCACGTAATAAACAACTTATGGATGAAGTGAATAATCAGAGTTAATGGAGCAAAAAGTGCTTAGTATGTTAGCTGCTGTAATTGGAAGCAGAGCAAATCTTTATTTGGGGGAGGGGGGGGCTGAATGGATGCAAATTCAATAGTCAATTCACAAGCTAAATAAAGCATGTTTTATGATTGGACGACTCTGCTAGCTCTATACCCATACATGTATACTTTCTTCTTATTGCCCTCCAATCATGGACCTCTTTCATTTTCATTCTTCAACTTTTTATCTTACTCCCATTTTTTTATATCACCCTGTTAGAAACCACTCCAGATTTCCTCAGCTTCCCTGATATCAGCTACTGTTGGAACTCAATTGAACTTCATGGGCATCAATATAATTGGAATACCTATTGGGCCAGATGTTATGTTTTTCCAAATTCCCACTGATCTTTAAGCATTACAAAAGTACAAAATACATCACGCTTTTCAGTTTTTGGCCATGACCAATGACTGACAAATGAGTGGGCAGCAGAACACATACATAAATAGTGGACTTCAAATTCAGGAAGTCAGGAACATCGTAACAGTTATAAATAAACTGGCACTTCGACAAACTACATTAAGTTGCATCATTTACCTCTAGTTCCTTTTTCATTCTTTCTTCCCTTTCACGGCTCAGTCCAAGCTCACTTTTATATCGCCTCACAGTATCTATATGTGTATTGCTTTCTAAGTTCAATTCCTGCAATTTTTGTTGCAGCTCTTGAATAACCACATTTTGTTTCTACAAAAAAAGTACAATAATACATTACACTTTTTGACTGCAAAACAAGTGACCTGGAACATGTGCGCCAAGCATATCATGTAAATAGACCTATACTTACTTGAATAACAGCTTCCATCTTACTTTTGTCATGTGTTAGCATCTCCTGCTCTTTCCTAAAGTTTTCAAGAGCTTGGTCTCGAGTTTGCAAATCATTTTCAAGAGCTTTCTGTGCATCTTGCCAACTGAACTCTGTGATCTGAAAATGGTCCTGTAAATTTTGCATGTTTCTCTGTAGTTCTTCGATTTGCTCTGTAAAAGGAAAATATAGCAATAATAGCAAATATTTATAACCATGGCCAGACACATTCTACATGAGTGCATTTGTCTGTAACAACAAGTTCAACAAGGACAGTTCTGAATGTAAACAAACAGTGGAGCAATGACCATCTGTTCTTTGGAATACTACATCTGTTGAGGGGAAGGGTGGGTTAGTTTAGGTCAGGGAATGGGCAAAAGGAGATAGTTGCACTTTGAAAGTGCAAGTACCCTTTAAAGGGCCAACAGAAAGGAGACCTACATCTGCCTGTACTTTCCCTATAAATTTACCAAAATTTTACTGTCAGCCGGCTCAACAAATCTAGGAAAAAAGGTTGTCCGACTGTTAATAACTAGGGAAAAAAACTAGCTGTAACTTTAGCATTAAAATGAATGAAAATTTTGTAATTAGCCATGTATGTTATAGAGCAGGCATTAGTTAAAACCTCTGTCAAATTTTTGTGGCCCCAACGGGGACATTTTCCTTCAGTTCTTGTCCCTTTTGATACTTGTACAAGAAAAAGGAAGTGGAACACAACAGGGCACAAATTGCAATAAGGAAATTGTTAACAGACCTAAACTTTTACTACCTTGCAAGAAATGTTTGCTTGTGTCAGTGTTCCAGTTGGGAAAATTCTCCACAACTTTCTGTCTTGGCTGGGGATATCTTCCTAATATGGATACGCGTGGCCATATAGATCCATGTGAATCACATTATAGTTAACACATAAAAGGGGAATGTGCATTCAGAAAAATTAAGCATATGAACATTTTTTTGGCCCAACCTTGGGAAAATACAGTTAAAATCACTTTGCGGAATTGGCAGCCTGACTACAGATACCAGAGTCTGTGTGAGGGCAAAGTAAATCAGCATGGTTATGAAGATGGCTCCATGTACAAAAACAGGTAATTTTACCTTTAAAATGCTCTTGTATTCTGATGGCTTTTGCTTTCTCCTCTTCCAGAGCCATCCTTTCCATACTGCACTGTTTTCTTGCCACTGCCAAATCATATTCCAGACTTTGACGAACCGCCTCTCCTTTCTCAACCTCACAGCGAAGCCTGACAACCTGATTCTCACATTCCAGCAACTGCAAATGAATTAAATAATTATGACATTATCAGCAGACACATAACGGTTATTATGCAGTTTTTCAGTGTTCAGAATAATGGTTGTCAATTATTCTGTACCATTTGTAAGAACCTAACCTGTCCTAAAATATTTCTGGATACAAGTCACAGAACCTAACCTTGGATTCTAAGTAGAGGCTCGCACTGGGCCTCAGATCCAAGGGGGCTTAACAGCGACAAGGAGAATAAATGAAGTCTAGGTAATTGTGTCTGCATTTTACTACTGGTGTTGATTTTGAAAAAACAGTCAACACCATCTGTTCTGCAGTGAAATCAACTTGCACTGTCACAACAATTTTTTTCCATAAAAAAAAAATCCTAAACACACTCTGAAGCTATCAACATAAAAAATAAACTATCTCAACATTTTGGGTTAAAAACAGAGGTTTATATTGCATACATTTACAAAAATATAAAGCCACACTGCCGTGTCAAGGCATAAAATATATGAATGAAATATTATTTTTTTATATTTCAATACTTATACAAATACCAGAAATGAAGGGTGCCACCATCTTTTCCCCTCTTCTCTCTTCTACCTATGTCACCCGATCTCACACTGCACAGGCTCAAGATCGGGTGAAGTAGCATGCTGTAAATGGGAAAAAAAGAGAACCAATCTCACTGCTCATGCGTAAGATTGGCACTCTTTTTTTTCAAATTGCAGGAAAAAGCACCTTCTGCGCATGTCACATGATGTAGGTGTCCAAACAACAGGAAGGGAGTTAAAAGGGAAAATTTGACAGCTGTCACTGGCACCTGCATCTCCATTGTAAGATTTCACATTCTGTCCTGCCACAGTGGCAGCTATACAGTTTTGGATTTCTCCTCACTTTCTGTCCCAAGAACAGTGCTTACCAGGCGATTTTATAATCCTTTCTCACTGTTGCCAAAGATAGGCAAAAACTTTTTGTTAGGAATTTTAGTACCAAATAAGAGTTGATAGAAAATAACTCACCTGTTCATTATGTTTTGACACCATTGCTATATTTTCATGTTTTGACTTATTAAGCTGCAAACGGAGTTCTCCAATTTCGTCCAAGTCAGACAGTATCTGCTTTTCATGCTTAGAAGGCTTTGATCTAAAAATGGTTTTACAGAGAGCAAAAAAAGTTCAGTTAAAAAAGGAAACTATTTTACAATAGAGTCTGTCCCCTCAAAAGGCAAGTTTTTAGAATATCTAAATGTCTACCTTGGTTATAGTAAAAGTTAAGGCTTGTGTCAATCGGAAAAAGCAGCTTGCATTCAGGTGAATTCTGCTTACATTTAAGATCAGTTTAGGATGCTTCTGAGATGGATATTTGTGTAACCAGCATGTAATCTACGTTGCATTAACTTATTTCAACCTGTGTTTGGGTTCCCTTTGACGTGTATGGGGAGAAAAGCAGTTAAAATGCAAACAAAAGCTGGCTGACAAAGGCTCTAAAGAAAAAACTACAGAGGATGGGTTGGACATGCACACACATCCATAAACGTGCAAGGTTGTCCTTGCCAGTGCAACAAGTTTATGTGAATGCACGGAAAGCATGAAAAAAGAAATGGTGTAAGAAGGTATTACTGGCACCACTAAACCTCAGACAGGTCTAATCCGTGCGATCAATGTTCTGCCATAGTCCTAAATCTATATGTAGATATGCAGTACTTAGTATTTTGTAGTCTCTGTAAACTTTTACATGAGATTTAGAGGAGATTGCATTGTGAAAAATTGTGAAAGTATGGCATTTTTGTTACTATTCCAGGAAGCTATTGGTTGCTTTTCTAGAAGCTTTAAGTTTACTAGCAGTTGGCTATTCACTCTTTACACCAAGGAAATTTCAACATCTCAGTTTAAAAACTGGTCAGCATTGGTAAGTCGTATAAGCCCAGAAAAGCAACTCCCTAACCAAATGTAAACATCTTTAAAACATGAATTAAAGATTCTATAACAAGTTACCAAGGGGAAAACATATAAGAAGACTTGCTCAATTGGTGGGAGTGTATCTCCGTGGGTAATCAGATTACACGGACTATGTGGACAAGTAGAGAACAAAACGATTACATGTTAACACTGTAAAGCTCAATTTCCAGCAGATCTCTGCATTGTGCATGTGGGGCTGTATACAAGTTCATACAATATTATTCAAGAACAAAGTATTTCAATCATTGCATGTTTCTTTAAAAGGAGAAGTTCTGTGGAGTGACAATTTTGTCTATTTTTAAGGATACTTAGTGATCTTAATTTCTATGAAATAATTTATTATTATTAATAACATAATACAACATCTAGAGATCGTTATATGTATTTTTTTGTATTCCAATGTGAATCCAATCGGAGAAATGAAAAGTTAACCCTATGGCATAATAATGAACAAACCAGCCTGTTGTGTCCATGTAAGAAATGTCCGTACAATTAAAATCACAATTAATCCCAATCTTACTTTTTAATTGCATTATCAGTAGTGTGGTTTTGAGAAATGAACGTCATCTTTTCCATTGTGGTAACTGTTCCTGTTAAGTAGGACAATGTCTGTTATTTCAGATTGCTTCTTTTCTTCCAGGCGCTGTGCTCCACGATGACATGTTACATGGATTTATGACAGACTGCAAAAGTAAATGAAAAATAAGTAAATAAAGCACAAATAATGAAGTTAAACCTTGTTTGAAGCATGCACAGTGATCAGTGTTTACTCCTTGTAGGACACAAATTTGGCAACCCCTCAGTACTATAATTTAATATATTGTCCACAAAAAACAGATGACGTGGTTTATCCTTCTCTACGTTAATCAACTCTGATATTTAAAGTGAACCAGGCACTAATAGACCTTAGTGACTTCTATCTTTTTTTGGTGATAACAGTACAACCATACCTCTATGGGACGGTTATGTGCAATGTATAGTTATAATTATATTGGTTTACTAAGAATTGGGAATCTTCATAAAATAAATTTAGTGACTATTTACTTCAATTATATAATCATGTAAAAAGCAGTAGTTCACTTTAAATACAAAATTATGTACAAATGAAACAAGTAAACAGGAAATTTTGTAACGATTGAACAATTGAAGTGAATATTTACCCTCCTCTACTTTACTAAAAATGAAATAAGTTGAACAAAAATGTGGATATGTTAGTAGGATCACATTGTGTACCAGGGGTTTCTCTACTTAGCTATGACTTTAATCCTGTGACTTAGATTTTAAAGTAAAATCGTTTTATTAAGTGGCCACACAGGGCTGAAGTACAGGCACCTTATTGAACTTTTGTCACTATAGATCCTAAACCCAGGGTGATCATGGTGATCATGTCTCTCCATGCCACAATTAAAGTGCCTCCTTTTGGTACTACGTCTTACTGCTTTGTGTAATTGTCAAATGCCAGTATCTCTAATGCCCAGTAAGGTTCTGGCTTTAGAGTTTCTGACATTTGAATGACAAGGGATAGGGCCTAATCACAGTCTTTGAGCAGCTTGGGGCCAGGGCTACAGGGACTCCTAGGAACACTACGGTATAATAGGTAATAGCATATTAGCTTCTTTGTTACCACTTTTTATGCCAGGTTGGTTTATTTTTATGAATTACCTGGAACAAGTATGCTCATATTTGATGTCCCCCACATATGGCATACTAGTTGCCCCACCTAGCTGTTGGCTCAGTGACCTGCTGAACAACTAATAGCTCTTAGAGACATCAATCATTGTCCATCCTTAAATGCAACCAGGTGTTTCCCAGTCTAGCCTGACCAGATAGGGTTTTAAAGTTTGCAGATTACCCTGATCACAGCAGATATCCCCATGCCCCAGTTTTCTCAGGAAAAAAAAAGTTGATTAGCCAAAGTAACTATTTTTTAAACTTTTGGCTGCAATGGGAGCAGCTCACTGGCAGAATGAAGTGGCTATTGGATGATCGCTGTCACAAGACGCATTGGTTGCCCAGCTCAAGCATAAGTAGTAGCTGGGACTGGCAATGAAGCTGAATGTTGGCTCAGGAGAGAATCAGAATTTGCGATTGGTTCTGCAGACTGTGTGGCCCCAATCCCCAGGACCCCCACAGTGATAGTTACACACCTGTACACCCCCCAATCACATGGGCCAGGACTAAATCACCATAATGTGTATCTAAAATCAAACTCCTTTTAATTTTTAAGAGCATAGTGAGGGTTTACTGCAGTCTGTGTCCTTCTAGAATTATTCACCCTGTCCTGGTCACTATTGTCAAGGGGACCTAAAATAAGAGGAAATCCAAACTTTTGCATTCTCGCCAGAACTGGTAAAACTTTCCAGGGAGGACTTTGGAGGTTTGGAGAGATTTCCTGTGTCTGGAGGGAAGATAATAAACAAAATCTCCCCAACTGGACAAATATCCCTCGTCCCCATTTTCCCAAAAATACTCTTAACAAAATCTCACTTATCTGATTGATGACATTACCCATGCATGCTATGTCCTCCCCTGATTCTTGGTTCCCTGGCCATGCCAAAGTTAGGAGCCCGCCTTGCTTCATGCCAAATCTTACTTAGTGGGGAGGATGCAGCAGGCATGTGTGGAACTTACCGAGTGACACAGCGTCGGAGGCCTAGAAGAAAGACCGTGCCCTGTGTCACAAAAACAAATGTGGTGACGGCTTTCAGGATAAATAGAGAAGGTTAATACTCATACTAAGCATCACTTTATTACTTTAGACCAAACTTGTACTTAGTCTAGTGAGGGATTCTAAAGAGAGGGGCCGGGTGTACATCCCTTGTTTTTATTCTCTATATATCATAATAAATGTATATAAACAACAACACAAAATAACACAATATGACCATGGACTTTGTACAGCGCTCCGTAATATGTCAGCACTATATAAATACTGTGTAATAATAATAAATATACAGATGGGAACCTGAGAGATATCAGAGATTAGTGAATGGAGAGGGATTTGGTTGGAGGACAGTTGTTTTTTTTTTTTATTCAGTCGTTAGAGCTACAACCACCACCATTCCCTATCTATTATTACTAGACGTTCTAGTGACGGAGGCATTTTATGGAGAGGATATAGGAATGTACACAGCCATTTCCTGCACCATATCGTACAAATCATAACTCACCGGACCGAGGCACAGCACACACTTTCTTGTTGTTATCAGCCACCTCCGGGTTGTGTATGCCGCTATTGCAGCCGCCAGTACAAAACTCGGCTTCCTATTGGACGATGTAACGCTCCGTGGGCTCCTCCGGGAGCTGATTGGCTGAGAGAAACTGTCGGATTCGTAGACACACACCTAGGGACGCAGCAAGTCACCAAAGGCAACGAGTGACGCTACGGAAGCCGATATAGTGTTGTGTGAAATGAATCAGGTCACATGACTGCCTTGTTGGGGTTAGGTGTAATAAAATATTCATGGCATGCCTTGTTACTGATTACAGCTGGATATACACTTAGCAATATTAGAAACTCACATTATATCTTAATAAAATGATAGCTGAGGATGAAAGGGCACCCAGCTGTTACATCAATTTCAGTCACAGAAAGTATAAATAAAGTTTGTTTTTTGTTTTTTAGCTTTGAATTAAGTATTGAATGTCTGAAACCATTGTTTTAAACTATAACCCACTAAAGTGGTCAGGACTATGTGATGCACATTAATTTATAGAGAGCAGATCAGACTATTTAGTGTATAGAGTTGTCTATGTGGGGTGTACAGTGCACGGATTAGGATTATGTATATCAGTCATTACAAATGAAGGTTTTGTGGAACCCCAGTTTTCCTCCATAGATTGCTAGGAGTTCTTGTAACTGTGGCTGGTGGACCTCCCATGTGATGCCTGGATAGTTCTGGGCCCAACACTACTTGGTAGAGCCAGCTGCATGTTCAGGCGCAAGATCAGGTGACATAGATCGGAAAAAAACTTGCGATTTCACTGAGCATGTAAAAGATTGGCAAAATTATTTTCTATTGATGGAACGGCTCCTTCTGCGCATACCCAAGATGCTTCAGCATGCGCAGAAGGAGCACCCAAGAGCCTCCTGGGATGTGTGGTGTAGGTATCCCGGGAGGCTTTGCGTTCCCATTCATTCTTGATCACTTATGCAATCAAGAATCAAGGGGGAGGTGCTGCACTCTTTTTTTTTTTAAAAAGGGTGTTGCATTTAAAAGCAACACAACAACATTTTTTACTTTAAATAAAAGGGTTGGCCTACCCTTTTATCTAAAGTAAAAATTCTGAGTTTAGGTACGCTTTAGGAAAGGCCCATGTAGGGTATGGAGAGCAGTTGTATATACTATATACTATACCATTGTACAACAAAGCACATATAGAGCAGATCTCAAAATGCAGTGGGCATGTAATGAACAGATGGCAGCAATCATGCACTAGTTAATGAGTAATATCCTCTTATATTGGTGATCAATGGTGAGTGCCCCCTGGAAACATAGGAGAATCACAAGAACTTCCTGCATAAGAAGAGTTCTTTTAATATCTGGTGGCTGTGGTTCCTTTTTCAGCCCTGTAACTTCTGTGGGGTTTTGGAGGGTGAACCATAAAGGTAGGAGGATGGACCCAGGCAGGAGACAAAGTATGCTTGAGGGGTAAATGAGTATTGGTTTGTAATCGGACAAGGTATTGTTGCTGCTTCATGTGCCCTCTTTTGGTTTTGCTCCTTGTGGTCATTGGGAGCTTTAATGTTTATTTGCCTCACAATTGTAGGGGTCCTTCCCTGATTCCTCTCAGCTGACCTGTTGTCTTCCTTATGATACTAGACTAAAACTCTACATGCAGCATTAGGCTGGATAACACCCCATATGGCTCTGCCAAAGTAAAAGATCGTTTTAAGGTAGGGCATGCTAAGCAATTGCACAAGACCCCCACCTTCTACACGGCCCTAACTGATAGAATAGCAGTATGCATTGCACTTGAGGTCTCAACTTCACATTAGCCTAGGCCCTCAGTTTGTCTAAGGCCACCTCCAACACTTTTGCCTTACTATTTTTAAAAGTTTTTTTTTTAAAAAGTGTTTTTTTTTAAATCACCCGGTAAATACCAATCACAGCTCCCCACACTTTAATTAGGTGTATGTAAATGTAAAATGTTATTTGTCTCTTTGATACTTCAGTTACCGTGTTTCCCCGAAAATAAGACACTGTCTTATATTTTTTTTGGCTCCCAAAAACACACTAGGTCTTATTTTCAGGGGATGTCTTATTTTTCCATGAAGAAGACTACAGTACACATTTATTGTTGAAAGTCACTCATGATCACTCATGTTCCATTGATTGTCCCCTTCTGATCACTCATGTGCCGTTCATATTCCCCTTCTGATCACTCATGTGCCGTTCAAATTCCCCTTCTGATCACTCTATGCCATTGATTATCCCCTTCTGATCACTCTATGCCATTGACTGTCCCCTTCTGATCACTCTATGCAATGATTGTCCCCTTCTGATCACTATGAAATGATTGTCCCCTTCTGATCACTATGAAATGATTGTCCCCTTCTGATCACTCTATTCCATTGACTCCATTGTCCCCTTCTGATCACTTACCTGTAATTAAGTGCAGGGATCTCCGTTAGGGCAGGGATCAGCAGCTTGCTTCCTTGCTCAGTGCAGGCTTTTTACTTTCAGTTTGGCTCAGGAATAGACACGCCCTGCAGCCAGCATCAAAGACACACACGCTGAAGCCAGGATAAAGGACACACACGCAGGATCAGATATCTGGAGCTGTCTCGGTGAGTACTTTTTTAATTTACCGGTATGTATGCTTTTATTTTCTTTTTCTCCTAGGTCTTATTTTCGGGGTAGGTCTTATATTAGGGCAGGTTTACAAAATAGTGCTAGGTCTTACTTTCGGGGTAGGTCTTATTTTCGGGGAAACACGGTAGGATTCAATGCAACTCTCTCTATGTACTAACAGCACATGCCATGTGCACTGTCAATGGAAACAAATATAACAATATCCCTGTTAAAATTTCCTGGATTCTCAAGGCTGTTGCTGAACCATCTGGATCCAGGCTGGTGAGTGGTTTGACCTGAGCAAGCTTATTATGTGGTTTTAATATGTTCACAGAATTCACATATGATCGGTTTCAAAAACTCTCAGTTTTGGTTACAGAACCCTAGACCCCATTTATTAATGCATGTTTTATGCAGATTATATTGACTCGAGTTTTGTAAAAATCATTGTGACTATGCCAGAGTCTGCCTACCCACACAGTGGTCTTTAATAGGGATTGCAGCCTTTAGGCCTTTTGTTTCATTGTAGTCACTTTAGATATTTAAAATCCTAATTCAAGGTTTTAAATCAGGGATGCCGACTGGATGTATTATTAGGATTTGTTCCTGAAGTGTCATTGTTCAGTGTAACACAGATCACACAAACTTTAGTCTTTATGGGTACCGGTTAACATGTTTGATGGCAACTAAGGTAATCTTCATGGTAATATATAATCATTCGCTTAAGAGTAATTACCCTCAGCACTTTCAAAAGTGGGCAGAGATAGCAGTTTACTTAAAAGTAGTAATTTTTGTTCCTTTTATTATTAATTCCTTTCTTTTATTATCATATTTCTTTTCGTCTGGAATATCTAAGTATAATTTTTGGATACTGCAATGTAAAAATATTTTTTACCAGGGAAATTAATAATAATATTATTAAACAGGATTTATATAGCGCCAACATAATATGCAGCGCTGTACATTGAATATGGGGTTGCAAATGACACAAATGATACAAAAAACGACCCCGCTCAGAAGAACTTACAATCTAGGAGGTGGGGAAAGTATCACACAATAGGAGGGGGGATTTTAAATAGTGGTAAGTAGTGAGGGTTTTAGAGACAGAAGAAGATGGGTAGGCAAGAGTGAAAAGATGGGTTATGAGGGCCAAATAGGACGAGGGAGACCATTCCATAGAGTAGGGGCAGCTCTATAAAAGTCCTGGAGCTGTGCGTGTAATGAGGTTATGAGTGAGGAAGTCATTAGTAGGTCATTGGAGGAACGAAGAGAGTGGCTAGGCGAGTATTTTTCCTCCAGGTCAGAAAAGTAAGTGGGACAAGAACTGTGCAGGCATTTTAAGGCAAAGCACAGGAGCTTGAATTTGATTATATGGTGAAATGGAAGCCAATGAAGAGACTTACAAAGAGATACAGCGGAAGAGGAGCAGTGGGAAGGATGGATGAGTCTGGCTGCAGCATTTATAATAGATTGAAGAGGAGAGAGTCGGGTTAGTGGAATACCAGAGAGGAGGAGGTTACAGTAGTCCAGATGAGAGATGATAAGAGCGTGTACAAGGAGTTTGGTGGTCTCTGGGGACATGTAGTGGTGGATTTTGGAGATCTTGTGCAGGGGAAAGTGGCAGGACCTGGAAAAGTTTTGAATGTGGGGTTATGTGAAATACCTTCAGAAGCTTCAGGACTCAGTCCAGCGTCTACAAAATTTTGGTTGATCCTCTCTTTGTGTTTAGTGTTTGGCTGTATGATGACCATGTTCTAAACAGGTCTCTTTGCAAAATACTTCTGTCTCTAGTATTTGCAAGTGGAAGTGCTACAGAAGTGGGATGCCTTAAATTTCCCTAAACATGGACATTTGTCTCATCATTCAGACAAGAATGTCTCACAGTTGATGGTTCAAGTGGTCAAGGAAGTCCTGTTAAGTGGTAAGTGGTCAAGGAAGTCCTGTTACAAATGAACGTGTGCAAAGAGGGGATTCTGTTTGCAGGGATACTGTCACTTTGCCCTGCATGGACAAGGTGATGGTGTATTTCTCAGGGTAAGGGCCTCTGCAACATTTTAATTCAAAGGGACATGGGGAGGGGGGTCATGTGCACTAATTGAAAAATACAATGGTATGGTATTGGTGTGTTGTAATGCACTTTATTGCACAGTGTGTTAGATGACATTCACAATGAATGGCAACACACACAGAGCTGAACAAGTCTGAATTGGGTCTCTGTCCAAAGAATGGGTTTCCTCAGTGTGGAAGCAAGAAGAATGCATAGGTCAAAGGACATTAGATCAAGTGGACAGGTTTTGATTTAAGAAATGAATGAAGTAAAGACACAAATTATGTCAGCACTTAGGCTGCATCAATAGATCATCTATCTTGCCATTTACTTTTGGGACAACTGAACTTATTAAGCTCAGTGTTTCTCAACTAGGGTTCCTCCAGAGGTTGCTAGGGGTTCCATGACCAATGAGCAGTTTGTGCCTCTCAGGTCATTCCAATGAACTTTTGGCTATCTGTAAGAGTGACATTCTTCCCACTGGCCAGCAATGTAGGATGAATTGTTCCCACAAACCACCCTATTATATTGTGTGCTGTGAATATAGTCATTATCCCTGAAAACCTGAATTTTATTTCAAGGGTTCCCTCATCTTTAAAAGCATGAGAAACACTTAATTAGCTAGATTTTCACATGCTTGTGTGTGGAGATACAAAAAGCATATGGGCTTGAGGTCAGGGTTTGAAAGGGTGAACAACCCAGCCATAAATGGTAAAGTCTGCATGTAACCACTAGGTGGCACCATAGGATTAAACATTGATATATAGGTTTATACAATATGCAGACCTTTTATATTAATACAGTTTATAACTGTATATTTATTGAGCAGAGCCCACTGTCCAACTTCTGGGCCCACCCCAGCATTTATTGCAGTGGTAATAAAAGATATGAACACTGCATCAAAGAAAGGACTTGCTTGTATTTGCAAGGCAGTCCATGGTCTGCCCCAATGCTGCCTTTTTTTCTAATTTTGTGAAAATGCAATTTTTAGGCTTTTTTTAGACTTTTCACATAAATGCAACTTAAAAGACATGCAGAAAATGAATGCACAACTGCATCTATTTTTTTTTCTAGGTCAGTGACTCAGAAAGCATTTTATTCCATAAATCAATAGAACATTCGGGTTACAGAATAAAAGAGGTAGCAACCTATGCATTTGTTCAGCACATATTTCTTGGTATTAACTTTTTCAAGTGCACTTTTATAAACCAGTTGCTGAGTGAATAGGTCTGTCTTTATAATAATCACATTCCATTGTACATGCCAAATATTATCCACCCTACAATATACAAAAAATGTAAATGACAAATGAAAATAATGAATCAGCAGAAATATGAGCCTTTTATTGGGGTTTAAAACTACATTTTCTAACTGAGAAACCATAAATATTGTGTAACCAACATAGATATTCAAGCACCATAAATCAAACACAATTGACTATTTTAATCATGTGAACGTTAACCAATAGCTGACTTTAGAATTCATACAGAACTGATACCTTAAGCCATGTAGATGACTGTTAACAGACAAAGAGGGTCACAATACACCCAGTAAGGATAAAACATGACCCTGAAGTGTGTGTGTGTGCAGAAATATTGCAGCTTGTAGTTAGAGATAAAACTGATACAAGCACAAACTGATATCTCTGATTACTTCATGAATGGATATTGACTTTCCTGCCATAATGTCAGTAACCCAATAAGATGCACACCCTTTCAGCTTCTCCACAGCAACTCTAGGCAGTCTTCACCCTGAAAGAAATAAGAACAGCAGACCAGTAAAAAATTGTAACTTTTTATAAACTCAAGAGTGTGGCTTTAAAATAAAATTGAAAGCGGTATGAATACCTGTCAATCCCGGCTTACCTTGCTTTTGCTGGAACTGAGTGAACTTCTGCATGCTTGTTATGTCATCCTAGCCTGGCCAATCAAGACAGCTGAACATTGCAAGGAGAAAGAGAAGAAAAAAGAAGACTGTGACACTCTGCGACAGTACGAGGACAGGCGAGTATAGCAGGGTTCCATATTAACTTACTAAAAAACAAAAAAAACCCTTTGTAATCCCCTGAATCCATTGTCAGGTGATACCTCAGTCCTGGATTTTGGATCCTTCCTTGGGTGTCCATGTTACTGTCTGCTGTACAGTGGCGAGGTCCTCAGAGGATTCAGAAAAGAGTCTACTGGCAAGGTCTGGACAGTAAATTTATTACAATTATCGATAACCCCGAACTTTTTTGAAAATACAGTGAGAAAAGTTCGGGTTTATCCATCACTTACCTGGTCCCGCTGCGATCCAGCGTCGATCTCCAGCGTCGGGTGCCCTCTCCGGGAAGAAGAAGCCGGCCGGCTTCTTCTCCCTCCGTGCGTGTACGTCGGCGCGTACGATGACGTCGGCGTGTGTGCGGGAAATTCAAATTGAAAGTCATTCAAACACATTTTGTATTGGATTGAATACAAACTCCTGTATCCAATCCAATACAAAATAATTCAAAATAAATACAAAGTATGTAATTGGTAAATTCAAACTCTTATTTTGTATTGGATTGGATACAGAAGTTTGTATTCAATCCAATACAAAATGAGAGTTTGAATTTTGTTCTCATTTTGTATTGAATTGAATACAAAGTCCTGTATCCAATCCAATACAAAATAATACAAAAAATATTTATGTGGTTTTGTCTATAGGTATGTGACGTTGGACGGTTGGACACTAGGGAGGTGTTTTAGAAAAATATATTACTATACATTATACCGAATTATCGCATTTTCAGTATTTTTCATTTATTTATGTATTCTTGTTTAACCCCCTAACCGCTAAGCCCGTAATTTCTCACACTAAATATTTTTGCTCTTTTGGTTAAGCCCGTATTTTTTCGCCTACACTAAAATCCCCACTTACCTGGTCCCGCTGTGCTAATCCAGCGTCGGTTCCGTGTTCCAGCGTTGGGTCCATGTTCCAGCGTCGTCCTCCAGCGTCGGGTGTCCCTCTCCTTAAAAGAAAAAGCCGGCCGGCTTAGAGGAGAAAGCCAGCTGGCTTTCTTTTCTAAGCCAGCCGGCTTCCTCTCCCTCCTCTCCCTGTCCCTGTCCCTATCCCTGTGCCTGTCCAGCGTCGATCGCTGGACAAAAAAAAAAAAAAAATACTCACCTTCTCCCTCCGCTCCTCTGGACACGTCCTTCCTCTTCGGTGTCCAGCCGGCGAGTGCAGAGACGATCACGGGGTTTCCCGGTGACGTCGCTGCGTGCGTCGGTGCGGGAGGGAGGCGGGGCGGCAAATTCAAAATTTTGCATTGAGTTCCTTTGTATTGAACTCAATACAAAAAAGCTGTATTGAGTTCAATACAAAGAAATCCTTATATAATATATATATAATTGTATTATATATATATTATATAAGCTACTGTACATTACATTTTACACTTTTTTTTTTTTAACTTTTTTTAGTTTTTTTTAAAGATTTTTTTTTTTTATGTTTTTTTTATGTTTTATAAAAAAAAATTTAATTATTAAATTTATAAAATTTTGGACATATTTTGGTGAGTTATGCGGTAATTCGGTGAATTAGAGCCTACAATCCAAAATAAATTTCCATGCAAAAAATGTAACACTTTTTGCATGGAAGTTTGGAAAGAATTAGAATACCCGGCATTTGCGTACGCGTCCCTCGGCGATTCCTGATGATGCGCGTGCGTGCGCCAGTCGATGAGGGTCGTAGCGGAAAATTCAAATTTTTTGTATTGGATTTAATACAAAGTCCTGTATCCAATCCAATACAAAATAATAGAAAATATATTTATGTGGTTTTGTCTATAGGTATGTGACGGACACTAGGGAGGTGTTTTAGAAAAATATATTACTATACATTATACCGAATTATCGCATTTTCAGTATTTTTCATTTATTTATGTGTTCTTTTTTAAGCTGATTTTTGTGTTTTTCCTTTAATTTTATTAAAAGTAATTTTTTTTTTTTTTACATGATTGTGTGTTTCAAACATTTTTTATATTCATGATATCTACTAGAACCCTGTTCAGACATATTTCTGTAAGTTACAGGCCTACAATTTAAAAAACAAAATATCATGAAAAACAGTGTACCGCTTTTGGAACAGAAATCTAGACATCAGTGTAACGCCCAGGAGGTTAAGTAGACACAAGTCTGAAAAGTAACAAAAACAAGCACATAGGGGATAGTAATTATAATTAAATTATTTGTACATAATATAATTTATGTTTTTCATTTTTTATAAGGGTAACATCTAAAACCATTTAGTGCAGGCGCTCCAGTGTAGTCAGTCCAGCATTCCTGCAATGTGAGGATGCAGAAGGCCCACAAATTGTAGAAAGAACTGTGCCTGAGGCTTGGGGAACAAGGGGCATTAAAGTGCAGATAAATCTTGCAGTATTAGTGGGGGAGGTGTAACACATTGTAGGTGTAATGTCATTTTCCATCTTTATTACTGCTATGTATACTAGAAAGCCAAGGTGTTATGAAGTAGAACTAACGTTGGCCATTTTATTACTGGAGACTGTAAGTACATCTCAGAAGAGTCACCGCTAACCAAGCCTCTATTCATCGCCAACCATTCCCTTCACCAGCCCGTTCCCGGGGCTCTGACAGGATTCAGAGCCCTATAATAGATATTACTCCGCCCCCATAGTCCTGACTACCAATCAGAGCGAAGTGGGCGTGTCCCTCTGCGTTCAGCAGCGGTGAAGGGCTTAGAGAGAGAGTATGTTTGCGAGTCTTGAAGAAACAAAACTTTATTAGCTATTGAACAAACAAGCACTTCCTTTCTGTGTCCTAATCATGTGTTCTCCTCCTCCTCCAGCTGCTGGGAGGGCGCAGGTCAGGTGCGGGGACATAGCCGTGTAGAAGAGTGCTGCAGTCACCACTGGCAGGTGAGGAGAACAATTCATTTTTACATTTACTAGAATGATACGTTTCCTATATGACGAGTCATTGCAATGCCATTACTTGTGTGTTAGATACCATTTATTGATGAATGACGAGGCCTCAGCTCTGTACACACTGTTGCTGCACCCTCTGGGCCCATTGTATGTGACAGCTCCAGGGTACACTTGTCACATTGCAATGCTCCAGGTTACTGATAGTTGCTGTTATATTGTATGTATTCCTAACATGTTCTAGGGGAAGGCTTGTGATTGTCATGTACACATAATATTCAGATTAGATTGTAAGCTCTTCGGGGCAGGGTCCTCTTTCCTCCTGTGTTCATCTGTCATTTGCAACCCCTATTTATTGTACAGTGCTGCGTAATATGTTGGCGCTATATAAATCCTGTTTATTAATAATAAATATGGTTCGCATGATATAAACATGCCAGTACTGGATAACAATACTCAGGTGACCGGCAGGTTTTCACAACTTTGTAGAAAGTTTAATAATAATAGGATTACACATCATCCAATGAATTAATTGGGATAGAAATCAGCCCATGAGGTTCTGCCTACGGTAAATTTATCCTGAAGAATGATCATGTTGTGAACATAGGCTGAAGAATGATCATAGTATAAATCTCTAGAACTTTTCTGCTGCATAACTGATTTCACTTTGGCTATGTACAGATCCATGGTTTGTGTGAATATTATTGAGCTGTTTTACCAAATAAACAATTTGTATTGAAGTGAATAGATCTGTTCATTATCCTTCATTTGACAGGCGGGAGGCGTTTTATTGGACACACAATGCATCGTCCAGGGGTGGTTTGCTGATTCCATAGTTTTGAACTAAAAACACCCATATAAGAATTTGTAAATGGCAGAAAAATCAGGTGTTTCTTCTTCAAAATCATCTTGGCTGCCTAACTGTATGTAGTAGGCTTCCTGGAGCAATAAACGCTGCTGTTGTTTACTTCTAGTCTGAGCATAGAATTAGTTCTCTTGTCACAGGATAAATAACCTATGGACTACACAGCAGGCACCATGGGATGCCTGGCATGTCTTCACCTGTAACCTCACTGCAACCACTATGACCCTGGACCACAGCCCAAGTACTTCCCATTATGGGGTACACCTGCTTCCTCCACTACTCACTGCATGGTGTCTGATCTATTGTGCACAAATTTTGCCCTATGCTAACATTTTACAACATGGTGCCTATGTAAATCCTACAGAATAATGATGCCCCATTGGACAAAATCTAATACCATAATAATGCTGAGCAATAACTTTGTTATGTGAAAAAATACCAAATGGGTAGTAAAATAGATCTTCACAGGTCAGAGAAAGAGGAAGAGAAAACAATGTGGAGTTTGTGGGAAATTTTTATAGCTAGATCAGGGTTTTTTTTTTTTTTTTTTTTTTGTGTCATCATTGTAACTCTGTACAAACAACAGTATTACCTTTATGAAGTTTAAAACCTTTGTTTTAAGACTTAAAAATTTGGTTGGTGTTTAGCAAGAGTAGAAGCCAATCAGAAGTCTTCTTCTGTGAAATCATTCAGTAAAGGGCAAGTATATTCTTATAAAAACTAAAACTTTGTCAGGACTTTGGTTGCTTGATGTTCCCGCCTCCAGTACCTCCAAGGTTCAGGCACTGGTTGGTACAAAGTAGTACAGAGAAGGGGTTGCTTTGTTGTGTAAGGAAAGGTCAATGGCATTAGGGTCCACAAGCTGTATTGTGAACTTTTCTCCAAAAATGTTGTTTATAGAATAGATGAACTTTTCATTTACATGTTACAATAAATGCTTTATACATGTAGATCAGATTTTCTGGATAAATCATACTGGAGACATTTTACAATTCAGCAACCCATGCAGTTATATCTGCACTGCATATGTCACTCTTCTGGATAATTTGTGCTGTCACAGCACGAGCTTTGTATATTTATATAAATCACATTCTGTGTATATATATATATATATATATATATATATATATATATATATATATATATATACACACACTGAGTATGACACAGAAGTGACTAAAGTTAATGAGACATTGAATCGCAGAACATTGCACAGTCATTGCATTACAAGACTATAGTAACAGGAAAGCTACAGCTCACCTGTCATAGGAGAATGACGTGCTGCACAAGAAAAAGAACTGCTAATCTGTACAAAGGTATCTCAGAAATTGAACCCTGACACCGAGCCTGAACTGACATGGCTGCCCAGCACTGCTCACCTCAGACTGCCCTCTCTGCCTCCCTCCCCACTCTTACACTCCCCAGCATCCCTATAAACGTGCAGCCGCCTGCTGGTAAACGGCAGGGAGAGGTAAGGCAGGGCTCTGCGATCGACTCGGGTTGCCTTTGCCATCGACTGGTAGATTGCGATCGACATTTTGGGCCCCTCGGGCATACTCAGAAGGAGCCTTTTCTTTATTGGACGAAAAAAATTGCAGATCTTTTGCATGCGCAGTGAGATGAGCAATCTTTTTTCCTATCTACATTAATGGATCTCACACCTGCGTGGTGTGGGATGGGGTCACGCAGGAAGATGAACCCAGAAGAAGCCCTGAGCTTCCTCCGGGCCGAAGACAGATACTGGGACGACGTGGGACCCAAATGAAGAAACCTCCCGAAAGGATCTGCGGAATAAAAAGGTAAGTATGTGTTTTTGTTTTTTGTTTATTTTGGGTTTGGTTCTGCTTTAAGGTGAGAGGGAGAGGTGACCAGGCCAAATAGTCCAGTTAGGTTACTAACTTTATGTATATTGTATATATTTAGTTGTTTTCGCATCCATTTGGGGAATGAAGTTGTCTTTTTTTTTTTTTTTTTTAATAAAAACTCTAGAGGGAATTAAAAAAAAAACAATAGGCCCATGGTTTGGTTATATTCAGTTTTATTGGTGGACTTACAACATTTTAAGATGGCTTCCCAGTACTCTTACTAATATGCAAAGTCAGTAACTACTCTCTTCTCTTTATTTTAAACCATTATCTCTAGCAGCCGACATTTGCCCTGCAAAAGCAGTGCCACCTGACTATCACATACTAGGACAGAGGTGTATTTGACATGTGCCCTGTGAAATACATCCTGGCTTTACTTTCCATAAAGTACAGAGTCAATATGGCAGCATCCAATAGGAAAAAAACTGCTTTGGAGACACAATCGAATAATTTTTGTTTGCTGACTGTGTGCCATTAGTTATTTATGAGCTAAAAAGGTCATAGTTGGCAGCATTTTCTGTAAACTTTGGAAAAGGAAAGCCTTTATTTATTGGTTATGTGTGTGGCAGTAGGTTTTATTTTAGGCAAGCTGCTTCCTGAGATTTGGCCAGTTATGCAATAAACTAATTTCAATATTTTCTGTGTAATTAAAAAATAATTTGTGCAAACCTCATCAACACATTAGGTCAGCCTTTACCAACAATTTTACCATGAGAGAGCCCTTGAAACAACATTCAGGTTTTAGGAAACCCCTTCTATAATTACTAAATCCACAGCTTTTAGTACATTAGTGTGCTGGTTAGTAGGAAGAATTCCTCCTACTTTGCTGGCTGGTAAAAATAACTTACATGTTATGGCATGTATACAGATACATAGTGATTATTGGGGTCAGTGGTAAATGACCCAAGAGGTCCAAATTGCTCATGGCTCAAGAAAACCCTAGCAACCTCCTGGAGGAACTCTGGTTGAGAAACACCCTGCTATACTTGCTATATCCACAGCTCACTGGTCAGTAGGAGGAATGCCTCTTACATTGCTAGCCAGTGAGAAGAATGTCATCCTTTCAGAGCCAAAAAGATCATTGTGTCACTTAAATTTACCTGAGAGGTCCCAATCGCTCATTGCTCAAGGAACCTCTAGCAACCTCTTGATAAGCCCTAGAGTTCCACAGAGTCCTGGTTAATTAAGAACAATTTTGTAAAATAAGGTGTCGTACCATTATAATATTTGCCCAAATGTCTTCTGAATCTCCTTTAGGATTCACATAGGTATAGTTCTACCTTTCTGCTTTTTCTCTGGCTTTCTTTGCTAAGCATAATTTGCACTAAAGAGATCAAGAACCTCCAAGGGCTGCAGTATCTCTTAACCTTTAGACTTTACTCTGAGAGGTAGTTACTGTTTAGAGCATGTTTGCCAAATGTCAACATAATTAAGACCGTTTGTCATATTTTTAATTCTTTGCAAACAGTATGATGAATTTCATAAGTTGAGCTGGTTAAGATAATGTCATTGATAGGTAATGTTTTTTTTACTAATTGGATTAAATCACAGTCACAAAAAAAATGCATTTCAGTAATGGTTTCAGGCTGGCAATAAATGACAAATAACAGGTTTGCTTCCGGTTATTGTAACCACTCTGTCTATTCTGCCACAGTTTTATTCCATATAATGCGGGGAACTAGGAATCAAACTGGACAGTGCCACCCCAATGTCTTGTTTTGCATCAATTGTTGAGACAGTTCTTTACCCTGACCTGGAACAAGCTTTGTTACCTCTAGTGTCTTCCTCCAGCAGGCATCATTTTGTGAATCCTTTCCTTCCTTTCTAATGCATTGAGTATTTCCCTTAAAAATCCTTCAGTGACTGAGTTAATTTTTTGGCGGTGTTTGTCATTTGCTGCTAGAGAGTAAAGCACTATAGCAGGGCTTTGCATCATGGTGGTTGCCTTACCAATAAATAGGCTGTGGCTTCCAGCATGCAGAAAACTTGCCCTGGCACCTGGTTGTGTGTTGACCTAATTAAAAAGCAGAGGAGACTTTAAACATAATTTTTGGCGCAGTTTCTAACCTTCCACAGGGCCAATATCACTCCGAAGTTACAGATATTTTTTTTTTGTACTTCCAAAACTACAGCCTGTAATAGGTATACATTGTACCGCAAATTTAAAGTTAGATGGTACTGTGCAAGATCATCTGCTTATCAGCATAAAGCTGCTTATAAGCATAAAGCTGCGTACACACGTCAGATTTTTATCGCCCGATAATCGGCATCGGCCAAATATCGGGCGAAAATCTGCCGTGTGTACAGTCGGTGTTGTCCATCGTCCGAACGACCGTCCTGCTTGATCCACGGATGATGGACGACAACCGATCCTAATGAAAGGGAAGGGGGAGAGCGCGCAGCAGGGTGCCGCTCCGTCGCTCTCCCCCTCCCCTCTTTATAGAGCATGAACGGTGCTGTATGTAGAGCACCGTTCATGCATCGTGCAGTCCCTTGTCGTTGGAAAGGATCGTGAAAGATCCTTTCCAAAGACAAAAATTGCACGTGTGTACGCAGCTTTAGTGTGGTGTAAATGCCTGCTGGACTGAATTGGAATTATTTGTTGTGTGTTTACAATGTTCAGTTATTGGCAAAATAAATTGTGTAGGTGACCCCAGGTCTTTATATATGTGTCAGTGATACGTGTTTCCTGCTGAGTAGATCAATAAAATGTTTATGTTCTTAACTATTTTTTTCATTGCTATTAGCTAATAAAAGACTTAAATGAGAAATTGACGGATTGAATAAATGGGTTCTTCCTTTCGAAACAAACATTTGGGTAAAGGTGTTTCAATCATTCTCAGTGACAGTAAAGCTGCGTACACACTTCCAATTTTTATCGTTCAAAATGAACGACGAACGATCGATTGGGCAAAAATCGTTTGTAAAAAAAGTAACCAACGACGCCGACGAACGAGGAAAGTCGTTGGAAATGAACGACCGGACCGGCGGATCGGATTGGACGAAGATCGTTGACCATCGTTCGTGTGTACGATCGTTCATTGATCGTCCATGGTCTGAGCATGCGTGATGAACGAACGTTCCTGTGGTGCACGTAACTTCCTGTATCGTTCAAACGATCGCATCTATTGTGTGTACAATATCTACGAACGATCGTGTCGTTATCTGTATGTACAGGATCGGTGCTATACGATCGTTCGCAGATATCGTGCAGGATCGTTCGTCGTTCGTTTACCAACGATAATAATTGGAAGTGTGTACGTAGCTTAACTTTGTTAAGTAATAGGTTTCACCTCTTGCACAGAATATCAGGTTGTGCGTAATTTGAGTTCTCATGCATCAACTGCTTTAAAGCAGAACTAGACCTAAAATTAAAATAAAATGTTTTTTATTGAAAAAAGACAGGCAATGTCCCTTCTGAAGTAAAACAAACAAAACTGTGGGCAATCTTTTCTATAATGTACACTGTATGCACAGGATGATGCCCGCATAACTAGCTTCTGGAAATGAATGAACTTTTATGCACAGGTGTTGCAGTTACATCATTCTGGGCTGGCCATGCACGATGGCTAGAGATCCCAAACTCAGAAGAGCAGAGGATGAAGATAGGAGAGGTAAGTTTAGTGAAAAAAATTGCAAGCATGCAGGTTATATTTATTTTATTCCAAAAGATCCATAACCTGTCCCTTTTGCAAGAAACACCTGCCTGCTTGCAATGTTTTTATTCTAACCTTAGTCCCACTTTAAATCTTCTATCCACTTTAATGTCTAAAATGGTTCACAAGCTCCTGATCTGTTTAAGGTTCACTTAAAGAGTAGAGCATGTTCGCTTTGCAAAGAGGAATTTTTTCATTGCTCAGTAAATACCCAAACAGGTACAAGAAAAAAAATCTCCTATTCACCTTAGTGGAAAATGTCCACCCTGAAAACTAGTTTTGACATGTGCAGCTGCCATTGAACTGACTGTGTTGGCGAACAGACGGAGAAGTGATGTCACTTCTTTGGTTGTCACAGTTCTCAAGCTCAATGACAATGAGTGTCGTCTCAGGGTAGATCACTGAAAGGCTTTCTGTACAATGAAGTGCAGGGTATTTTACCACTGCTGAGCAGAAAGGAGCAGTAAGGAAGTGCTAGTAACTTTTACCATACAGGGTGCAGGGGGTCCCTTTCCAGAGTTATGGCTACCAAGGCTATGCTGCAGGCCTCGTCTGAGTCTGACATGTGTACAGAGGCAGTCCAACGTCGTTCATGGATCCATCTCCTGGCGTATCCATTAATGACAGAAGACGAATGACCACAAGGGAATTGAGGGGAGGAGAACGCAGCAGGGTGCCGCTTACTCGTTTTCTCCCCCCCCCCCCCCCCCACTGCACTGTATGTACAGCGCTTATTCATTCCTCTTTCAGTCGTTTGTTTTTTCCATACACAATCTAGCGTGTGTAAGCCTTTACCCTACAAGTTCTATGCTGCAGGCCTCGTCTGAGTCTGACATGTGTACAGAGGCAGTCCAACGTCGTTCATGGATCCATCTCCTGGCGTATCCATTAATGACAGATGGACAATGACCACAAGACAATTGAATGGAGTAGAACACAGCGGGGTGCCTCTTACTCGTCCTCCCCTCTCCATAGAACAGAACTGCACTGTATGTACAGCGCTTATTCATTCCTCTTTCAGTCGTTTGTTTTTTCCATACACAATCTAGCGTGTGTAAGCCTTTACCCTACAAGTTTGAGGTGAGATTTAAAAAAAAAAAATATTGAGTATTTAGCTAATTACATTATCTTATGGCACATTTCTTTTTAAGTAACTGTTTTACCTTTCATTTAATATTTGTCAGAGAGACCCGATTGAATGGAAGAATAAGCACAAAATATATTTCATATTTTTTTTGGCAAGTTATCTTGTAAAGGCTGCTGGAGATGTGTATGGAGCATACATAGTATGTCTTAGTGGGAGGGCCTCCTGGGAATGGCTGAAGATCAGTGTGCATTGGATAAGCATCTCGCTCACCCCTCCTTGTGCGTTGCAGAGCCAGTCATGTTTTACCTTTCAGTGAGTGCTGTGTATGGAGAGACATGTGGTGAGAGGGTGGAGTTCAGTATGACTTGTCAGCCTTCACACTCATAGAATTGTACAGAGGCTGACTTCCCCCGCTGCACTACCTCCTCACCTCCCTGGCTTCCCTGTCCTTATCAATGTAGTGGCAAGACTGACTAGCTCTCTGTTGTGAGTATAAAACCACCTCTACCCTTGTTCCTGCTGACCACGTGAAAATCATCTGACTCATTCTTAACCATAAACTTTATTGTGCAAGAAAATCATGACATGGCAATGTATCTTTATTATATTTTCAATATTGACTTTACAATTAACTCTGACCTATCCTTGTGTATGCTGACATCTTATTTCACTGCTTAGAAATGTTTTTGGTTTTTGAACGTTACTATGTGTGTATGACTAATTTTACAAAAGCCTTGATCACCTTTTTGCCCACATAATATACTAATAATTATATAAAGGCTTTTGCATGACTTTTCTCTGTATGGTAATATACTAGCTTGTGGCTTTGTTCTGCTTTATCTACGTTGACAGTACAGTTCAGGTATGTTACACTATGAAAATGCTGCTTGCATTTGGTAGTAAAAATCCAGCATATTTGAAAGAATTTATACGTTTAAGTGTCCACAGAGAAGGGTAAAACACTCCATGTGAATTGGCACTCACTAGTTAAATGTGTTCTGTGTGTAGAATAAACATAGGCTTACAGAGGTGGACATTTGTGTAGGTGGGATCCAACCAGACATGACAATGAATTGCCTATTCCTTAACCTTTTACATAGAGTTTGTTTGGCTGTATAAATAATTGAACAGAGAAATAAGATGCAATCGGACAACTTATAGTTCTGGCTTGTTTTATGAAAAAAAAATAGTGAAAATGAATAGGTCTGAAAGAATTGCTCCTGCTATGCACATGTCCAATGTTTCTCAACCAGGATTTCTCCAGAGGGGTTCCTTGAGCAAAGAGCAATTTGTGACTCTCAGGTCAGTTACCACTGACAACAGTGATCTTTTGGCTATTTTGTAAGGATGACATTGTTTCCACTGGCCAGCAATAATAAAGGCATTCTTCGTACCCATGTTATTTCATGGGTTCCCACATGTTAAAAAGTTTGAGAAATGCTGCATTAGACTTTTGTCTGCTTTGCCCAAATAAGCACACCCTAGTGACAGTCATTTTCCTATTTCTGTAATCAGCTTTGTGGTGCTTTTCTTATTCTGTAAACTGTCCTTGGTGACATTTATTACATGCCTGAGGCAAACCTAGTGCCTAATCTGTTTCTAGGACAGCACCTTGTCACCATATTTGATGTTCTCATAAACCTGTATAAGCTGCTAATTAGGTGTTAATAAGTTAGTGTCATTCTTCATTTGCTTTTCTTTTTTTACGGTTTTATTAGGACTGTTTCATGTAGTATTTTGTAAGCAAAAAAATGTGGCATTGTTACATTTCCCTGTGTGGATGGTGCCTAGGGTGCCTGCAAGGAAAGTAAAGTGCAAAATTGTGACTATATATTGTAGTTTTGTACTGCTGGCTACAAAATTTACCCAGTGTCCTTCTCCTCCTCCTGTATCACTGTCTCTATCTGTCTGTCACTTGCAACCCCTATTTAATGTACAGCGCTGCGTAATATGTTTGTGCTATATAAATATTATTATTTTTTTATTTGCTTGTACAAGAAGGCAGTGCAGTGTGAATTTTGCTTTCATCAAATCCTGTCTTGACACGTATTGTTTGCAGATTTCCAACCCAGTGTTCTCCCCAGCCCCTTTTAGCTGGGCGCACCACCCGACACTTTTTAGTAACCCACTGGCTGTTTTTGGCTGATTACTGATGAACTGGGTCATAATAGAGGGGCTGCCACCCACCTACAATTTCCTCCCACCCAGCTTAAAATATTTTCTGGTTTGAGCACTGCAACCTATTGTCAGCTTGTTCCCTTTTCTCTGTAGAATTCAAAAGTATGCCTGGTATGATGTACAGATCAGACCCCTGACTGTCAAACATAACCTATGTCTTTCTTTACTGAGTCATTGAGTAAGTTATTGACCCAGCACAAGCTGCAGTCAGTTAGATACCAACTTCAAAGTCTTCAGTAGCAGCTTCTATACTTTTTCCCTAACACTTTCAATTACTGCATTTAGTAAACTTTGTTTTCAGACTGTGTAACTCTAGTACAGTGTTTCTCAACTACAAGGGTGGTTAGTGAAACTAGAGTTTCTCCAGGGATTGCTAGGTGTTCCTTGGGCAATGAGCTATTTGTGCCTCTCAGGTCAGTTTATGTGACATCAATGATCTTTTTGACTTTCTGTAAGGATGCCATTCTTCCCACTGGCCACCATGTTAATATACTGTGAGCCATGGATATAGTAATTATAGCAAGGGTTCCCTAAGACCTAAAAGTTATTTCAGGGGTTCACCTATGTTAAAAAGGTCTAGAAAGTCTGGTCTAATCTGCTGCTGGCAACGTTCCATCAGCTACACTGACCAAAATGTAACCATCACCTTCCATGATAGATGTCTTGTTATTGAGTTCTAATTGCTGATGAAAGAGCTTTGATTAAGTAAAGCCTTGGTGGTCTGGGAAGTTAGAAGGCAATGTTCTATTTAGGTCAAGTTGGTTTATTTTAAGTGATGATACAACTGTATTACAACCATAATGCAGCTTACAAAAAGAACTGCTACTCATAAATAAGTTATATGTTTTATTTATTGAATGTTCTGTAAAGCGCACATTGTGTTTGTGTTTTAGACCCTGGGGGGATATCGGGGAGTACAATAATGTCTGGTTCTTCTGGTTACAATTTGGTTCCTTAGGCCTGGTCTACACGGACGTTTTTAAAAACAAATCTAAACGTTCCTATTGCATTTTTATTCGTTTTTATACCCTTTTATTATGCGTTTTAAAGCTTGCCTTTAAAATGCTGGAAAATTCAGCGTTTTACTGCGTTTTTTCGCGTTTTAAACGTGTTTGTTTTTAGTGCTTGAAAACGCGGGAAAACATCTTATTGAAGTCAATGGAAGTATTTACCCGCGCTTACCGCGTTTTTGGGCGTTTTCGAGCTTTAACCCAGCATTTTCATTTTTTAAACGTTGCAAGCAACAATTAAGATATAGCTTATAAATGTGCCTCAAGGAAACTTCGCATTGGAATGCATGGGGATTTCAAACCAAGGTTTTAACAGCATCAGGTTTAACGCTGGGGAAACAGTCCTGGTAGACTAAGCCTTAGCAATTCACTGTAAAGTTGCTATTATGTTGTTGCTTTGTGGTAGGTTTAGGTATTTCGTCAAGTGATAAGGAATTATGTTCTTGGCTAGTAGGATGTTAGCAACATGTTATTATTAGCTGGTTCTTAAATCACAAAAACAAATGGTGACAAAATGCAATTCTGAGTTTATCTATTTTTACCTGTTAATATAGATGTTTCTGCTGGCTGCTTTCAGGGACTTTCTTCTTATAGTGTACTTTGCGGTCTTGTAGAGTACTGGTGTTATAAAGGACCTGACAGGCAATTAGCAATGACTTTATAGGGCTGCTTCTATACTGTCTTTTAGAAGAGTATATGGACTGTGTTTTTGCTGTTTTTGATATAGAAGATTTCATTTTCAAGATTTCATCAGACTTTTGTTACTTTTTTTCCTAAGGGTGATTATTTATTGTATTAAAAAATAAAAATGAAAATGTGTTTCCTAAATAAATGCACCAATAAATGAGACTGGCTCAAAGCACACATGGATATAAGGAAATTTTACTGAATAATCCCACAGGCCATGGTCATTAAGCTTTAGGGCGTCAGGCTTCTTTCCTCTAAGAACAGAACAATGCCCAGTACATCCAGGTATAAAGGTGTTTGTGACTGTCGCCCTCCCAAAGACTGATTGGCCACATAGGCCCCCAGCTCTGTTACATGGGACATGGAAGATTGTGTTAACAATGATTGTTATAGTCTCTTTCTCCACAACAAGGAATTAAAAAACATCTGTGAGGAGGTTATTTGTAGGTCCACTTGTCAGTAAACTAAATTTCTAAAGTGTTTGAAAATGTATTTTAACTGCAGTCAGAATTTATATGAAATCACATTGCATTTGCCCAGTTGATACAAGTGCAAGGGCTTATCACATTTATCTAATTTCATACTGCAAAACCCACGCATTCTAAGCAGAAATTCTATTCTTTCCTATGTAACTGGTTTGCACCCCTGGGCTTTAGTTACTTAAGTTTGCATGTGCTTATCCACGCTCACTGCAGTACACATGGAACAATATGAATCCAGAAATTTTAATCAGCCAGGCATCCAGAAAATTGGGAGGTTGACAATGACACCCCATGTATTTACTTTGTGTTTGTTATTCTTTATAACACTTATATTACACCTGTTGCATTAGGAGTTATGTGTCTGGATACAGAAAACTGATTTGGGTCACCTCTGTGCTGCTCCAGATCTTGTTAAATCCATGTTTGTAGTTTTGGGGCCTGGCCAGAGGAAACACTATTGCATATAAACCATTTTTTTTAAAACTAAGAATAAATTTGTGAGTTACTTTTAAACATTTCACAATGTTTTTGATGTATTTGTAGTCAAGGTTTTAAAAAGTAATACCAGGAATGGATCTTTGGAAACCTTGGAGGGAAGGTGTCTTAAAGCAAATGCAGTCAGTACCTATATAGGTTTTGAAAATACTTTTATATACCAGATATATATATATTCACTTAATAGAGAATTACAGGTAGTGCCTAGTCGCCCCTCTGTGTAATTCTCCATTGATTTTGTCTGGTGCCTTTTATTGGAGCCTCACCTTTTATATTGCTGGCCAAGTTCAGCACTGGGCTGATATTTGCTGTGGAAGAAGGAAAGGGGAAGGGTGTTATATTTGTGCTGAGTCACTGACCATGGGCTGCTTTTGTCATTTGTGTTATTTTCCAGGAACATGGTTACACATCTGCCTGGCACTTGTGTGTTATTTTCACCAGCAATGTTTTAGAAAGTGCTGACTGTGGAAAAGCAATAGGGGAGGGAGCTTCTGAAATACTAGGTGAAGTGTGACCGCACTAAAAACTGTACATGTTGACTGTACATAAGCACCATTGTATCCGATCAGTATTATCTCAGAAAAGAAAGCAGAAGTCCCCTCATTGTTTTTAAGGTAAGGTTGATATTAGAAAGACAAGCTGATATGTTAGTGCCATTTCTAAATACAAATCTACTTAAAGCTGCATTGAGAATATGTCAAATACATTAAGGAGAAATGTGGCCTCCCATTAGGATTGAGAAAAAACACTGCTGTTCCCATTTAAAAGTGTAATTTAAATTATTCTTAAAAATCCCACTGCAAAGTAATACAAATACTTGTTGATACTGTCTTTGAAGTACAATAAATGCATCTTTCTGTGACAACAATGCTACACCACTTGTGAATTCAGCGAAGGGTTTGCACGTTGGCTGTTCCTGATTACACAGCAGATGTTGTACATGGTGTAGAAAATAAAATTGCCTCTGCCGATTCACAAGCATGAAGCTGGTCAATCCACACCTGGTCACACCTATTCCTGCTTTCTGGACTGACAGCACTGCCCCTGCTACTGAAATTCTCCCACCATGAGCTTAAGTGTCCGGGGGGGGGGCATGTGAGACAACAATTCCGCTCAGTCTGGGAAGGTAAAAAAGGAAACTTTCTGTCCTGCACCAACACGTCAACAAACTTCACCTCCATTTGAAATGTTCATGACATTGGCTTCTCCAGATCTCTGGACATAAGAAAAATTGAAGAAGGAATTAGCATTATCTCACAAGATTAGCTGTCATTCACAAAAGCTATGTGGAATGTGCTGTATTTGTCAGAAAAATTACATTTTTGGGCTGGGGGAGGGGGTCAACTCGCGTGAGTAGGTTTTTGGGAGGGATTTCCTAGTTTGCTGTGGGAAACATACAGGTTTCAGGTAGAAAAGAAACACTTTAGGGGCTCTCCTTATAAAACGGAGTCAAACATTCTCTTGTGGGAATCATTGACCATATTCCAGACTCTTTTACTCTCCTTTGCTGCCCTCACTCATTGCTGTAATTAATAACGTATCTATAATGTAATAATGTATAAATAATGTATCGCCTTCAAAAAGTCAAACCTTTCTAGGCTTGCTGTCAGTTTGTCTAGTTTGCAGACGTTAATGGCAAAATCCAGCAATTTTAGGCTGTCCCAGGAACTGGATGTAAGTAGAAATCTTCCAGTGGGAAACCTCTTCCAGTGACAGCTGTTGGATATTCTGTAAAAAGTTTGTTACTTACACTTAACTATATACATATGTGGCTCAGGTAACACATATACTGTATAATGCCATTAATCTTCTACGCTGGATCACTAGTCCCATCAAGCTTTTGTTTGTTCCTGTAATATTTCTTCTCCGATAGTACTTCTACCTGTTTCTTGTATGGAGGGCTAAATACCAGCACAAATGCCTAACAAATCAAAACTGATTTGGCCTGATTTATTAAACCTTTCCAAGGCCGGGGAGGATACACTTTGAAGTTGGGTGATCCAGCAAACCTGGAATTAATTTCTTCAAAGTCATTTGCTAGCGAACATTTTCAGTCCTGGACCAGAACCATTCCAGATTTGCTGGATCTCCCAGTTTCACTAATGAAAATGTATCCTCTCCAGCTTTGGAGAACTTTAAAAAATCAGGCCCAGTGTCTGCACATTGTAGCATGCAGACTGCTATGATTGTCAAGGCCTTAAAATTCTAAGCATTCCGGAAAATTAATTTATTAGAAACGTGTCATGTGATATGTTTTGTAGATTTTTTCTGTCTCCCGTTCCACCCAGATCACAGAATTCCTTAGAAGAATAGAAAGCTTTTGCTGTGAACTTTGTCCTTGTTTTACATCCAGTTACTACAGAAACTAGTATTGCTCAGCTTATACCTAGTGTTTTACTAACATTCTTCTATAAACAGACTAAAGATGGGCACAAGAAAAGTTTAGGACAAAAATGTATTTTCCTTTTAAAAACTTGCATGTATTATGTTTTTTCTAGAATGCTTGTAGCTGTTGGTCTCTGTAAATTTGTTTGAAATTTTATGGCTATTCTTTACCAAATCTTAGCCCTAGTCTAATTTCCATTACTCAGTTGTATATGAATGGTCTATTGTTCAGTGTAATGGGCTGTGGTTTGTGTAGTAACCATGATAATAAATTCTGATGATTATTTTTTATTATTTTTTTCAGGTGTATTTAAAACAAGAACTATGAGTAACCCCTTCCAGCAGCTAGTAGAGCCACTTGATCCTAATGTACCAGACAAGAAGTTCTTCAACCTACACAAGTTAAACGATGAAAGATATGGTAAGAAATGTTTTAATCTTTACAACATAATTAATGAATAAAGATATGGTATGGGTCATAGTAATGACAAATTTGATGGCTGGAATCCAGGTTAAAAGAAAACACAATTGAACATTGCCTAACCATGGCCAAATAGTAGCCTCTGTAATTAATCCCATGGTAAACACCCAAGACACAATAAATAAAGCATAGCCAGAGCTCTGTCCATTGTTCGTCAAAAGTATTAACAATCGGTGAGTGTTGAATAATGACCTGATCAGTCTGGTCACCAACCTACCTCTACTACTACTCCACTACTAACCTACTAGTGACTGGACAGCAAAACAAACTGTATTCCTTAAAAACTAAACTTTAGACAAATGTAATTTACTGCATTTATTTTCATGTTGAAATGTAATTCCCATCTATTTGTTTAATATCATCTTCTTGTTATGGAACCTTGTAGACTAGATAAGTGAGAGTGAATACCAGAATCTATTTATGCTTTGCTATATGCAGGAAACATACCAACAATCAGCAGATTGAACACAAGAGTTAAGGTGCGTACACACTTCCAATTTTTATCGTTCCAATCGAACGACGAACGATCGATTGGGCAAAAAATCGTTCGTAAAAAGTAACCAACGACGCCGACGAACGAGGAAAGTTGTTGGAAACGAACGACCGGACCGGCGGATCGGATTGGACGACGATCGTTGAACATCGTTCCTGTGTACGGTCGTTCGTTGATCGTCCATGGTCTGAGCATGCGTGATGAACGAACGTCCGTTCACTTTCCTGTCGTGCACATAGTTCCTCTATCGCTTAAACGATCGTATCTATTGTGTGTACAATATCTACGAACGATCGTGTCGTTACCTCTATGTGCAGGATCGGTGCTATACGATCGTTCGTATATATCGTGCAGGAACGTTCGTCGTTCGTTTTCCGACGATAATAATTGGAAGTGTGTACGTAGCTTTATTCTCATCAGTGTCCTTCTCCTTGATTATCCAATCTGCAAGCTGGGAGCTGAGTTTTGAATCTTTGCAATGCTTTTAATAAAGTGTGCAATTAGGGTTGAGAACATTGCTGTGCTCTCTGATAGGGGGTGTCTGATTTTCAACTAGCTGAGCAGAATATACTTCTTTGGGCAGGTATTTAACGTTTTATTGGTATAGAACCATGGGTGTTTGTAGTCAAACTTTAACATGAATGTTCATGTCTTCTCAGCACGTCTGCCCTTCTCTGTCCGGGTGCTTTTGGAGGCAGCCATCAGGAACTGTGATGAATTTCTTGTAAAACGTAAAGATGTAGAGAACATCCTTAACTGGAAAGTTACCCAGCATGAGAATGTGGAAGTGCCTTTTCGTCCAGCACGCGTTATCCTGCAGGATTTCACGTAATTATTCTACATTTGTTTTATACTTTTCTAAATAATTTACAAGAAATGTAAAAAATATTGCTTCCATGGTGCCATATTTGAATGAGTAGGCACGTGGAAATGCTTGTTAGTCATGGGCAAAGAAACTTTTCCCAAATTAGTGTTCCCTGCCCTTGTTACCTGCCAATACATTTTCCTCCTTACTTTTTGGGCCTGATTTATTAAAGCTCTCCAAGGCTGGAGAGGAAACATTTCATCAGTAAAGCTGGGTGATCCAGCAAACCTGGAATGGATTTCTTCAAAGTCATTTACTATTTGTTAGCAAACGTTTTCAATCCTGGACCAGATCCATTCCAGGTTTGCTGGATCACTCAACTTCACAGATGAAAGTGTATCCTCTCCAGCCTTGGAGAGCTTTAATAAATCATGTCCTTTGTACCAGACTTTACAGAGTTGCAATTGTGTGTTTAATGCTGTATTTGAGTTCCACAAACATTTAATTTAGATGTTGTCATTCAGGGGTGTTCCTGCAGTGGTGGATTTTGCGGCCATGCGGGATGCAGTAAAGCAACTAGGAGGTGATCCCAAGAAAATCAACCCTGTGTGTCCTGTAGATCTGGTGATCGATCACTCTATTCAAGTAGACTTCAACAGGAGGTGAGACTGTTCCAAAATTATCTCCTTTTCTTTTTTGCATGATATTTTTGCATGCATCCATTTATGTTGTTCTTTCTTTTTTTTGTATGAAGTCAGGAATGCACATATTAAAACTGAGGAATTGATGCATGAAAACATCTCCCAGCTCTTTTCTCCCGACCTCCTCTCAAGCTGTCTCCTGTGCTAATTGGATCCACCTTAGCTCTGGGGCTGTATGCTGTGTGGTTGTTTTGGCCTTTACAAAACCTATCTTTGTGGTGCTTAGCTATTCTTAGGCTACTTACAAAGCAGAATATTTACTTCAAATCAGTTTCTGATCCAGTAATAGATCAGATCTGAGGTCATTCTAAAGTAAAATGTGCTTTCAACCCATTGTTACCAATCAATTTTTAGTGATCAGTGTTTTTGAGAAAAACACTGTGGAAAGTTGTTGTACTTACCATTCAAATACTCCCATTTGCAGGCCTGTGTAGTTAAACATAATAAACTCCTTCACAGCCTAACAGCACATAATCATACACATGTGCAGTGTTTTAGGGCTTCTAATTTATAGATTACCAATTAGAAATTTGATAAGATTGGCAGTTTTAAGTGCAGGCAGCTTTTCTGCCACCTCCAGTTCTGATAACACAATTGGGGATAGGGAAATAATCTTTGAGAGCTATAGGCATTTTAGATATTTGTCTGTTTATAGACAACTGTGAAAGGATTCATATCCCTTTGATCTTCTGGCGTCACTGTGACAATTGCAAGGTTTATTTCTCCATCACAGAAGGGAATAAAAATCTGATAGAAGTCTTAACTCTTCCCCACCCTATCCAAAAGCTGAAAGTTGGTTTTGGTTGTAAATCTACATAATTGTTAAATGATGAATAATAAAATTAGCTATATTAAGTAATATTTTACAGCGTATGTGTAGTTTAGGGCCCATGTACACTAAACCTGTGCTTACCTGCACCCCAAAGGAGCACAAGAGTTCTGTGTCGTCTCAGTAGCTCAGTTTTCATCAATGCATTTGCCTTACATAATTTTTGATTGATTGGGGTGAATTTAACTTGTGATAAGTATATAAACCAATGAAATTTACACAAAAAAGGGAACATGGATACACTCCTGCAAAGCAATGTTCCATTCTGTTCCCTTATTCATTTAGACTTTATCAGGTAATTTGTGCCTCTAGTAGCTTATACAGAGATTAGACCAGTATTTGTATATTGATACTGATACTATGATAACAGAGTATGAAACTGTTTTGCAAAAATAAACAAGTTGTAAGCACTGTTGTCCCTTAAGCTACGTACACACGGCAGATTTTTATCGCCCGATAATCGGCATCGGCCAATTATCGGGCGAAAATCTTCCGTGTGTACAGTCGGTGTCGTCCATCGTCCGGACGACCGACCTGCCGGATCCACGGACGATGGACGACAGCCGATCCTAATGAAAGGGAAGGGGAGAGCGCGCAGCAGGGTGCCGCTCCGTCGCTCTCCCCCCTCCCCTCTCCATAGAGCATGAACGGTGCTGTATGTACAGCATCGTTCATGCATCTTGCAGCCCCTTGTCGTTGGAAAGGATCGTGAAAGATCCTTTCCAACGACAAAAATTGCAAGTGTGTACGCAGCTTTATTCTGACTGCATTGTTTAGGATCAGATAAAAATATAAAGGATTGCATTCAAAATGCTTGTATTAAAACCATATTTTGCTAAGCACAGAAGATTAAATGCAAAGTGTACTAACCTAGAGCAGCATTTATCATCATTCATAGTCCTCCTGACAGCATTGTGCTGAAGATTGAATTTTGTTGCTTTAGGCTTCATCTCAATAAAACCTTTTGTCTCTTTCCTAATAAACAATTCTGCTCCCCTTCTTTTTTTATCATTAAGGTTTCACACTGGAGGTTTTTTTTTTTTTTTACACAGGACCCTATTGTTTATAAAACAAGTTCTTTTATTTTTAGATTCACCAAGCATTTGCCTACCAGGAAATAAAAATTTCCTTTTGTCTGCACACCTCCTTCTTCTTATCCCCTGTTTTTCAGGGACGACAGTTTACAGAAGAATCAGGAATTGGAATTTGAAAGGAATAGAGAGCGATTTGAGTTTCTGAAGGTGAGTGCCTTAATAAATAGAAACAGATAGTGTTTTATATCCCAACTGTTCCATCTACTTGGTGGTTATAGTATAGGTAATATGACCGGACTAGCAACTTTTTTATAATAAAGAATTTTGGTTAAAACAACAGTCTTTTTCTGTACCTTATAAGCCAAAAAATAAAAGCACAAGCAACTGGTGCTGCAGCTTTAGTTTTAAAATGAATAAGTGATAGCTGGCAAAAATTTGCTGTGTTTTACCTGTGTATACTAATGAAAACATAAAACACAAAAACTTTGAAGACCCATTCACATACATGCATGTATTTGAGTTTTATGGTTCATTGCCCATTCATATTTTTAGGGGTTCTTAACATAAGGCCATGAACCCTAGACGTGTCTCCCACACACTTATTCATGTTTACTTTAAGTATAAATGTTCAGATGAATGGCAGTGCACATAAAAATGTGTTGTAAAACATGTTGGCTCCCATACCTCTTTACATCTTCAGTGTGAGACCTCGTACTGTCATTATGGTATAGGTGAGTAGTTGTTATTTCAGCAAAATTGTCAGTTAAACATCTTGCTATTAGAGCTTTTTCTAATTTATATCAAACAGTATATTACGAGTAATACTTCCTTTGTAAGTAATATGGAATAGGTGACATTGTCTTTATACATAATTATTTCAACATAATTTTAAAATGCTTTCATTGTTTGTGAGCCTTGTTTAATTACAAATATTTTAACTTGCAGTGGGGCTCCCAAGCCTTCCAGAATATGAGGATCATCCCTCCTGGCTCTGGAATCATTCACCAGGTCAATCTAGAGTATCTGGCCAGAGTGGTCTTCTCCCAGGATGGCTTGTACTATCCTGATAGTCTTGTTGGAACAGACTCTCACACTACAATGATTGATGGGCTTGGAGTTCTTGGTTGGGGTGAGAAAATATACTTTTTTTGGCTATAAACACTTTTTGTACAGTAGAATGCGTTTTTGAAGTTGAGGGTAACTAATGATACATGTATAACTTAGCAACAATCCCCCAAGTTTTTTTTAAAAGTCTGTTTAGCTGAAACTGATTATACCTATAACCCTTATAAGTTTTCCCATCACTGTCGCAGATTGTTGCAGATTTTCCCTCATTTCCTGTCTGGTGGAACCATGGAAAGCAGTACAGGAAGTGAGGGCAAATCTTTCTAAAGGAGCCTTGGATAGCAAAAATTTTTGTTCTTTGCTTTCCCCACCCGAACCTTGGAGAAAATTGGCTGAAAATGTATAATAATAATATAATTAATTGTAATGTATTTATTTTAGCTTTTGTCAGTAAGAATTCTTAGGAGAACAACAGTATGATTTAGTGGTTTTTTCCCTCAAATTATTGTCAGTAATTGCTTTGTGTTTTGTTGGTGTAGGTGTTGGTGGCATCGAAGCTGAAGCAGTCATGCTTGGGCAGCCAATTAGCATGGTGCTTCCTGAAGTGATTGGCTATAAGTTGGTTGGGAACCCTCACCATTTGGTGACCTCCACAGACATTGTGCTTACAGTAACTAAGGTATGTTTGAAAAATTGTGCTCCTTGTTTTCTTTTTATTATTTAAACAATGTTTATTACAGTTTGGTGGGATGAAACATGAACATGCATCGTACTTTGTCACCAGATTTCAACCTTTCTGAAGTTCAGGTCTTTCATTATGCTTTTATTTGTTTTTCACCTCAGTTTAGAGTTCCTTGTCATGCATATAAACAATCACAAGAAAAGTAGCAGCCTTAGTCATGTCCTTGAACATTTGCCTTGAATTACTAAGATCATCACTGTATGCCGCATGTGTTGGAAAATTTTTGATTCGCCCTATGCTTCATCAGTTTAACCAAAATATTGCCTTTACTTGACAGCAGAATTACAGTCTGGCATACCATACAGTTAAAAACTCCCAAATCCTTGTTGCCCATATAGATATCCTATGTGCCTTCTTTTGTAAAGAAATGTCATCAGTGCCCCTCCTCTACCCATTTCACAGCACAGTAATGGTATCCACCATTAAGCATGTTTAGGTCATATCATGGTCAGACTTCAGAGGTAGAGCAGTACGTTTGAGAAACAAAATGTGCTGAGTAGCACCAGTTCAGCTGACAGGAAGAATTGTCTCTAAAATACATGTCCTTCCAAACCCTAATGTTTGTGTGGTTTGGATAATACGCTAACTTGTGCTACCTTTTTAGAGATTCTGTTAGAAACCTTCTTCTGGCTCTGGATCGAAGAGTCTTTGTGCAACTGTGGCAAACTGTATAAAAAGTCTCAATGCTTGTACTGTGTTGTCATTGTAAAATGAATATATATTGCAAATCGTGACATCTCTTTGATTTGTTAATGGTGGTTTAGAATATGATAATGGAAGTACTGTTAGAGTTACCAAAAAATCAATGAATTCAATATTGAGCTTGTGTTTGCCATCCTTATATATTTCATGTAAGAGAGTTATGTTCTAATACTTTACAGCACCTCCGTCAAGTTGGAGTGGTGGGAAAGTTTGTGGAGTTTTTTGGTCCAGGTGTCGCTCAACTTTCTATTGCTGATAGAGCCACTATTGCCAACATGTGCCCAGAATATGGAGCCACAGCTGCATTTTTTCCTGTGGACCAGATCAGCATACAATATCTGCAACAAACAGGTATATCTCTCTTCGTCTCTGAACACTCCTTGTGTTATTCTGAAATGTAAAAAGATTTGGTAACCCTGGGTACTTTTATATAATTTGGTTTGTGTGTGTTTTTTTTTAATCATAAAGAAAAAGTATTTTAGGGATTTTTCAATCAATATCGATTGGTGCTTTCATATAAAGTTGCAAATATGCAACCAATTTTCACAGCTTACCAATGTTCACACAGTGGCCTTTGAATTGCTTGGGCAGTAAACTGTTATGAACATTTTGATGCTTTCTTGTAGATTCAGCTATGAATTATCTTCAAAATATTGTCTTGAGTACTTTTCATTCTTCCTTAGAAAATTACATTACTAAATAATGTTCCTATTGCAGGTCGTGAGGAAGACAAAGTAAAGTACATTCAGCAGTACTTGGAAGCTGCTGGGCTTTTCAGGGATTTCAACAATACAGAGCAAGACCCAGATTTTACCCAGGTCAGGAATGCTTCATATGTCGTGATTCCAAAAAAACAGAACATTAACAACTAATAGTATTTTGTTAATATTTTTATTTTCAATAATAGTAAATGGTATTGATATAGCGCCAAAATATTATCCGGAGCTGTACAATAAATAGGGGTTGCAAATGATAGACCGATTCAAACAGTAACACAGGAGGAGGAGGGGACCCTCCCCAGAAGAGCTTACAGTCTAAGAGGTGGGGGATGTAACACACAATAGGAGGGAGCAGATACTTGCATTAAAGTTAGGCAGTTAGCCCAATATCCAAATTCTCAGTCCAGTCTTGTACATCTATACCAGGGATGTCCACACTTTTTTGGCTTGCAAGCTACTTTTAAAATGACCAAGGCAAAATGATCTACCAACAATAAAAAGTTGGACTCTACTGCGCACAGGAGTTACTATTTTGAAAGGCAGGGCTCTGTGATCTTCTCGCAGTGCCTTTGCGATCTGGTAGATCGTGGCGATCCCCCTGTTGAGCACCACTGATCTAGACATACATGGAACAATCTGTTACCTGTTACATAAGAAATTGTATGTAACTATACCATATACTATACAGTTTCCAATAACATTTTCTGTTTATTTAGTAATTGGGGTTTTATCTTTTTTTTAATGAAAAAGCAAAATCAATCAATATTCATTAGAAGCCACTAAATAGGTTTTGCATTATTGAAGCAAATACAATGATTATGTGCAGTTGTGAAAAAAAATTAAATCTTCTTGTCCATGCAGGTAGTGGAGTTGGACCTCAGTACCGTTGTGCCATGCTGCAGTGGACCAAAGAGACCCCAGGATAAAGTGTCTGTTTCTGACATGAAAACAGACTTTGAGAATTGCCTGGGAGCCAAGGTGAGAGATAGCTAGGTAGCATTGCCATGTTCCGAATCAGAAATAGGTATCATAGTTCCTCATTATGATTATTCATAGGTAATTTAGCTGGAAGCTTGTAGCAATATGTAGTAGTACCATATTATAAGACATGCAATTTTAAATCCCAGTGTTTTATTTTGAAGTCACAAAAATCATTCTGAAGGATCAGTATTCTAGACCAGCAGTCGCCAACCAGTGATCCACGAAAAAAGTTTGGTGGTCTGTGCCTCTTGCCGGTGGACCCCCGAGCAAGGTCAAAAGAACCACCCCACTGGGGGGCGCACAGGCCAGAGCCGCGGACTATGTCCCCTGTACAAATCCCAGGCTCAGGGAAGTGGGCATGATTCCCATCTGTGATGATAAGTGGGCAGGGTTATGCCATCATGATGTCACGATGGAGGAGGTTTCTCCCCTTTGAGTGACACCCCGCTCCACGCGCATGCGTGTTTAGAAGTCGGTAGTTTTAGTGGTCCACTGGACCAAAAAGGTTGGCAACACTGTTCTGGACTGCATTTCTAGTTTCTGATTGCATTATGGCTCAAATTTCCATCATTCACTAAATGTATCATGTAGCCATAAAAGCTACAAAATACCAGGAATTACAAACTAAGGGCATGTAGCATTAATGAATCATGCAGGCCATGATATGTTCATATTAACTTTATGGTAAATATTGGGGATTGGAGACATTTTGCACTAGAACCAAGCATGCACTGTATTACGTTTTACTTTTTTAGTATAACCTTTTTTTGTGTTATTTTTTGGTTCCACTGAATGTTCTATATATTGGTACAGGTAGAATAAAAAGATCATTAATTGGTATACAGTAACCATATGCAGTGAGAGATAGTGTTACCATTCAGCCAAAGTTTTTATTATACTGTTTCTTTAATTGTCATTCTTGGTTATTTAAAGTTTATATGTGGGATCCATTTCCGTGTTGTGTATCTTGTCAGAAAAAATGCCCATTTAAACTCACAAAGAAAATTGTAATTTAAATGTAATGTATTGCAGCAACCAGTCCTTAAATGTGTTTGCTATATAAACATTTTCAAATGATGGTCTTGCTGCAGTGTTCATGTATTTTCCCATTGGCTAAAAAACAAAACAAAAAAAAAAACACAAGCAAAAACAATGTTATCTTTGTTTTGTAAACTACTAGTCCAGTCAGCTAGCATGTATTAAAGGGACAGCAAGGGCAGTCATATTTATTATTCAGCCTGGGTGACAACTATGAGCCTTTCCATAGATACAGGGAAGATGTGAGTGTAGACATAGAGGGACAAGAAGTGCATGTTTAAATTAACTATTTAAACATGATCCGATTTCAGAAGAGTACTTTGGTAAATAGCAATATCTTAAGATCTCCATAAAATCTTGAATGAATTTGTAAAGTTTAATTATTCTAGGTAATCATACTTGTTTAATGCTATATTTTTGCATTGTTACAGCAAGGATTTAAGGGCTTTCAGATTCCTCAGGGACACCATAAAGACAACGTGAAGTTCTCCTATCAAGATGCTGATTATGAGGTCTCCCATGGCTCTGTGGTCATAGCTGCTATCACCAGTTGCACCAACACCAGCAACCCTTCTGTCATGCTTGGTGCAGGTGAGTTTTATGTTTCTCTGTTCATTGGTGTTCGCTGCAATCTTTTCACCAAGTTAATGTGGTGGCAGTGGAGCTACAGTGTGTAAGTATCAAACTGGGACTCTTTTTTTCAAGCTATATATACCAGAGTACACCTAATGGATAGGTTGAAACAGAACCACTATCCATGATATTATTCTTCATTATGAGTGCTTTTCCCATGTGTCTGTATCTCATAGTGTTCTATGATTGTATGAGTAAAGAATGTGGATTTCTGACTAGAGACACATATCTATATATATTAAAATGTGGGAAAAAAAACTTTCAGTATACTTAAAGCTGATATCTGGAATTTAAACAAAACTATCCCTTGCTATGGGTCTACCCCCTACACTGCAAGGTTTAAGTGCTTGGTAATGTCTACATACAAAGGCAATCTATTTGCCTTATCCCTAGCTTCTATGAGAGCAAGCATGTGCCTACTGAATTTGACACTTTGGGTTGTGGGAGAGCACTTGGCATCTTCACTTGCAATGCAGGGCTTGTGGTCCTGCATTATATGGATGACATTAGCGCTTCTGACCCACGTGGCCTAAAGAACAGACAGAGAAAAACCAGTCACATGGAGTGGAAGCACATAATTTTAAAAGTGCAGGTTTTAAAGATGTATTCATTAATTTTTTTACATCTCAAACAAAAGTGTTTATTTTTGCTGGAACAGAGCAGCTTGTCTATAATCAAACTTTTAAAAATTTTATGAAACTTCTCCCTTATTTTGGATAATGCATCAGATGGACTTATGTTCGGCTAATTTAAAGAAAAGTCAACATTTCACCTAATGCCTGGTCTACCAGCAGCACATACTTTATATTGCTGCACCTCTCCTCTTTTCATGTGACACTGGTACTTAATGATTGCCCTTGTGCTGTATGGGAAACACAGGTTTGCCCTAAAGATGTGATGACGACATATACAAAGAGAACCTTATTAGACATTCACCTGTCATCTGTTCTACTAGGATTACTAGCCAAAAAGGCTGTAGAAGCTGGCCTGACAGTGAAACCTTACATCAAGACAAGCCTGTCTCCAGGAAGTGGTGTTGTGACATACTACCTCCGAGATAGCGGTGTTATGCCTTATCTTTCCCAGCTTGGGTAAGTGTCCTACAACAACTTGCCCGCTTAAAAAATGTAATTTTAAAGTAAAAGGTAACGTTGGTATACATCTTTCACTAGACTTAAAGTGTACCTATACTCACAAAATCAACTTTGGCTTATATAGCCAACAAGCCGAAGTTATAATCATCTGAATACTTTTTTTTTTTTACCTTTAAACTTACCTTTTTTACCTTTAAACATTAAAAACGAGTTCTAGCCACACCCCCAGGTTTCTCTATTGTCTAGGTGGTGAGGTGCAATCTGGTGAATGCCATCCGTGGTGGGAGTGTTTCTAATCCACTCCCACTGCACTAATTATGCAGATTTCTTTGTCACTGTGCCACTGCTCAGTCTGAAGCTGCTGAGCTTGTGAGCTCTCCGCAGAGAGAGGGTGGGGGAGTGCGTGGAGGAGAAGGTCAGGAGAGCAAGAAAAAGTAAACTTGCCAGGCACAAGCTGTCACTTCTAAACACTTTATAAATCATTATCTATTGCATGGGTTAAAGATGACCCAGCCGGTGCCACCAGGGAAGACTGACATTTTAGTGCAAGTAAGTGAGAATAGATTAATATGTGAAAGACTAGTTTTTGAGTATAGTTCCTCTTTAATGAAGAGGGTAGTTCTCACGACCCAACTATCGCCATTAAAATTGCTGCAGTTTTGTTATTCTACCTATACAGATGCTACTTTTGTAAAACAATGATAACATAGTTCTGCCTATGAAATGGCTTCTAGGTTATATGTTTTATGTTTATTCAACATGTAACTTTGATTTCTTTGCACAGATTTGATGTTGTAGGATATGGCTGTATGACATGCATTGGAAACAGTGGCCCTTTACCCGACTCTGTTGTAGAAGCCATTACTCAGGTATAGTATGACATTACCTTGTGTTAATCTAATATTGTGCTACTTGGGGCTGAAAAAGATAGTGTTTGGTCAAGCTGCCAGACAAATTCTCATCTACACAAGACTTTAGGCGTCAGTCAGTTTGAAATGTCTGCGTATAGTCTGTAGTGTTATTTTGGTATTATGTCCAACTGTGTAGACATTTAAAAATGTAAAAACAACAGTGTATTGATTTTGGTTTATCTGTACTGATCATTTTTATCTAGTAACTACCATGTTTCTTTCCTCTGTCCCCAGGGAGACTTAGTTGCTGTGGGGGTTTTATCTGGCAATAGAAATTTTGAAGGTCGTGTTCATCCAAACACTCGGGCAAACTACCTTGCTTCTCCACCTCTTGTAATTGCCTATGCCATAGCTGGGACTATCAGAATCGACTTTGAGACTGAACCTCTGGGTAATACATTTTTCTTGCCTAATTATAAATACACCCTCTACCTCCATAGGTTTTGGACTCCCCCTTAATGTGTAGATTTAGCTCAGCTTTTTCACAAAGGTAGATGGCATTGTGGTGTTTGTCGCTTACGGATATTACAGTCACACTGTTTATGAGATTGTTATAAATATGTAGGAAATACCTTTATTGCCCCAATTCAAAGCATATATTTGTGTATTCTATATTGTGTTTTATGTATTTGATTGACAAAATGTGATGATAATAGTAAAGGATCTGTTCCCTAGCTTATAAAACATTATTTTCTTTTATTTGTGAAAAAAAACACTAGTCCTAGGAAGATGTACTGGTGTGGAATATTAATGTTCATTTCTGTTAACAGGAGAAAGAAAAAGCTGATATCACTTTGTTTAAAATAAGTTCATGGTGTTTGGCTCGGAAAGCAGAGCAATTCCTGTATTTTTTTCTATAGATATTAATTTTCATTGATGTTCATGTGTACTATCTCTTGCAGGTACCAATGCTGATGGCAAACCTGTATTTCTCAGAGACATTTGGCCCACCAGAGATGAAATACAGGTTGTGGAGCGCAAATATGTTATTCCAGGAATGTTCAAAGAAGTCTATGAAAAAATTGAGGTATTTTAATTTAATTTTATTTCTTAATTTTGGTATTCTAAAAATAATTTTAAAAAAAACTCCATACTGTGAACATAAAATAGAAACTATTAGGACAAAACTGTTGTAAGTTGCTGAGAAGTGTTTGTAAATGGGTATGTATTTTGAAATTCTAATATTCCATACCTTCAAAGAAAGTCAGTTGATGGGCTCTTCTGATTAAGTGAATGAAATCCAGGCCTTTCATATACATATAGCTTATGCAGGATTAGACACCTTTACTAAGAGACACACTGGGCAGACTTTGTAAATATCTCGACTTATCCTAATTATAAATATATAATGAAGATAGGTAAGTTTAATTTGTATGCATCTTGTAGAGTGGATAGCATACTTGTATATGTATATAACCTTTGAAGTTGAAGTTCTGGCAAACAAAAATGTAGTATTTTTGGTACCTACAAAGAATTTAAACACACCTTGTATGCAGCAAATGATTTTGCAAACTCCGGTATTACCTTGTATATGTAGTAGTGACATAAGCACTGTGCTGCACATAGTCTGCACAAAGGTCAGTAACAGGTCAGTGGCATAGAAAGTCCACCCACTACAGCCGAGTACAGAAAATTACAGGGGGCGGTACAAGACCCATCTTCCTGCACAGACATGGAGCAGTAGTGACTATTTGTTACAGGAAATGCCTGCAGTAGTTGTAAAAAAAATACATGGCTCTTGTATTTGGATAATATTTGGTAAGCCAAGCGTTTGTTTAAATAAAACAAGCTTTAAGGATGTATAAAACTAATTGAATTTAGGGACCCTTTTGCTGTGGCCTTAATTGGAATGTTTTAGTGGTTTACTTTCTCTGTTGCATTCCTATTTACCAATATACAGATGGGCTAACAGAAATCTGTAGGTCAGATATAGTAAGCTTTAATACTTTCTGAAAAAGTGAAAATTAGCAAATTCAGACAGCCTGGTGGGGAGGAAAGACGTTGGCTGCTTCGGGTCTGGGTGCCTGCCTTTTATATGAATTGGTATCTTGTTGATCTTCTTGCCCTCATCATGCAGGAGGGATGTAAACACTGTGGAAGAGCCAGTGCTGATTCTTGTAAAAATTGAGATAACGGGTAAACAGTTGCTATTTTATCTAAAGATTACCCAAAATGGCAAATGTCACTGCAAACATGTTTGCATGCAAAATGTGCTTATTTATTGTAATTTTGTTTTTGCAGAAAGTAAACGAAAGCTGGAATAATCTGAAAGCACCAACCGATCAATTGTATCCTTGGGATTTAAATTCAACCTACATCAAATCTCCTCCTTTCTTCGACAACTTGGTATGTGTAATTAAATTACCCTAAATGGTTGTAAGTTATCATACATAAAAAAAGGATAAACAAACTGTGAACAAGCATGTGGCCTGTGAAATGTGTGGGCACCTAATATGCTCGTGTTATGATTTTAGGTCATTTTCTTACTCATGTTTCATGAACCATAGGAAATGGCTCACAGCTGTGGTCAGGGCTGTGGAGTCGGTAGATAAATCCTTCGACTCTGATTCCTAAAGCTGCATACACACGTGCAATATTAGTCATCTGTAAGGTCCTGAGCTGCTTATCGGGCGAGAACCGTTGACGTGTGTACGTAGCTTAAGTTTCTGGTACCCTCCTCTGGTACGGCTCCGACCCCCCTGTATTTAGAGGGTTCCTCATTTTATCTTCACACTTTTGCATTCAAACTTCACCAAAAAATTTAGACCACCTAATTATTCATAAATCAATACATTTATTATGAAATTAGATATACCACAATATTTTACCAAAAAAATAAATTCATGATTTGTCAATTATTAGAATTTTTACTTAAATAAATTTTAAAATTAAATATCTCTATTTCGGGGATTTATACTAAGTTTTAAGATAACAATATTATTCATCTTTTTATCTTCAAAGTTATTAGCTTTATATTTAGTATTGCACTTATCCTTATGACCAGAGAATTAAGTAATGCAGAACGTCAAAGAGTGGTAGACAGTTATCTAAATGGAAGTGATGCATCCCAGATAGATGGTTTTGGGTTTTAATCATACAACCATAACCAAAATGATTAAGAACTATGAATCTTCTGGTAGAGTGGAAAGAGAAGGTCTGAGAAATTCAAAGTTGGATGAAGCCCATAAGGAGAAGTTACGCAAGATAATGTCCGAAGATTGTGGAATAAGTTTTAGGGAAATGAAAGATCAATTATTTGTCGAATTTGGAATAAATGTATCTATTTCAACAATAGATAGATGCATTGATAAATTCCAATGGTCATTAAAACAACTTTAATTCCTTCAAGGCGCAATGATTCCCACTCTCTTCAAGAAAGGCTTAGGTATGCTAACAAACTCCTTGATCTCATTGCTAAGGAAGATGGAAAAAACATCTACTTTCTTGATGAAGTAGATTTTAACATCTCAATGAGAACCAAAAGGGGAAAATCTCCTATTGGGCAAAGGGCGGTGCATCTTGTGGCTGGAGTGCGTTCCAGAAATTGTTGTGTAAGGAATAAAAATGTGACCCTCCTGTTTAAGTCACAAGCCCGAGCATTTAATCAAGAAGCATTCCTCAATTTTATTGTTGAGGTTTTGAATGTTTATAGTGAAAATTTTTTGACAAGAGTGAAAATTTTTTTATTGTGAAGTTTGAATGCAAAAGTGTGAAGATGAAAAATGAGAAACCCTGGTATATGCTAATGTATTTTCCATGTTGATTGAAGGAAGGCAACATATATGCCATTTAACCACAGAACTACTGGCTCGGAAGCCGAGGCCAGATTAAACAAAAGACAAAAAATGAAAACAATAAGGTTTTATTTATTGTTTTTATCAAGTGGCTATAAAGCAGTAGCATAGCATGCATAAAAATCAGGAACAGGAACTTTACCAGTTTAAAAATATGAACAACGTTCTTTGGTAGTTTTTAAAACAAAAACAAAGCTAAGGATGGCTTCTTCTATAGTCAGTTTCGATGAGCGTTCATACTTTTCTACTTCTTTTAATTCTTTAAAAAAAAACTCCTGCTGGAATCTCTTGGACATTTGGACATTTTTTGGTTGTTTGTCTTTCAAGCATATGCAACGTCGCTTTACTGTTGAAAGTTCCATTTTGTACAAGTAGGAATCAAAGTTTAATTCTTCATTTGAAGAGGATGATTGTGAGTTACCAGTGCTTATAGCTTCATTCAGTGGTGGTGTTTCAGGTAGTAATCCCTTCATGCAAACTGCTACATCATAGAGGGCCTTTTTTACAGTATCAGTCTGGTCATCGCTCAACAAAATTCGGCTCATTGGATCAAAATAAATAGCAGCTAACAAGATTTATTTATCCAGTAAGAGATTCTCTGTTTTCTTCATTGAAGGCACAATGCAATCAGCTATTAACCCTCCACTTTTGTTCAGGCAATATATCAAGCTCTTCCATTTCAAGAAGAATTTACCAGGTGTTCAATCTTCAGATTGCAAACTCTTGGTGACAGTAAAGGTGTTAGAAAGTAGATTTTCCAGTGCTTTTACTTGTGTCCACTGGCTTTCAGTAATAAAACATTTTAATTGTCCATTTCTTCAAGAAAGTCTTTTAGTTCAAGCAAACGCTTTACTACTGGTGTTCTTGGTGCTCTGTGGTTTGTGTTGTTTAATCCAAAATGGCTCTTTTTCCTGCACGTCTTTTCAAAATAGCATCTGTTTTAGGTGCCCTGGGTGCAGTTACTTGCCTCAATTTGCCAATTAGAGTAGCTGCATGACGATCTTTCAGCCCATCTCTTATTGCAAGTTGCAGAGTATGAACAGCACAACGCATATGTTGAATAGTAGTACGCTTAGATGCTTCTTCAACAATATTATCTAAAATGTCACTATTCTCTTGGCTTTCACTTTCTCCAATACTTGCAGAACTGTCTTCCTTTAATATCTGTCTGTCACTTTCTTCATCTACTTTATTATTTTCTCAGTTGTGCTCAACATATTTGAAGCATTATCTGTCACAATACATAGAACCTGTTCCTTTTTAATTTCAAAATCTTCTAGAACATCCTCCTCTAACTTCTGAAGATAGTCACTGGTGTGGGTGTCCTTTACTCCCAAGGTTTGCATTATCGTTTTAATATTTTCATCAACAAATCCAACATTAATAGCAAAATAATTGACTCTGTGACGTGTGCATGTATCCTTTTTATGAAGGCAAAATGTTCCTTCAGACCTTTTCGTAGTTCTTTCTTTTTACATTTGGCCTCTTCAATTATAAGTTTCCTTATACTTTCTCTTTCCAGAGAAACAACAAGTTTTTTTAGCCATTTCTCCATTTAGGCCTAAAAAGGCTGGCTGTGAAAAGAAGGATAGTGGTACACTATTCTTTACCACCATTTCAATATTGTGTTTTTTCAATTTTTCTGGTGTCATTGTTATGGTTTCTTTGTCAGATATAAAGAATCTTCTTAGTTGTGTTTGGTCTCCAGTAGATTTCTGAACATTTTTTATCCCAGAAATAGGTGGAATATTTTCATTGACCTCTTTCTCATTCACAACTTCTAACACTTTAGGATGAAAACGCTGCAAGTGTCTTTTCAAATTTGATGCTCTTGTAGGTGCATTTTTGTTAGACCCACTGAAACCGCTAATTTTTCCATCACATTGTTTTTCACCATCATCTTCAAGAATACATTGGCACACGTAATGTTTCCCATCACTTGATAGTGTAAGGTGCTCATAAACAGCAGACTTTATCGTGTTAGTTGACAGATTTTTTGCCATTGTGAATGGGGTGCCGCTTTCACTAAAATATAAATATAAAATATGTTATACTAACTAGCATATTCTTTGATTTAAATACAAACATACACATAGTCCTGCACTATTGCAAACATACATACAACACGGCACTATACACACAAATGAGCTATAGCCCTGCACTAAGTTTAGATATAATTTGTCCTATACAGAAAAACATGCTCAAACATATATACTATACACACAACACCAGAGCCCTACATTTTACTTAGAAACATACACACAATATGCACTATACACAAACATTCATACATTCCTACAGGATACACACAAACATTCACATAGCCCTGCAGTTTTATCCAGAAACATGCACACAGCCTTCCATCGCAGTACACACAAGCAGCCATGCAGTTTTAAAATAAACGTGAACACCTATAGTTGAATCCAAAAAGCTGTTCCTCCAAGTACTTCTGAGCTCTTTTAGCAGACAGAGGAAGTTCTGCAGATGCTGCTGCCTTTATCTTTGTTTGCTGATCTTCTGTTGAAGACAGGGCAGTGGGAGGCTCCAAGGCCAGGGGGGCCACCGAACTTCCTATTATTAGGTGGTGTGCAAAATGATGTTAAAAGTTCAGCCCTGGATGGGAGCATATATGAAGAGTGCAGACAGGACACCTGAACACACATCAGGCCATAGCACTCACCTACACCTATATCATTACACTTGTTTACACTCAAATGAACTTGTTAAACACATTATATCTGAAATAAAATGAAAACACTTTTTGTACTGTACATAATCCAGATTACAATAATGTGAATGTCAGGTTGTATAATAGCTCGGCTGAACTTCACACTAGTAGAAGTAGAAGTAGCGCTCGGCTTTATTCTTACATCGGAGAAGTACTTAATTATGACTATTGTTTGTGAAATGACATTTGAACTTGCTGTATTTTTTATTATAATTTAAATTTATCAGGAGTCATGCACCTCTAACAAAAAGTCATCAATTGCAGCCCCTATTTTTTTTTTTAATGATGGATTTAATAAAAAAAAAATTGAAATCTGACTACCCTGATAGATAGAGGCTTGTGTCACCTATATTAGTTGAATGCAACTTTAGGATTTTATTTTATAATTTTGAAAAAAATATTGCTTTAGAATAATTATATAACACGCTAGAAATGATGTACTTTAGGAAAGCAGCCAATAAAGCTAGTGATGAAATATACTCTTATCAAAATGCTTTAGTTATCTATTTTAATTCTTGTTACCAAGGGCATTATGAGATTAAAAAAAAGTCACATGGCTGAAAATGACAATTGTTGAGATAAAAATAACACATGCAACATAGTTTAGTGAATGTACCCTCATGTGTTTTTTCTTTAGACAATGGAACTTGAGCCTCCTAAACCCATTACTGATGCCTATGTCCTCCTAAACTTGGGTGATTCTGTAACTACTGACCACATTTCTCCTGCTGGAAATATTGCAAGAAACAGTCCTGCTGCTCGTTTTTTAACCAACAGAGGGTAAGAAGGAAACATCCACTCTTTTATTCTCTTTAATAACCCAGTCCTTTTATCCGTGGTTTGAGAATCTCTTGCTACATTCTTTAGGGTTCTGCTGTTCTGCAGATCACTTTATCTGTCATTAGTGCGAGGCCTAAAGCTCTTTTAGAAGCCTTTAACAAGACCAAAAAAAAAGAACCATGTTATACCGTGCTGACACATGGTATAGGAACACATTGTCTAAACTTTGGATAATGATAGGTAAAACAAGCATAAATTTAAGGAAAGTCATAAATCCTGATCTTCATACTTTCAAGTAGAGAAAGTTTTCTTCTGCCTTCTGACGTGCCAGTATGTTTTGCTCACCTGGGTACCCCCCACACACAGCTTTGTAGCTCTTGCTGACCATCATGTCACTGATGCTTCATGTAATAAGTGGAGCTCAGCAGGAAAAATTTGTGGAAGTTGTGGGGGGACTCAGAATATTCTAAAAGTCTTGTAAAAAAAGTTCCAGTTTACCTGTGTACATCAGAGAAGGATTACTATGGAACAGAGAAAGATTCTAGTGGCACAGGCAGTGGAAAAGGTTAGCATCCACATCCTTATTTTGCAGGTGCAGGAGTTTAGGACACATTATTTATTGACCAGATCCCAATGATCAGGATGTAACTGAGTTTTTTTTTTCTTTCCAAAATTGTTAAAATAACATAATTTAATGAAATGCTTACCGCTTTTTCACTTCCAGTTTAACGCCTAGAGAATTTAATTCCTATGGGTCCCGTAGAGGAAATGATGCTATCATGGCTAGAGGCACGTTTGCCAATATCCGCTTGTTTAACAAGTTCATCAACAAGCAGGCTCCTTTAACTGTACATTTCCCCTCCAATGAAACGGTAAGTACCTACTGTGCCAAATACAGATCACATATTTGCTTTTAGTAGTAGGTGTAACAGTTTGCTTAGAATTCAGTGTAAAATGTTTTTTAATTGCAACTTGTTAGTTGCTAATGCAACTAAAATCCATAAATTAGGAGATACTGAGGAACTCGGAGTGCTTCTGTTCTCAAAAATTTTTGTTACAGATATCATATGATAAAAAAATTTTTTTTCTAGCTTGATATTTTTGATGCTGCCGAGAGATATCAGCAGGCTGGCCAAAACCTAATCATCTTAACTGGCAAGGAATATGGATCTGGGAGCTCCAGAGACTGGGCAGCCAAAGGACCCTTTTTGCAGGTAAATTCATTTAGTAGGACATTTAACACAATATGGTATTACTATACAAAAACATGTACTAAGTGCAACATGGAAACTACCACTGCTGACCTGGGACAGTTATGTGGGCTGGGATTTCTGACTCCATTGGCTGGCTGCATTTTTGTTCCAGGTCAGTAAAATGTAGGTAGCCAGACAACTATTGTTTTAAAGTTAGCAGTGGCTGTCACATTTTTAAGCTTTACTTTGAACTATAGCAACCGAATATACCATTGAAGATAGTAATAATACAATACTGTAAATGTTTTATTAAGTGTATTGCCATTTTTCACGTACTGACCAGCACGACAGTTATCTGACCTTACCCTGAGAATTGCACTGTTTATTTATATTATTTGAAAAGGTAAAAGGCTTCCCTTGGTTATGACTCCTTAAACCAGTAATGTGTTGAAGACACTTTTTAAGATCTTTTAGATATGATTAGTATTAGAAACTTGGAGGTGAAAACTGGTATTATGATGTGGGCAGAATGGCGCATAAAGGCCTGGAAGTTTGTCATATTTGGCTAGGTTACAGTCAAATCCGGACACAGTAAACCTCTAAATCGGGGAGGGGGGGGGGGATGAGGTAATTTGTCTGGATATATTTTACTAGCTGATGGTTGCTTCCAGATTAAGCTGGCACCCCGTTTCTCATCTTACCTTCGCTATAAATTAAACAGCCTCATCTAGTAAAGTTTCATAATTGTAGAACAGAGGCCATACATGAGATGTGCTGGGTCATACATGACATTCATGGCTTTTATCTAATCTCTGTAAGCACAGTATCTTTACAAAACATATTGCATTTTGTAGTGAAACTCTAGTCAACCAACATGGTTATTATAACAGTATAACTAGAGGGTCTGACTGATGTCTTGGGTAACATAAAACAAATGTGTGTAGCTGCATAAAAACTTGTTGAAGATACTAATATGATACTTAAAACTCTGCACTGAATATTAAACTAATCACTGCTCATAGAATTTGTATCAATCACACTCTGAATAATGCATATTTTACACAGGGCATAAAAGCTGTCCTTGCTGAGAGCTATGAGCGCATTCACCGCAGTAACCTGGTTGGAATGGGTATAATCCCTCTCCAGTATTTGCCAGGAGAAACTGCTGACAATCTAGGACTTACTGGTAAAGAGCGTTACACCATTCTTATTCCTGAAGACAAGGATCTCCGGCCTGGTATGAATGTTGAGATAAAGGTATGTTCTTTATCCAGTCCACATCTTGGCCTTGGAATGGCTTATATTAGGAAAATTAAAAAAAAACATGTTTTAGTGTCAGCATAGATAATAGGCCACATCCCAGTAAACGGAAGCAGGCAGTACAGGTTCTCTTGTGCTAACTGGCATACTTAGTTGTAAAACCTCCTTAAAAATAATTTTCATGGTATCAACATTGGCTTATACCTACCTTTTACTTCACTTTCCCACCAATCTATTCAATAGATAGTAAAGAAAAATACAATTTATGCCTGGATTTTAGTAGCATATTGTTCTGGGGGGTAATGACGTAAATGGTATTGTAGTTAGATACATCAAATTATAATTTTAGATGTAATATTTAGCATTAGCAGCTGACCTAGATCTCATTACGAATATTTGTATATACAGATGGCCTTGGTAATCTTGCCATTGTACATAATGAACAAAAAAAACTTACACATGTTTTAATTGCATCATGGATATTACGCCATATCTTGGTTCTGGAATAAAAACCTAATGTTCTTTGTCTTTCTCTTCCAGCTTGACACAGGCAAGACCTTTGAAGCTTTAATGAGATTTGACACGGATGTGGAACTCACCTATTACCGCAATGGAGGCATCCTGAACTACATGATTCGTAAAATGGCCAACTCTAGTTAATAGAAAAGTCAAGGTGACCTGTCATTAAAGATACCCATAGAACTTAGATACCAGTCATCAGATCCATATAACTCCTAAAGGCTCAAAGGACAGAATATTGAGAATGGACAGCTCTAAAGGGTAACATGGGGGGGGGGGGCATTACCTGATTTAGTTAGTACCAATGTTTTTTTTATCAATTAAAAAGAAAAAGACTTTCAACTTTTGGGTTACTTTTAATAAAAGACTTCCGTCCAATGTCTATGGGTACCTTTAATGGTGTGGAGATAAGATATGCATTGTAATCCATCTTATCCATATCTTTAAAATGTGGAACACAGGACCAGATATGAAACACTTTGCTGAATGTAATCCAGTTGTGGAGTGTAATTCAGGAGGAGGCAGTAATAGTAGGCATCCTAGTAATGATTAGAATTTGGTATTATAGATCGCATATACAAAAAGTTTTGCCCTTCTGCCCTGCTTCAGTATTGATGAGAATAATTTCTAGCATTCATATCATGCCAATCAGCTATTTTCAGACTTGAAAAAAGCAGCTCAGACTTGGCTGTTCATTAATTTTACAAAGAGTGAGGCTCCAGCACAAACCCCAATTGTAAGCCGTGTGATTTTACTGGAGTTTTTGGCTTGACTGCAGAGCTAAATAAAAGGTTTGGAGTTTCCGTTGCTCTGGTGGCATTGCTTTTTAGGGTATAAATGCAGGACTGTACAAGAGTCTTGGACTACAGCAATCATGTTTGTTACCTCTTTGGTCCTTATGTTAAGTAGCATCACATCTTGTTACATAGGTATAAATTGCTTTGTCTGTTTTGAATGGCATGGCATGTGCATAACAAAGCAATTGGAGCTGATACAGGTATGAGCAGGCACCTCTAGGTGCTTGTACTTTTACTTGTAACTAGCTGTTAACCAGGAACTAACTTGGTGAAAATACATGTAGTGTACTAATCATAGCTGGACAGGCCTAAATTGATGCTAGCTTGCACCTATGGTTCAGCACTGGGTAATAATCAATGGTCTTGTATCCCAAAATAGACAGTATAGAGAAGCGGCATTATAATACTGCATGGCTAAGACCGGCACTGGCAAATGATGTGTTGGGAAACAACTGAAGTATACCAGAGTTCTCTCCAATTTGAGATGGCTGTGTAGGGCAGAATGAGCATAACCTAGTACAAGGAAAATCTGATTATTAAAACAGCATATGCTTAATATTAAAAGAAAAAACTGAAGAACATTGAAGGTGCAGTGACTTTCTGTAAAAGGTGGTAACCCATAGCAGCCCATCATATTTTATTGTACTATAGTCACAAGAAATGTGTTTGCTATGGGTTAGTGCACTTTTCAGTTCATCATAAAGTAATTGTGAAGGTCCTTAGTTGTTCAAAGTAGGAAAAGATTGATGTATAGATTGTGTCTAGATTATGTTTTCTGTTCTACATTTTTCCAATTGTCCTTTTTTCTTCAATTCTCAGCAATGTGTCTGTTAATGGCCGTTATATTTACAAAATTACTTGTAAAAAAACAGTCAAAATAAATCTATTTTCAGGAGATGTGTATTGGCTTATTGTATTGTTTGGCATTTCAAGCCTAGCTGAGAACTTTGTTTTTGTGCAGTTATAATGACAACTAATGAAATTTTTTAAATATCTGTCAAATGCTAAGAATTGATTTGGTGGGACCATCATTATCACTCCTTTTGTGGTCTCACCAATGGATTTCTCTTACCTTATTTCATGGAGATTCAGTCCTTCTGCTACAGTCTCTGTAATGTAACATAAATCAAACAGCCAGAATGACTAGAAATGGCCCCATCGGATGGGGAAAACTCGGAGCTTTAAAAGATGTGGGGAAGTCAACCCTTTTTGTAAATAAAACCTGTCAACCTTTACGGTGCCTGCATCCTTCAGTTCTTGGGAGCCAATTTCAGTTTTTCATCACTATAGCCCAGGGGTGGGCAAACTTTTTTTTTACTCCAGGGTCACAATCTGTCCTAAAAATTGGCAGACGGGCCGGGCCAATGGGAGAGTGGGCAGAGGTATGCCATTTTGACGCCACTCAACGTGACGTCATGATAGCATAACCCCGCTGAGTTGTTCCTCCCACTTCCCCGTGCCCGAGATTTGAACAGGGGATATGGTCCATGGCTCTGCCAGGTGCGCAGACTGCGGCCTGTTTTATCCGGCCCGTTGAACTCTCTTTTTTTTCTTCAGCTGAGCCGCTGAAATAGCGAGAGAGTTCAACGGGCCAGATAAAAAAAGCCTTATAGGCCGTAGTTTGCCCATGCCTGCTATAGCCTTTGAGGTGTCTGCTCACTTCTGGCATGCATGTGCTGCTCTTTCAAAAAGTTTTTATGTTAGGACCACAGGACAGAATCTGTCTTGGTCATTAAATAAGTAGTTATGGGCACTGGTGCTCTCCAGCTGATTGTAAAAGACCGTAAGGCTATGCCCACACATCAGATGATTCTTGCTCGATATGAACAGTTGGGCTCTTCTGGGGCAAGAATCTGGCTTATCCAGTAGTCGGCCAACGTAATTTATGCATGCATGAACGAACGAGAACGACCAATGGAGAATCACTGCCATACAGGTCAATGTAGAAATGCACAGTGGGGTGCTGCTTGCTTGTTCTCCCCTCTCCATAGAACAGATTGGCTGTCTGTACAATGCTGGTTCAATGATCTGTCACTGGAAATGATCATGAAAGATTATTTGCAGTGATGAATTTGCAGGTTTGTACCCACAATGCCACAATTTTGTGGGCTATGTGATGGAAGTAGGACGAACAGCTTATACAATAACACTCAATTTTCACAATGTATGCTTGACACATTAAAATATGAAATCCCTTATGTGTGGTAAGCTTTTAAACTTCATTGAAATATACAGTGCATCTGTAGTATATTCAGGCCCTCTGCCCCTGATTTTAATAACTCCTTAAAGTGGAACGAAAGACGCCCCCCCCCCCCTTGAAAAATTCCATGATTTGGCAGATGTCCATGAAAAAAAGACTGAAGATAGCAACTCCCTGCCATGGAACAGGGATGAGTAAGGTTATAATTCTGCTTAAACTATTTTCTTGTTGAGTTTTATAATATTGGTTTTATTACATTTTTGCATTAAAAAAAAAACATTTTTAGATTTGTAAATACTGTAAGGCTTAGTCTACACAGGCGTTTTCCCCAGCGTTTAACCTGAGGCTTTAAAAGCCCATGTTTGAAACTCCCATGCATTCCAATAGCATACTCTACACTAGGACGTTTCCTTAAGGCACCACGGGGTTAGCGCAGAAAAACGCAGGTAAACGCTTCTATTGATTTCAATAGAGGCGTTTTCCACTGTTTATAAGCGCTTAAAACGTAAATGCAGGAAAACACAGCATTGACGGTTTCCAGCATTTTAATGCAGGCTTTAAAACGCTAATATAAGTGCATTAAAAAAGCATATAAACCTGGTAGAAACATTTACATGCGTTGTTAAAAATGTCCGTGTAGACCCAGCCTAACAGAATCAGATTTTAGTGTGGTTATAATCAAGACAAATTATAGAACTGAAGTTATCTACATCTTATTGGTTTATGTTGATTGCAGCACAACACGGCTCTCTGCAATGTGGTAAAAATGGGATGCTTATAATAGGACCCATTATGTGGTTGTTTCTTTTGGTTTAACAAAATGTTCTGAAAAATAGGCTTCTAATAAGGATTGCATTTTATTGTATGTAAATTTCTAGGTGCAATGAAAGTATGGTGGGGAGTTTTGGACTGAAACTCTTTAATTCAGATACAATTACTGGTTTGCAATGGAAAATTGTAGTACCACAATGCATTTAGTCTATCACAGTAATTGTAAATGGAAAATAAATGCTTAAAAGGTTTCAATGTTAAAACATTTCATTAGCATGTTGATAAGGAAGAAAAGGCAAAAATATAAGAAGAGTAAACCTTAGCCTTTCAAAATGGCTATTGGCTGCCTTTGACAACGTGACATCAGACATAGACATCATTTTTCAGGAACAACAAGTGGTACTAAAATATTCCAGTAATAAATTTTCAAATATTTAATACTAAAATTCTTTACCCAGATGCTTTCAGTACCTCACTTAAAACATGACTGGGATATATATCACCACAAATATCAACAGTGAACATAATGCAATAAAAGAATCATCCTACATCTTTTATCATTTTATATTGCCATTGTATTCCATAATGCTTTATAGAGGCCATAGTCATAGCCCCCTAACCTAGTCCAATCCTGGGGTGGAGCAGAAGACAACCTACCAGTATGTGTTTTGGCAGTAAGGGAAAATTGGAGCACCCAAAAAAACCCATGCAAACATGAGAAAACAAACTCCATGTAGATAGTTTTCTGGCTGAGATTTGAACCTGGGACCCTAGTACTAAAAGGCAAAAGTGCATAGCAGTCACCGTTTTTAATCTTTAAGCAGTGATGGGATGTAATTCCAATTATATGCGCCACTTGTGTTAATCTGTGTTGGCAGAGAAAGACCCCTCTATTTCTTCATGCTTGAAATCCTTCATTCTGAAATTCACCTTCACCCACTTGTTAAAATATTCCTGAGATCCATCTGCGCTTTCTACCACAAACTTGTCAATTTTGATAAGAGGAATATTCTGGAAGCTTAAATAGTTGCCAGAAATACCCCAGTCCTCTCCACATTTGGCATTCTTGCAGAATATCTTGTGCAGTTTTAGGTAGCCATTAAATGACTTTGACTTTGCGTGTGGCTTAGTGAAATACCGATCCTTGAAGCTTTTGTCAATCACTGTGTGATGGGATTCCTGTTGGGTAGAAAAAGCAATTAGTATACAAACATATTTCTATACTCCATGGCATACAAATAGGTGCCAATCTACTATTTAAATATAACACTACTTTCCTAGTCAAAGTGCTGGCAGCTATTCCAAGTCTTTGGATATTCATTAAAGGTTAGTCACCACTGATCTGTAATATGCCAGAGATATGGTGTTTGTATATAGCTAGAGCAGGAAAAAATATGGATACCTAAGGCCTAAGTTATGTAGTGACTGCACACACTACATTCATGGTAAGTTAGAAAGCAAATAAAGCCACCCCTGCACATATACCTCATAGGCCAATTTTCTAAAGCTGAGATGCACAATAAATTACATTGTGACTGACATTTGGAAGCTATGAAAAAACTTTTTACCAAGGTAATGACCTTTTATTTGTAACTCCAATAGTTGTTTGTATATACATTTAAAAAGAGAGCATTTTATTTATCACAGGATTATATTACCGCTCTGGTGTAAAAATACTCACCCCACCGCCTCCCCCCCCCCCCCGTGATACCATACTTTCTCCATATTTTCACCAGTAATTGAATGTCTTATTGCTAGGTACCACTGACCATTGGAAGACACAGACAACAATAATTGAGTGTGGAAAAGTTTACAAATTTTTAAAACACAGGATGGAGGTGGCTAAAGCTGTAGATGATGCCACTCGGCTACACCCATCCTAATCAAACTGTCTACTTAATGAAAGCTTGTGTGACTTTTGCATACATTTATGATCCGTATGTTATCTGTATCGCACGCAAAGGTTTTACATCTTCCACAAAGCAGACGTTTGTTCTCATCTGATAATACACGTCCTTTAAAATTCTTTTTATAGTCACGAAGTCTCTTCTCTTCTCTTTGTGTCTGAAGGTTCTATGATTTAAAAAGCAATTAAAAGCAAATGAATTAGTTAGAAATGTATGCAACATTAAAGACACTTCCAGTGATGTCTTCCCTCACCATATTTTCAGTTTTCTATCTTCCGATAGCACCTACACATTTTTCTTTCATCATGAGCAATCCACCTCTAAAATTGTCAGCCCACATCAATGTGATTATCAAATTATTCTTAACTCTAAACTAACCTAACCCCTAAACAAATCTGCACACTACTTACATTTACTGTGCTGAAAGCAGCATGAAATCTTTACATATAAAAACATCTCAACTAACAATTCTTAATATTACATTTACCATCATAACTATATGTGCTAGAGCTAAATATTACATGTTTCAGGTTAACCACAATTATATTACCACTGCGAGTGTTACCTGTTTTATAAATTCAGTTTTGTCCCTCTTCTGGAGCTCAGCAACTGCATCATTCATTAAAATTTCATGCAGCAAGTTAATTTCCTCTTTTTCAGCTTGTTCATTCTTGCTAGTGACAAGGTAACATTTGCTTTCCTTGGCTCTTCCTCGACCTGTGTGATATAATATATAAAGGCACCATGTTCAGATTAGAGATTACTTGTAAAATATTGCCCTGAATTTCTGATATCCTCTAATCTCCGGCAAGATAAGTAGAAGTCAATCCTGTAACTTCACAAACTGGCATAACTGAATATACTTTAAACCAAATCCACATTTCAAAAGTCCGTGATGTGCAGAATAAGCATCACATCTGTGATAAAATAACTAAAATGAATGGTTTGGAGAAAAAATAGTATGTGGTAAGATGTAGAGGACTTAGACAGGTAAATTCAAAATATTAAATAATAAATTGTTATATGAATAACAGTGGAATAAGGGAGATTAAAAATTCACTTGTGATTGCAAATCACCTTCACAGGAGCATTTTTCATAAAGTTTGACTGTTTAGGTTGGGTCACGTTAACCAGTATTATCTACTTTATCACTAAAGCTGTAGATCAGGAGTAGACAAACTTTAATGGCCACTGGGCCATTTCAGGCGTGGACGGGAGCACACTAGGCCGGACTCTGAGTCCTGCCCTAATGGCTCTGCCGACAACCAGGGATTGCCCCCTAAAGTGAATCCCCTCTCCTACGTATGCATTGCAGAGGAGAGGGATTTCTCTTCGGGGAGCCTTCCCTATTTACCATGCCGGCCGCAGTAAATAGAGGAGCAACAGCAAGGAGGCAGCACTGAAGCTCCGGCAGCTCCAGCTAAGGTAGTTCTTAACGCCCCCCGGCAGATCCAGGGGACTAATTATTAAACTACCGGATTAGTCCCCTACCGGCTAGGCCGTATCTGGTCTAAAGACCAGAGTTTGCCGACCCCTGCTGTAGATACTGTACTTTTTAACAGCTGTTCATGTACCATGTTTCTAGAGGTAATAAAGTCCTCACAGTGTTTAAATTAAATGAATCCTAGAATAATATTCATATGTGGCTTGCTAAAGTGATTATGTTTCCATTTACAATATAAAAAACAATCTCTTATGAAAAGGGTGCTTATATTCATCTGTCCTGCCACCCATTCTTGCAGTCTTCATAAAGCCACCAGCAGATTCTCCATATCTGACCTTATTCCAGGTGTGCTGAAAGCCTAGTTCCCCACTGTTTTACCAAGTCTTACCAGGGTAGACTAACCATGGTAGCTACTCAGTGGTACTAAGAAAAGCTGATCACCAAGGGGAAACCTTAGCAACCTTTCTGAACCCTATCAACCATTCTTAAATAAGTATTCAAAAGTGAGGCTGTCATTCTGGTTTTTTAATGAGCTGTACCTCTAACTTGGATCATCTTAGTAACATTGCCGACATATTCATAGAGAAGAACCAGATTACATGCAGGTATATCTATGCCCTCATCGGCCACAGATGTGGCTATCAACAACTTGCTGTCTCTTTTGTTTTTAAATGTGTCCAAAGCTCCTTTCTGATTAGGAAGGGACATTCCTGAAATGAAAAGGAACACAAACATCATTAATGATACTTTATTAAAGAGATTATGTCACTGTATAAAAGATATTAATATATATATCATTTAAACACAATAGGACAATACAAATCTGGGGGAGGGGATTGTAAAAGGCAAGGAAGGCTCCCATGGGCTGCTGGATGTTAGGGAGCACTCCCTGCTTATTTACATTAGCCTTTTAAAGTGCTGGGGAGGTGATAGTGCATTCTCTATCAATAACCAATATGGAGTTTTTATTGAACATTTATTTTATTAAAAACATTGGCCAGTGAATGCCCAGCTTAATTTTGCCATACATTCTTCTTTAAAAGACCTTGTTTCAGAATTCCTGGTAGTAGCAAGCAGGTTGATAGGCACAATCATTTTCTTTACCTAAATTATCATGTGTTTTATTTCTTCCAATCAGCATTTCTGGTTTTAGGAAACTGAGTGATGGGGTTTCTTCAATCCATTTCTTTAGAGCCTAAAAATAAACAAATTGGCAAAATGATAGTTTTAGTGACAAATATAATCACAGTACAAAATGTAGATTTACATGTGCACACTGTATAGATGTCAGAGCAGCATAACGACATAGCACACATAATATAAAACATTATTTATCGCAGGTACATGAATCATAGCAAACTAGGACAATCCTGCTTGTTTATTTTTTATAGGACAAACTTTAATTATTATAATACAATAATTCACAGCAACCAGTTATATTCCTCCTATTTTCTTACTGTACTACAAGAGCTGTACCTAGATTGGTTGCTGAAGGAGGCTTTACATTGTACAACCTTGTAATATAAAAAATAATTTTTTTTACTAACAAACATTCAAAGAAAAATGTGACAAATCAAAGTACACGATCCTCTAAGTTTTAAAAGTACAGGGACAAGCTGCAAACGATTATATTTCCATCAGCAAGCAATCTATATAAATGTCACTATCTAGTTTACACAGATATATTTACCGCTACTAAGGCTCTGGTCTTCACAAACAGCAGTGTGCGTGTCTCTGGGTTCTCATGATAGGATTCAGACAGAATAAACTGCAACTCGTCCAGTTTTGGATTTTCATTGTCCTTTGCAACTTCCATCAATTTTGGCAACTTAACTGTTAAATAAATGAATAATGGATTCAACAACTGCCATCCTAAATGTTTTATCAAAAGTCGTATTTCAGTTACCCTATTTGGTTCCAGTAAATTAAAAGTGGGTCTTACCAGGGGAAAGACAGATTGTTATTAATTTAAATACAGCTGCCAGGCCTATTCATGAGTATTCACAAAGGAAAGAAAGGCAAAAGAAGGCTTTTTTGGCAGTATAAAAACAAAGAAAAGTAAGGCAGAGGGTAGAGCCCACCACTAATGAGATATGAGTATATGCATTGACAGCATCGATCAATAGTATTAGCAAATACATAATGGAAAAATTAATGATACATCTATATCATATGAATGCATGATGAAAAAATGAGTAAAACAACATGCTTGCCATTTTCTGAATATCATTTATAGATGATTTACTCATTTATTTTTTGGTTTCAATAGTTTTTTTTAATAATTTTAACAAGTTTTTTTTATAACAAGAACAAATGAATATAACATACAATAAAAATGTCATGTCCACATAGAGAACCAGTGCAATAATCAGTTGTACAAACTAGAAAAACAACACAGAAAGGGATGACACCTGTAGTCATGACAAAACAGTTACAATAAAAAAAGAAAAAAGGGAAAGAACAAGACACGGGGGAATACAGGGGTTATTTACGGGAAAGAGGGGAAGGATAAGTGGATAAGTGATAAATGGATAAGACCGCATGTTTCAGCGACCCTCATATAAACGGAAGACAAAAGTAGTTACCCAAGACCCACATTCGGCAAAGAGTTTGGCTGCCAAGGTTCCTATCCAGTACTAAATTTTTCATTGGAATCAGTCAGGATACTGGAAAGTTTTTCGTTAAGAAACCTCAGAAAACATTAATGCTTGGGGTTTTCTAGTGCTTCGCTATAGTTTGTTTAGCAGTAATCAGAATATAGACACACAATTTAAATTGAGCTTTGGTTAATTTATGCGGTTGAAAATGTAGCAATGCTACCCAGGTCCCTGCTAATTGGTTTAGAAAGAAGCGCATTAGCGGATATCAAAGAATTTATCCAATGCCTTACCTGGATATAGTGAAACAATTCACTTTTCGGTGCTCCGTGGGTCTCACAAATTTCCTCCCAGCTAATAATAGAGAGTCAAAAAAGAGTAAACTGTCCCATACTTATGAGAAAGCCACCAATTAAAAGCCTAAGGTGAATCTAGGCCTGGTTTAAAAAGTTGCACTGGGAGAAGCGGTATGTTTGGGGACATAAGACCCGCTGAATATCTAATACTGTCCCATACCTTGAGAACCTGTTGCAAATGAACACTTAGAGGATGAACGCAACTTCAGAGGAAGCCATGGGAGTGCACTCACTGCTATTGGGGATATTACTACCGCCTGGTATTATTTCAGGATATTAGGTTTTTCATCATGCATTCAAATGATATAGATGTCTCATTCATTTTTGCATTATGTATTTGCTAATACTATGGATCGATGCTGTCAATGCATATACTATCTAATTAGCACACATTGTAGATATATTTTATACATGCCTTTTTCAACATACTACTCGTTGGGGGCTCCATCCTCCACCTTACGAGGGATGGGGACTCCCACATGTATGTATTTACATATATGTGGGCGTTTAGGTTGAGCTGTGCCGGAATTTATTTGGCATTCAGCTAAAAAAAAAAACTCCTCCCTCGTTTGGGCACTGGACACCCAGTCCAGAGTCCAGGACCTGTTGAATCAGAGCTATACACTCCGATATAATACAGGTGAAGGAGGAGTGATAGAGCCCACCTGCGATCGTTATACGCCCGGGGGAGACAGGAACGCTTCCCCCTGCTCCTCTACCAATATCATCAAACAAGACAATGTTTATTATCAGTTTTCCAGATAAGGGCGGAAGCTAACCTGCACAAGCATTGGAAACTACATGTATTCTTTAGAGTAAGGGTAGAAGCCATTTAATGCTCAGCTTCAATAACACGCGCAGGCGCATTGAATCGAACAGAATGCCAGTTTAACCCTTTTAAAGATGGAGTGTCAGTGGCACCACTCTGTTTGACTCTAGCAGCTGGAAGTCCATAACGTACTCCGTCAAAGTGAACAAGATAATATTTCTGGCATATCCATCATTATCTATATCCTAACAGTTCATTGAACTAATCAAATTTATATTTTCCTTTCTCTTTTGGCTATCCTGTTAATACAACACCTTGAATACTAAAATTACTGAGAGTTGAAGGGATTTTCCTTCCATCTCAAGAGGAAAGAGAAGTAAAATGAACAATAATACAGGTTGACAATCGAAAATCCGGCCATCGATAATCCAGTTCTTTCAGTTTTCCAGCATGAATTTCGGATCGCAGTTTCAATTCAGGGACTGTAGTACACTGTTTGGCCACTAATGTTTTCAAGACACTGTTCTGCAGAAACAGCTGTTAGGTCTGCTTGCTAAACTAAATACACGTTGAGACATCCCTGCTGTCTGCTCCTTGGAACTGTGCCAGATGTCCGAGGGTGCTGCGAGAGGAAGGCTGCCTGTGTGTGGAGGTAAGTATAAAAAAAAATCCAGAATTTTCGAAAATCCGGCACTCCTTCAGTCCGGAGGTTGCCAGATTTTTGATTGTCAACCTGTACATATATTTCACTCTCAACTATGACAGCAGTAGCAGGAACTTACATTTAACTTTCCACTCCTACTTATCTTGATACAGGCTATACAGTCAATCACTCTATATATAGTGATTGTTTGGATGTACTAATCATCACGTCATTACATTGTTACAATTACAATACAGTACAAGTAAGTAATAATTGTAATTAGTAATATTAGTAAGTAATATTAGTAAGTAATAATATTAGATATTACTTTTGTGACCTATGCAACCTTGTTGTAAAATAATTATGTTAACTACATCATTGGTATTTAATATATTATGTTTTTTCTTTATGTGTAATTATATGTAACAAGTCAAGTCTCGGAATCCCCTGAGAAAGCTATAAAACACGCGTCGGAAAAAATGAGACACTCAACACTTGCTTATACTGGAGTCATTGACTGTTAATAAGTGAGGGTTATTTGTTGGTGAAGATTGGAGCTAGAAAAAGACACTACAATGTGGGTGTGCTTGTGTTTTAAACTATTAACATTTTTTAAAGATTTTTAGGATATGTGTGACTCTTACCTTTTACCCTCAGTGACAATGGTGACAATTATGTGAGAATGAGATATTGAGGCTGATTCATCAAGCAAAATCGGAAGCTCGCTCGCACATTCGTATTCGTGATCCGAAATCGTACGCCGTCGCGTAAATAAGCAACTGAAAGAGCTCGCGGCCGGAGCCGCGCATCTCTGGCAGCTTTACACTGGCGAGCTTGCATTAAAAGTCACTGTTCCCCTAAAAAATCATTCTTTCTAATGGCA
>NC_092860.1:45318877-45352931 GCF_032062135.1 Pyxicephalus adspersus
AATTAATTGCTATGATCTCACCATTGAGCTTAACAGATCCTCCTTAATCGCGCAGCTGAAATCTAATCGCCTTAATTGGTGGATGCGCAACCCCTATTGCCCATTTTGTTATGAAGGCAAGCATCCGGCTTGGCAGTGAGGAGGCGAGTGTACGATCGCATATGACTCCAGCCCGCGGTAAACCGGCTCGATATAACGGCGCGAAAGTACGCGCGACCAGCGAGTCCGGATTTCATTGATAAATTAGGCCCATTGGATTAAACTGACTCAATAATTATAAAGCAGGGAGTACAACAAACAGGTTTTGACCATGCTGAAAAACTAGTGTTAAATATCTCAGAATGAGTTTGTGGTTGGGTGGAGGGGACACAAAACTTCCATCTGGGTGGAAATAGACTTCTGGCGTTTTTTTTTTTTTGTTTTCACTCTGTGGACAGACTTTTGAGATGATAATGATTATCCTAATGGATAAAAAGTGCACCGTTTGTTTTGCACATTGAGAAATTAGATGTTATCTTTACCTTCAAACTTTTTTGCTAGCTTCTGTTCAATCTCTGTAAAGGTTCCATTCTTGATATTGTTAAAAAAACTCTGCAAATAATCTAGAGCATCTTTGGTCCGAGCATCCTCGTTAATTATAAGTGCATCATTAAATTTCTGTTGTGACAGAGAGAAAAGTTTTCAGGAAAATTAGGAACAGATAGTAACAGCAAAAAGATCAACAATATGATTTTTTCATAAAAAACGTTTTTCGACATTGAGGTCTTTACTTTTTGCTAGAAGTGCAATATATGCATCAGATGATTGTTCTAAAGAATTCTTCCCATAACGCTACTACTATATTTCCCTATACTTTGTGCTACTGGATATCAAATCCATCTTATTGGTGATGTGCTTGGTCGTCCAGAATTATTGCGAAGATAAGCAATGTTATGCCATTTGTGAACAAGTATTATTTTTCGAGAGTCAAAAGATAGAAAACGAGAAGGTGCCAGTGTCACTAGAGAAGGGGTTTCAGCCCCTTCCCACCCGTATTAATTACTGTTTGCGATCTCTTTGGAGAAATTTCTCTTCCCATTTCTTAGTGTCTCTTTGACTCTGTTCCTTAAAGAAAAATTTCCATCATGATTTAATAAAGCTTTCATGCTAGTGAGAATACAGCAAACCTGGAATGGATCTGGTCCTGAATTCAAAACATTTGCTAGCAAATAGCTAATGACTTCCATGGAAGAAATCCATTCCTGGTTTGCTTGATCACCCAGTTTTACTGATGAAAATGTATCCTCTCCAGCCTTGGAGAGCTTTAATAAATCAGGCCCAATGTCACAGATAGCAATAAAATTCTGGAAAAATATTTACAACCCCCCCAATGGTTGGGCTTTAAAGTCAATCTAAACCTAAACAGAACAATGTAATATGTTTTAATTTTTAATTTACCAATCTTTTGATGATTGTGATTGCATTAGTTTATTTATTTTTTTAGACAAACTGAAACCAAAGGTGTGTTGAAGTCCAGATTGAGTGGCTCTAATAAGCTGCAATATATTACATATTTATCTTTGGGTTTGGATAACATTTAGGTGAATCCTGTGCATGATATAAAACCCTTTTTTAAATTCCCATGGTAAACACCGTACAGATAATTCTTTTCTGCCAGTATGTTTTACATACCATTGCCAGTATACTTTTACATTTTTCCAGAGTTTAGAATTTGTTTAATATGCAGACATATAGGCAGGATTTAGAATAATTCACTGTAACAGAAAAAAGTGTAAAAAAAATAAAACAATGAATGAATGTAAATATATAAAAAGCTGCATACCCGTAAATGTTCAGTATATGTGAACAGAGCACTGCACAGATGACTCTCCTCCAATTTATCTTCCAGTTGTAGTAAGCGGCATTTTTTCTGAATGCCAATGATCCAGCTCTCATACTTTTGGGTTCCAAAATCTCGGTTCTGAATATCCGACAAAGTCTCTAAAGCCAAAAATATACATTTACAGGTACAACCACAGATAATAAATAGACAGCAATGCAATAATGTATTTTTTTGTTGTTGCAGATGAATTCAGTTGGGATTAATATTGCAAATATTCATTTATTCAGAGATTTGGAGTTAATACTAATATTGATGTACTTATAAAAAAGTTGGGGCACAGACATAGCTCTTTAAATAGTCAAAATATGAGAAAATATGCTAGTGCCGAATACAAATTTGTCCCGGTATCAAATTTCACCTTGATGGTTGTGCTTGCTTCAGCTTATGATCTCAAAAAGTGCTGAAGTCAAAGACAGCCAACACTTTCAGAAGGATAACACTGCCAACCCACCCATATGTGCTCATAACTTTCCTAATTCTACAATAGGAATATACAGTAATCACTAAACTGCATATCAAACCTACCTAAATATGGGTAAACTGATTTAGCCATCTCTTCAGTTTCCACCATGATTTCAGACATGATCTCAGCAAATGGATCATTCACACGACAATTTGTTAATCGAATAACTGTAAAATAGTCACAAAAGAACATGAATTGTTAGGTTCCTGGTTGCTTGGATGTCATACAGATGTACTTTTAAATTGTAGCTGTCCATAATATATTCCTTTTTTTGGTAGGTACTTACATTTCTCTGGTTTGTACACCACTTTTTGCAACTCTTCCAGATTGTCTTTAACAGTAGATATACATTCGATATCCATACCAGCACATAGTTTACTTATGTAGTGCACAGCATCTGCAGCACAGCGGGACTTTCCAGTGCCCACAGAAGCAGTTAAACCAATAATCTGTGTTTAATATAAATTGTTAAAAGTCAATTTGGCTACAATTTATGAAACTGAATCCTTATTTTACAGATAATGACACAATTGGAAATAGGTTTTGATAAGCTATTTTGATAAAACTTAAGGAAATTTAGACACCTTTTTAAAACACCAGAATCTGATATTGGTTTTATTTAGTGGTATTGTAGATCCCTGGCCCATTAAACCTGATGTTTATTCTGCCTATGTGGTTTGCAGAGGGCTGTTTGGCTGCAAATGTTAATAAAGAAATATTTTGTAAATATAGATATAGTGGTTATATGATTATGACCTTTAAAACTGCAGTCAAAGAAACTTAACCCATTTACAGGTTATTAGAGATGGGTCACCTGTAGCAGGACCTGAAGTTGAGAAAACACCAATTGTCCTCCACTACTCCAGGTTTAGTGGGAGTCCCCGGAAGCATCCCCATGCATGGTGCTTATTCAATTTGTCCCTCAAAGCATCATAAATTCTAAAAATACCTTAAGGCAGGAGTCAGCAAACTTTTTTGGCTAGTAGGTCATTTCAGGAGGCAAGAAAGCACACTAGGCCAGACTCTCGAGTCCCTCGCTGATGGCTCTGCCCCCCCCAGGAACACCCCTGAAGGGAAATCCCTCTGCTCCATATGCATTGCGTGTCTCCTTACCCCGGCGGCAGAAGTGGTAACGCCGGCCACGGTGAATAGGGAAGGTAGGCATAACAAGGAGGCTCAAGAGCCACGGGTTGCCTACCCCTGCCGGCAGGGATTTGGCTGATCAACCAGGGGGGCGTTAGGTGGAAACGGACTACTAGCTAGGCTGTATCTGGCCTAAAAGCCAGAGTTTACTACTTTTGTTCTACTAGTTGTACTACTGATGCTTGCATGATTATTGTGTCATATTGACATCAGCTCTGGACATTACCAGTATGGTCTTCTATGGTTGTTGAATCATGAGCATATTTTAAATGCCTTAGCATACAAAGGCTTGATTGTGTATAGTCAGGCCTTGACTTATTCACATCTAACCAGGGGTAAGTTTTTGAAGGTGTTAGGACTGGCATTAAAGTCAACATGCTAATGTGCCCTGTAATGTTTACTTATAATAAAACACCTGGCAACATTCTACAGAATTATAACTGCCCTAAACCCCATCTGTTTTTTATTCTTCCATAGCTTACATTACCTGAGGAAGTTTTTGACCTGGTGAGTCCAGTTTCTGGTCCAAGTACTTAAACATTAACACATTGTAAGGATGGTTTCCTATTGTATTGTGACATTCATCAAAAATCAACAAGGTAAAGATGGAAAGGGAAGGTACTAATCCATTATTCAGACAATTGACAAGAATCTGAGGAGTAAGAACGATAATGTCACTCTGTTCAATGATCATCCCGATGGGAACATCATCAGCTTCATCTCCACAGAACCCCACCACTGAATAGCTGGAGGAAAAAAATTACAGTATTTTAAAACTCTAAATACCAACAACCTTGAGATTAAAAAGCTTCAACTACAGTACCTAATGCTGGAAGGAGACCCCCAGCTCTAGTGTAGTGCTGGTGTAACACATATCTCCATAAATCTTCTCTTCAGGCAGAACAAAAACTAGATCTTATAGAATAACTAAACCTCAAAACAAAAATGCAATATATTACATTTCTCAGAGTTAGTTTTTATCATTTTAACTTTCCTTTCCACATACTATACAAAAATCAGATTTGGTAAGTTATTTTACTAAACGCTTTTTATTAGAGCTTACAACTATAAAATGTACATTACAATGACACATGGAGGTTGTAGACAGTTCACACAGTAATTAAGTTTAGTATTTAGTAAATTTAGATGAAGAATCTACCGAAGGAAAACTTAGGGAGTTTCCAAGGCAAATCTTTACTGGAAGACTTCAATATGACTCTGGGCATATATATTACACATTATTGCAGTCTTGTATTCATTATTAAATTTTGAAATGCAATTTTTTTAAATGGGAACACTGTATTTTTCTGAGTTTGACTTGGTATTATAGCCTCTAGCAGAACTTACTACTGTACTTACCTTCTTCTATCATGTGATCCTTTCACATGAAAAAATAATAATTTTAGTGTGCATGCAGGCTGCTGCCCTGTTTTTTTTTCCTATACCTAAACTAGATGTCTACAATAATTGCTTAATCATAAGATATTATACCATGGTGTCTATGCCCACTGAGGGAGGTACAAAGTAGGGATTTAGTTTGTTGAAAGGCTCTGAGCTGGGCAGGACTGCACAAGGAAGGTCACACTGGATTAAGCAGTCAAAATAAAAAGATAATGTAACCCGTCATCCTGTCCTTTGATGCCTTTACTTACATTTACAGCTGCTCTCTTATTGTTTACACAGCCCCCACCAAAGGACCAATGCTACAGCACAGCAAAATGGCCTGGACCCCCTTTTGCTCTATGGGACCATGCTGAGGCCTGATGATTTTCAATTTTTCAATTTATTTTGAATTGTTAGATGCATTCAGAGGAGACAATTTTTTTCACTTGTCTTCCTAAAACCTCAAAATACTGTGACTTTTTGCAGGAATGGCATTTGGAATTGTTAGATTTGCCATAAGGTATGATTTGTCACAGTTACGTCAGGTGTATGTCCATAGCAGGATCCAAAAAAGCTAATTGACAATTACAACCCTGCTCCAACATGTAGTATATATATTAGTCATATAATTTTTAGTACACACCTTGTATCTTCAAAATACTGGAAGAAAATATTTTTTTGCTGCTCATACACTGGCACTTTAGTAGCCATAAATACAATTTTCCCCTTTCGATTTGCTGGCATAGATTTTAGATGGTGATCACAAATGGATAATGCCACAAATGTTTTTCCACATCCTGCAACAAAAAAGGAAAGAATAAATTACTCAGCAGCACAGATTCCCTGTCATTACCATATAGCAGAAAATCAAAAATATTCTGGATAGACAGAAAAAAATCATGCCAAAAAACTTGTCAAATATGGAGTGTATTTGCAGCTTGCCTACAAAAATGCTGGGGTTCATGTCTTGATTAAATGTTAAATGTCTTGTATCTCACTGCTTATATTACCAAAAAGTATTCTCTGAAAGATCAATTACCACCTTATATGGATTAAAGTAGATTACTGGCTTTTACCAGCATTGACAGAGATGTGCATTTTTTTATTGACATGAAACTTTCAGATTAACCTAGACCTAGGAGAGGTTAACCACTGCTCTCATGCACAAGCAGTGGTTGGGCTGACATACTCTGCTAAACACTGCCCTAATCATGGTCCCACTGGCGGAATGTGGATTTGAGCAGCGTTGCTGCTGCATGCAAAATGGTATATTTATTGCAAATGCAGCCTACCTGCAATACACTAAAAAATAAAAACGGTTTAATTGGGATATAACAAACCAAAACTACATTTAAACAACATGCCAAAGGACACCAACTGAATGTCTGTTGTTATGCACTAAAATAATGAAAAGCAGCATTCCTCACCAGCCTAAAAAAAGACCCATATGAACATATCTAAACCTGTCAAGCTGCAACAGCCTTATCAAGATGTCCGACTGCAAGTCAACAATACATTTTGGTTATTGCTCATTCCAATGAACTGACCTGTTGGGGCACAAATAATTGTGTTATTGCCTCTGTATGCAGGCTCAGCCAGCTCTCCTTGGTATTTCCTCAGCTTCATACTTTTTATTGGTACAGGGGTGTATTCTAAAATGCACACACACAAAATAGACAAAATATTTTTTTTTTATAATTCTGGCATTCAAACAAAGTTCATTAAAGTTTTAAAAGTTTACCAAAAAAAGGAGATTTCTGGGAAAAAACAGAAGCAATTGGTTGTAACATGAGGATGCTTCCTTCCAGCTAATTTTTTATTTACTTCTATTACCTGAAATAAGGTTCAGCTTGATTGTACACTCATCACTACACTGGTAATTTAAGGTATCAAGTATCTACCAGTGGGTAAATTAGTGTTCTTACAACACATATACAAGCCTCTGATTGTTATTGTGGGCTAATGACACAACCTTTATAAGATAGAGAGAAACAGGGGGAAAATGTTCCGACTGAAATTTGATGGGAATTGATAGCACCTTGCCTACTACTCTGTGTGTTATATTAGTGTGTTATATTTAAGTGCTTAAAAAGAGAAAAATCCAATGACAAGTGCTCACATAGGATGGCTCCCATAAAACCAAAGGTCTCACACAGATAGAGCTTGCTAAATAAACATAGACGTCAGGACAATGAAATAGTGTTAATTTTTTTTCATCATAAATCCAAAACAGGAATTACTCTGTGGCACTATTTGCGGAAATGCTGTCTAATATACATTATATACTTACTGATTGTTTTAGGAGGCTCTATTGTGTTCCCATTATCCTGCTCCAGTTCCACAGGGGCTAAATGTAAAGCACAAATAATGGTAAGTATATCCTGAAATAAAAAGGGACACCAATATCACTTTTGAATGTACTAAGTGTACTAAAGACTTAGTATTTACCTGACAGACATTGGTTTTCCAGTACAGGCTCTTCAGAGAACTGAATCATCATTAAAGGACTGGCTGATTCTCCTGGCTCATCAGTGGACACTTTCTTCCCATTATAGCTTTCTGAAATAATGAATAACAATGTATGTTTATTTCTAAATGGTAAACACACATGCTGGATAATATACTTCATGACGAAAAAAAAAAAGGTTGTGCTTGTCACTACTATCCAAACATCTCCTTCATTTAAATGGAACTCCTGAATGAATCTCCTTGGATAGGAGAGGAAAATCCCACCTTTGGTAGTTATCAATGGAACATATAAATCCATTGGGATATTGTCCCCTGCCCCTTTTGTTTTAGTTTTAATAGATGGAATGAGAGAAAATCCTACACTTGGTAGTTGTCCAAGGAACACATATACCCATTGGGTGATTGTCCCCTGCACCTAGTCCAGTGACAAACATAAATTATGATTTTCCCCTAACTGTATCCCAGTGAAATTAACCCTAGTATGAAAAAAGGACTAGTTTGCCCAGTGGAGGCACTAGCAGCAAATGACACATTTGGCATTATACCGACATGTAAGGTATATATAGCAGTCACACACAACAGATCAATCAGAATTTAGAAAACATCCCTTCCACTATTCTTACGAAGGATGAGAAAGGTGTTTGGTATTGTGCTATGACAAATTACATTGATAGGAAAAGTACCATAAAAGTGGACAAAAACCACTATTTATAATCTAATAATATCTTTTAATATGTATGCAATATATATGTCTTGAAATACAGCAATCAACTCAGAACGTTATCCCTCCATTCCCTAATACAAAATAGATTTTACTTTTTTATCAGTGTTAAATTAAAATAACCCATAGTAAATAATTAGATTTCTGATTTTTGCAGATAGAAAAGTGAAATATGATTTTTTTATTAGTTTACATCCAATAATGTTGAAATTTATTTTTCAAGTCAATACCCCTAAACAAGAATACTGGGAAAGACTTTTGAGTTAACGCTGCTATTTTTGGTCTGCATAGCAGCCTCTCTATATTTGATAAAACAGCATATTGAAATAAATACAATAAATTTACGTTCCGGTTTACAGTACCACAATTTATTTTCAATTCACCTGTGTCACCCTTCCAAACCTCCAGGACTTGATTGCAATCAAAGCGTTCCAGGACTAGAGTAAACACCTTTGGCCATTCTTCTTTATCAGATCGGAGAAGGCAGTCAATAAGTTTTTCAGCTCCAGCTGTTGGTCCCCTCAGTTCTGTTTCCTTATTGCAAAAGGGAAGAAATTAGACTTTATAACTGTACAGCAAATAAATCATATTGTTGACACATATATAAATCAGACTTATTTGCTATTTATATTCAAAACAAAATAGAAATAGAACAAATACTTGGCTCATCACCATTTAACGGAGTTACACAGCGGAAACACCCCCTGCAGCATTCATTACCATCAGGACATAATAGTTGTTAATGAACACATCAAAGAGTGTTCCCATTGGCTGATGGCTGTAATCGCTGGGAATTCTCTCCAATCCAGGCTTTATGGGTAGAGGAGCTGAAGATGCCAGGGGTTGAGATGATGTCTTAGAGTAAGGGGCAGGTAAGAAGACTTTAGCAGCAATTTATTTATATTTGTAAAATTGTATGATTTTAGTACGTAAATGTACCTGTTACCAGATTAAGTGATATAGGTTAGTAAGAGTGGTATAGCATCTTGGTTTGTCAAAAGTCAGCTTAGACCCAGATCAGAAAATAAAATCCGTTCCTAGGATTCCATGTTTCCACAAATCACTCCATAGGAACACAACAGAATGTTAATGCCAAGATTTTGCAATGTGTTTGTGTTATGTCGGGAATGTAGTAACATCACATGTTATGGCAATTCTTTGCTTTTGCAGAATTGTCCAGCCTCTTCCAGCAGTACCAGAATACTGATTATTCTTGCACTGTGAGGGGAAGTAAGTCAGGAACTAGTAAGTGGAAACTGATAAAGGTAAAACAATTCTTTGCTGTTGCAGAATTGTCCAGCCTCTTCCAGCAGTACCAGAATACTAATTGTTCTCACACTGTGAGGGGGAGTAAGTCAGGAACTAGTAAGTGGAATCTGATAAAGGTAAAACAGTGTAAAAAAATAGAATAAATAGGAATAATAAATATACAATGCATGTGTTTTTTTCAGCTTTACCATTCTGTTATGTAATATTAACATGTTACATAAACATTTCACCAATATGATATAATTTTAACCCACTTTATTGATTATATTCTGCACTGTATATTTTGCACCCTGTATTGTGACCCAGCTTTTCAGCAACCACACAAAAAACAGCCAGGTGGTTACTGAAAAGTTGTGTCACAATGCAGAAGCATTGGACAGTTGGTGGGGGACAAAATACAAAGATGATGGAAAAATGGTACATACTAAAAGGGTGGGCAATACAAACTGAAACAAAGTATAGCAAAGTATAGGTGGTAGAATGCTGACAGAGTTGTAAGAGTTGGTGATGTCCTATGACAACAACCGGAAACACGAAAATTTGCCATGTGTTTCCCCCCCACACACACACACACTCTTTGACCACCCGGCTTAAACACTGCAAAAAATATAATACAGAGAACTGAGACATCTCAATGAACACTGGGGTTTTGGTTGTTTCAAGAAGAAACAAAGATCTGGGGCTCAAGTGATTAGGAAAGTCCTACCACCAAGACAGTTAAACAAACCAGGGAATAAAAGAAACATTCAGATGAAGCTGTATGTTACCAAATGTACCTGAATAATCTCTTCCACCTCCCTTCTGATGAGGCAGACACCCAGTTCTGGAGCTAAATCTCTAGGATTAATGTTACATGTTACAGTCTGTCTGATGATGTCAAGACGTTTCTTCGGTTCTTCTAGACGTTGAATGTGTCTGAAGTCTGTATCTGCAAGTGCTTTCGATAGTCCGCTGTATTCTTGAATAGACAAAAAAAGGCTGAGAACATTATCAAAAAAACACATAAAAACATTAGCAAACAATCTAAACTAGTGGTAATTACTTGTTACTGGCACTACTTACACCAGGGGTGTCCAAACTTTTTGCAATGAAGGCCAGATTTGGTGAGGTGAAAATGTGTGGGGGCCGACCATTCAGCACGTACTCAAGGTTGGTGTGGGCGTGGTCTGCCCAGGTGCCGCACAGCACACTTCCACCAGGGTGAGGTGAGGGATTTCCTATGCACAGAGTCCGTATCAGTGCGGGCTCGTTCTAGTAATCAGAGTGGGCGTGGTCCGTGCGGATCCCGCACAGCACACGACCACTATAATGATGTAGGGGATTCCCTGCGCCAGAGGCTGTGGGCGGTGGAAATCTGAACACCGGCCACAATTGGCCCTGGGGCCGGACTTTGGACATGCCTGTCCCACACCCTAATATTGTTGGGTCATGTGCCAAGTTTACAGTCATTAGCCTACTTGGTATAAGCAATGTCTCAGTAGATATAATTGTTACAATTTATCCTACTTTCTATTTATTCCATTCTCAGAGGCATTGTAACTGGGAAAATACATAATATTAAAGCTTAAACACAAAAAATGTTATGTACTTCAGCTTCTCAGCATTTAGTTGTAGTGTTATTCCCCTGGGTAAAGAACTTAAGATCAAGGTTGGGAGGCCATCATTGTGATTTAGATTTGTTTTGGTATAATCCACATAGCCTGTGCTACTGAATTGTGCTACAGTGAAAAAAAAACAAGCATTCAGTAAGCTTTATTATAGTTTTATGGTAGTTTAATAAAGCATGTACATGTATATCACCACATAGTGAGATGAACGTTTATTACACTCCTACATTCTAAGGAATGATAAAAAAAAAGACTATGGATAATGTGACTAATCATAAGGCGGCAAGTTGACTAGTTAACCATGGCAAGGATTTCAGATAAGAAAAATGCATTTCATATTTGTTTCCAGGACTTGTTTATGAAAATACTGCTGCAGGCACAGGTAGCTGCAGCCAATCTCAGATCTGAGCATGTGGTAGAGAATCGAAAGTCTTCATACTATTCCTTTTGATTATGGAAGGTAATTGGATGCCTGTCTATATAAAAGAAAATCCATAATAGCTTCATCATGCTTTGCAGGTATCTGCAGTAACAGCAATGATTTTTTTTTAAAGTACTTTCCAGCAGACATGAGCCTCTATCATATATTGAGATTTATTAAGGCTGTCCTAGACTTAAGGTTCCCCCGTGATAGTCTATCTTCTCCAGTCCTGGAAAGTTTTATTAAATCACATTGTTGTTATATTATATCACATTGTTTTTATAAGTTGTTCAAAAAATCTTCACTATGTTAAAACAAAATACACAGATACATTTGCTTTGCACTAATTTAACCATTTGTTTTCAACATTTAAGAACATTTATCTGTTAGCCGTTCTTTATTTTTGAATGTTTTATCCTATAGCAAAAATCTACAAATAAAAGCTAAAAAAACAATTAGAATAGGAACACATAGGAACAGGAACACACCTGCAGCTTTTAGACAATCTATGAATCCTTGGTACCATCCTTCAGCTTCGAGGTCCAGCAATTTTTCTATGAATAATTTTGCAGCTGCAGTTGGTCCTCTTGCCTCTTCAGCCTTTATCTGTTCTATTATACCTTCCAGGAAACAAATTAAAGCACAAAACATAACAGTAAAGTTTATTTTATAACCAATGTTCATAGTACATAAATGTTTATGTATTTGGTCTAGGGGGGCTTGAAAACAGCATATGTACCAAAGGTAACTAGAGATAGGTGAATATACTTGGGTGAATGTGTTGGGAAGTGTACTACATGCTATGTGTCATTTCGTTATAAATAATGATGTTTTGTAATGTGCTATAACTTTACACTATTATGTGTTTGTGAATTAAGTGAAAGGAGTGTACTAGCCGGTAGAGATAAATATTCTGAATTCTAACTAGTGTAAAGATTGATTTTTGGATGGATATTAAGGTACATGGTAAGTCTGCCCCTATTATTCCTCTTAATAAAAGTAAGTTTGCTATGTGCTTCATAAAAAACAAGAACTGATGGGAAATCTCCCCCTTCAAAAAACGAAAATGTTACCAAAACAAGTGTCACCACTGGAACATTTACCCTCCATGTCCAGTGACAACTAAAAAGCATAGGATTCTCCTATTTTCAGCTCCAGTGAGAATGACCATTAGGACAAATCTCCCTAATAAAGAATGTTTTCTAGTGGGATGCATACAGCCTTACTAAACTCGCAGGACCAATCAGCACTCTACCCAAATATATAGATATACTTTAATTTAATGTAAATGAACAATTCCATTAGAACAATTCCATTCTCCTATTACCTTCTGCATTGGCTGAATGCTTGATGTTCTGCAGGGACAAAGTTCGGACACTTGTAGGTGGTGTGCAGGCTTCCCTGCTTCTTACTACCTTGACATTCTTCTTGGTCCACCATTATAAGGTGAGACACTTCTTGGCCAATGGGAATGTTTAAAAGAGAGGCCAGGATCTAGAACTACCAGGAGGATGATCAATATGGCTGGACATTAGCCATAGCTGAATAATTGCAAGCTGCTGTTTATATCTGCTAGGAGATCTGTTGGTAATTTAACAAAATCACTTTAAATTGTGCAGAAATTTGACAGTAAAAAAAATCCTTAGAGTTTTAAAAAAACCATAAAGTGACTCACTTTCTGACATCCAGGTGCTCATGTACCCCAGAATATAGGAGGGTCGAATTATATTCACAATGTAGTTGCTGTACAGTCTTAAGCTTTCCTTCACCTCGGTGCCCATTCTTCTTCAATCACAATGACCGCCAGCCTTTCTAGAACTCTGAAATAAATAACTGAGATACTTTTTTAAACAGTAGAAGATGGGAACATATCTATAAGCATTCATTCGAGACTTTCTGCAGATGCCAAAAAGCTACTATGTTACATAATTTTTGATCTTTCAAATGCTGAAATCTTTTTTGGTGCTCTGTGAGGTTGATTTGCCAAGATTTCACCAACAGTGTATATTCGTTTTGATGTTGTAACTTCCTTTAGATGCTTACATTATGCTGTATGCACTTTTGTATGTGTACCTGTTACACCCTTTTTCATTCTATTGTTATTTCAATTTTTTGTAGTGTAGTTCCATATATATGTTTATATACCGTATTTTCCGGCGTACAAGACGACTTTTTAACCCCGAAAAATCTATGACAAAGTCAGGGGTCGTCTTGTACGCCGGGTACCAGTACTTACCTGCAGCGTCCGGTGTCCCCGCGAGTCCCCTCTCTGGTCTGGCGTCCCTGCGAGTCCTCCTGTGCCTCCTTCTGTCTTCCTGCTTTTCAGCTTACACGAGTCCTCCTGGGCAGGCTCGCGTTGCTTCACAGCAGGACTCGTGTAAGCTGAAAAGCAGGACGTGAGCCTGGATTGGCTCTCCAGTGGAGAACCTGGATTGGCTCTTCACTGGAACACGCCCATTCATTACTTAGAACTAGTAGTGTACAGTTCTTTCTGCCTCTCAGTTCTCTCACAATAGTGAGATCTGACAGGCAGAAGGAACAGTACAATACTGGGCATATAACACGACCCCCAAATGATTGGTTAGAGTGGGGGGTCGTCTTATACGCCCAGTCGCCTTATACACCGGAAAATACGGTATATAATAGTGATCCACCATACTCAGGGAAAAATGTAAAGCCTTCAATGCCGCCTTCTAAGAATAATAGTTACTTTTTTCTGGCATCAATACTTAATAAGTCACTGACAAGCAAGCAATGTCAAATCTGTATTATTGTTCAAGCTTACTGATTTAGAAATCAGAAGTTCAGAACAGGAGCCAGGCAAAAAGCATTTTTTTATAACATCAAGAGCTGCTTGATATTTACATCATGGCAAGTCTGCCTTAAATGTTAGGCCAACTCCACACTGGGATATGGAACCAAATTCACCCTGAGCCGTTGGTAGCTGCCATTACTGATTTCTCCTTTGAGAATGCTCATTCCTTGGCTGTCATGATGAGTTCATTACAATGCAGTCCAGGTCTGACCTAGAACATGTTTTGCAATAAGTAGCAGGGTTCTCCCCAGGCCCTTTTAGCTGGGCGCACCACCTGGCACTTTTCAGCACCCACCCGGCTGTTTTTGGGTGGTTACTAAAGAGTTTGGTCACAATACAGGGGCTACCACCCACCTACAATTTCCTTCCACCCGGCTTAAAAAAATTTCTGGGTTGAGCACTGAGTAGCTATCTCTGTATATATTTCATTATCTGTATGCTTGTTCTTTGACTGTGACTACAACATATAAAAGTCAGACACAGCCAGGCATCTATAATTTATTATCTATAATGTTATCCATAATATTTTTATATAACGGAGGCACTTTAAGTTGTAACGTAAAAGAAAAATAAATGCATATAATGTAATAAAGATAACTTTATCTATATTTAATTTAGTATAGAATCACAAAAAGCAAAATATGCGACTTTAACGGCAGTTGATATCATAAAACATTACATTTTATTTACCTAATTCTAAAAACCATTTTAAGATCATGCATGCATCTTCCCATATGCCAAGATTCAGGAAGAGTTTCAGATAACATTATAACATAAATGGGCTGAACACATTGTACACATTACATATATTGAGATCATCCGACACATTTTGCAGACTATGTCCGCTTCCTCAGGGATGTAATTGGTACAGATAGTAACTGTATCAGCACAAAAGGTTATCAAAACTGCAGATATACTCTGTTATTTGGTGTGGAGTCAGGTATCCCAAATGTATTCTCCAAAATACTATTAAATCTCAAATGTTAGTCCTTAATCCCTCACAAAATTTTAGCAGGGCATTGTTCTCCAACATAGGTTCATTCACTGTCACCAAGGGACACCATTAAATGTAGTAGCTCCGTCCTTTTGCGGACTTGTATTATTCAATAAACGGGGAGACCACCGTCCTCTGTGAAGCACATAGGTGTTTATTTAGTAGAGTTTTTCCACGGGTCCCAGATCTTTAGAAATGTATCATGTGTATTTTGTGTAATAGAAGTTAGTTATAATATTTAATATAAAATGACAAGCTCCCAGATATCTCTGTTTACTCCAGGGGTGCCCAACAGGTGGATTGCGATTTACCAGTAGATCCCAATGGCAACGCGAGTAGATCGAGGAGCCCTGCCTTTCAAAATAAACTTTACATTCCCTTAAACATTCCCTGGTGGGAATTATTCACTGTCGTTGAAACACATAAACCAGGAAGATTCTCACCAGGGAATGTAAGATTCCCTGCTTTATAAATAGAGCCTTATGTGTTGTTGTTATGAAGTTGTGGCATTTAAACAAGCTGCTCCCATGCACATGATTTGTTTGATTGTTACTATCACAGCAAGTATTGTAACCCAGGAATTATACACACAATAAATGCAGGGCTGAATGGCATGTAAAGTACAAATATGATTACAGACAGTATGATCTTATGTTATTATAGGATTGTTTTGTATCATATATATCTAGGCAGCATGTATTCTAGCTTACCTGGAGGTAGGTGTCTGTGACTAGCAGTGTGCACAGCTCCTGGCAATCCCCGCACTGGGACACAAGCAGGAAGAAGATTTTGTGAGAGAAACGAAACTGCTGTCCGGCCAGCTGATTTGCTGCGCATGCTCAGTGTCAGGGCAGATGTCATTACACACATTCTCCTCATACACACAGGAATCGAAAATATCATTGAGAGGAGGAGAGCGAGAATAACACTGATACTCTGCTGGGAAATTCCACACAAGGCATTAGGAATCGTAATGTTTGGGTCTATTATCTCAAGTATTGTTACACCTTATAAACTGACGGATTTTTTTACCTCAGAGAAATCCTTTAAAGTATATTCAGTCCTCAGAGACACCCTGCTACATGCAATTCTTTGGGAGCAGTGGGACCTCCCCACCATTTTAAGTAGTGGTCTGTGTGAGGAATACTCCTCATGTTGGTATCAGGGGTAAAAATGTTTCTTTGTGTTGGTGGTCAGTGAGCAATGCCTCTTACAATGGTGGCAGAGCATGAAATGTTCCTTACAAAAGTGGTCTCTTTACAGTGCCAGCCAGTGGGAAGAATGTTCCTTATATTGGTAGTCAGTGGGACAAAAAATTGTCCTTATGGAGGTAGTCAGTGGGAGCAATGGTTGTCCAGTCAGAATGGTGCCTGTACTGTATAAAATCCTCACTGTGATTTATTCACAAACAAAGCAAAAAAAATTAAAAAAAATGTATGTAGCCCAGACATTCATTACCATCTGGAGCAAGCTGTGCTTTGATATGCCAAAAGAAACAACTGCAGCGTTTGTCTTGGTCATTAAAGAGTTACAAGAGGTTTCGGAACAGCAAAAGATTTCCTCTGCAAGTCATGAAAACTGCCCCCTCCCCCCATTAAGCCTTTGTTCTGCACAGTACAGCAGGGAAGCCCGTTCGTGTCTAGGAGTCGCCTGTATGTCGGATGTCCTTAACTCGGGGACTACCTGTACCTTAGAAGGGGCGAGCTGAGCTGCTGAGAAGAATAGTTAGCTTGAACAACTTCTGTGTGTCTGCTGTTAACTTTTGAGAATGAATACCCCCAGGGCCTGAAACGACCAAGGTAAGTGAGGCTAAGGGCTAGGGAGCTAAGGGCTCCTTGTTTTATGATTGATTTACTGTTTAAAAGTATGGCTCAGATTGTGCATGCGCAGGCGGCTGATGCAGATGTTGTGCTGAGCCGCTCACTGCACCTCTGTTTCTCTGTGATTTTCATTATCATCCCTGCGCGCTCCATAGCCATACAGTCTCTTCCTTGAGCCTTCCAGCGAGTAACCATCACCCCTATGACGAGCAAAGGATCCTCTAAAGCTCGGGACCGGCTTGTAAAGTTGGGTGCTACAGTGTCCAAGATGGTGGCAACAGCCTCCACATCTAGCACACAGAGTAGGACAAGTCAATCCACTGCATCCAGGCCTTGGACAGTGGAAACTGTATCCCCTGTTGGTATGGGCCCACAGCATGATCCTTCAGCCAGAAAAGAGGAAGCAGGGGAGTGTAAATCCTTTACAGCTATGGAGCCACATGCTACTCTGGAAGTACATTCAGGAGGTAAGTAGTCTTTTTCTACCTCTGATGCCACTGCAGTGCCTGCCACATTTCCAACACATAGTAGTACCCAAGGTGGTTCTTTATTCCCTTGCACCCACTCAAGATACATATTCCCTATTCTGGGTCCTCAGTTTGCTTCAGGAGGATTCAGAGCCATCTAGCCCAAGTGGTTCATATTTGGATCCTCATCAGCCCAGTAGCTACTCAGGTGATGCAAGCCTAATTGCCAGATTTGCTGCCTTAGTGGAATGTGAGCTTAAAAAGGCCAGATATAAAATAACCATAGATTTAAAACAAGATTTTCAGTCAATAGGCCAATGATTGGAACTTATAAAACAGTCTCCCAGAATTGCAGTGCCATTTCCTCACCGGAAAATTGCAGCAGAAAGTAAAATCTATAAAATAGAGGTAGAAGGGTCAAGGCTTCTGCACTAGAGGCCTCCCGGAATATGTCAAAAATGTGGAAGCAACTGTAAAAGGTTTTATGAAAGGTGCCAGATCATGATGATATACATCTTGAATTTGATACAATACACAGAGCGATGGGCAGCCTCAAATCTGATGGATCACCAAGAGATGTTATAGTGCAACTGCATTTCTTCCAAACAAAATAGGCCTTTTGTGGTGGTCAGAAACCTTTCTGATATGTACATAGATGGTCACCCCATCTAGATTTTTACTGATCTTTTGCCCCTCACAATTCGAAAACGAGGTCATTCAAACCGCTGCTACAACTGCTTCTGAAACATAACATCAAATATCATTGGGCATATCTATTCAAGCTGTATTTCCATTACCAAAATAAATTCTTTACATTTTCTACCTTCAATGAAAGCGAGATTATGCTCACAGAAATGGGATTATTTTCCGCCGACTCTTCACATTAATATTCAGTAAAGGGCACTGCTGCTCTATTATCTCCCATCTGGACACAGGTTTCCAATTCTTCCTGAGAAATAATTCTTGACGCTTCCTATTTATGCCAATTATCTAGACTGAAATGGAATACGTCCATCACACCTTTTTGATGGTACTTTGTGAGGAAGTGATTTCTACATGACCGTGGACGCAATTTTATATAGCAACTTTATAGATGTTGTTGAATGTTTTGCCGTGTTTATTTCATATCTTTTGATTGTGAAATTTTACAAATATTTCTATTTCTTGCCTCAGGTTTCAGAAACAGTTCTAACACATTTCATTAATTGTTGAAATCGCATTACTAATAACAAACCTCTCTGTAATCTCATGTCTTGAAAAATTGAAGAGACGTTTCTATTAGGTTTTTTGATGCCTAAGGTTTACAGTGCTTTCATGGTTTACTTATTGTTGAAAATGCATTTTTTTTATAAATTTCTCTGTGATTTTCAGTTTTTAAGGCGTGCAGAGATATTTCTATTAGGCCTCCAGATATCGAAAGCACTTGATACCAATGGTTTCTATGCTTCAATTGATGAAGTGGTTAAAGAGGAACTAAACCCAAAAGTGCAAAAAATATTAAAAATCCACTTACCTTCAATCCCACAGGGCTGTCCGATCGATCTGGGGGTGTCTTGCATCAGGTCCCGCGTTATCCAGGCATCTGTCCAGGGCGTTGCCATCTTCTCCTCTTTTTCCTGGTTCTTCATCCTATGTCACCCGACCCAGGCGCGAGATCAAGTGACGTAGGATGAAAAAAAAACTTGTCAATCTCACTGCGCATGCGTGAAATTGTCAAGATTTTCTATTCTAACGAAAAGGCTTCTTCTGCGCATGCCTGAGATACTCAGGCATGTGCAGAAGGAGCACCTAAGAGCCTCCCGGCTTTGCGCTCCCATTCATTCTCGAGGGTTGTCTACCCTTTTATGTAAAGTGATATTTCTGAGTTTAGGTACACTTTAATTTTCAAAGGCTATGGTTGGAGAGGATAAAGATGGAGGGTGGCTTGCATGACTTGCAGAAGAAGTCTTTTGCAAAACACAGCTGCAGTTGTGGGTGATCTTAAGGGCTGATCTGTAACATCTTGTAACTCTTTAATGACCAAAACAAAACAAACGCTGTAGTTGTTTCTTATTGCATATCAAAGCACAGCTTGCTCCAGAAGTTAATGAATGTCTGAGCTCCATAAAGGTTATTTTTTGTCTTGTTTGTGAGGATTTTTTACAGTAACTGACATTATGCTGCCTAATAATATCTTAAGACAAACATCTGCCCTATGAAATAATGTACTTGTTACAACTTATACAAATTAACATTAACATACAAATTCAACTTAAAAACAAACCTACAGTCCCTATCTTGTATGTAACCCAGGGACTACCTGTAAATCTATTTCCCACTTCGCCTATTGCAATTCCTAGGAACTATTTTACGAAACCTCCAGAATAAATTGCCTAATTTCATATGGAATAATAAACATCACAGAATTAATGCTACCACTCTATTTACCCCTAAAGTACTAGGGGGTCAGGGCCCCAATGGTCTGCATTGGAAGCCATTTCATGCCCTTCTATTCCTGTAGAGGCATTATTGTGGATCCAGCCCAACAAGAGAAGTTCTTTTTTTATTGTATTCTTTAGCACTCTGGGATGGTCAAAAAATGAACCACTCTGGGGTAATCCAGAGTTTCCTCCTGGTTGTGACATATTCTGGTTTAAATTGTGGCTAGATAAAGGCAATATATTGTATTGGAGATCTCTTGGATGGAAGGGATGTTATGAGTAATGCTACACTACAGAAAAAAATATTCTCTCCCACCTTCAGAGACGTTCAGTTTCATGCAGATACAGTCCTTTTGAAAGTCCAAGTCTAAAGAAACAACTCCCTCCTATCAGAGCACAGCTTTTGGAAAATCATGTTTAGCCTTATCTGAGACAAAAGGGAGAATCTCAGCTGTATTTTTGGCTTTATTTGATCCTCATATGGAGTATTGCAGGCTCAGCTTCCTCTATATCATGAACTAATTCTCCTATTAAAGCCTGCTATAAAGTTCTAATGTGCTGGTACCTAGTGCCAGTTAGACTCCAAAAGTTAATGCAGGTCTTTGCTACAGGAGTCAACATGCCCAAGCGGTTAGACACATCCCAATTTGCACATATAAATTAAACATTTATAAAACCAATGGCCTGTCTGATTACATATATTCTTCTTGCAGCCCAAATACCAATAGCTTGGTATTGGAAAACCTCTAGTAAACCACTAGAGTTCACTATGAAAAAACTGAATTGGATCATGACAAACAATAAAATGACATGCTTACGAGATAATGCTAGTTTTTCATAAGACATGGGACCCTTAGAATTCTTATCTTTGATCTTAGATAAAGTAAGAGGAACCTACTGTCCCCCCCTTCCTGATCTTTACCCTAATTCTATTCCCATCTCAATCTTTTGGTATGAAGTTATAGAATATTTCTTTGCAGTGTTCTCCCAAGAAGATTTTTCCAGCTGGGTGGCATAAAAATGTAGCCAGGTGGGAAAGTTTTAGTTAAATTGGGCATGTACAATAACAATGACATGCAGATATTATCAAAGATAGGCATTTATTATTTAGAACATTTTTGTTGCATACATCCATGTGTTTTTACATCCAGTGACAATGAAGGAGAAACTCAAAGCCAGGATGGAGTAAGTTAAAGTCATTTCCTTCATTGTATACCTGATTTTAGATGTATTGCAGCAGAATTTGGTAGCGCCTTCAACCATGTGTCATTATGTGGAAATGCCCTCATATAATGCTGGAGTCTCCAGTGAATGAAAGGAGTGAGCCAAGGACATCCCCACAGAGGGTGAATAGACCCACAGAGGGAATGAATGGTTCCACAAGAGTGAACAATTGCTCAAAGAGTGAGCATCTCCAAAAACGTGAACGGTTCCACAAGGGTGAACAATTCCACATGGGGTGAATGGCTCCAAAAACTTGAACAGTTCCACAAGGATAAGTGGCTCCAAAAACTTGAATGGTTCGACAAGGGTGAATAATTCCACATGGGGTAAACAGCTCCAAAAACCTGAAGGGTGAACAATTCCACATGGATTAAGCGGCTCCAAAAACAGATCAACTATGTAAACCTTACAGAGTGCTCAATGTGAATTCATAATAAATATTAATTCTTCGTTTCTTCCTGGAGTCCCAATTGTTTTCGGCTTTCTCATAATCAAACTCATGCGGATCTTGTCCCTCCAAAGAGATCATCATAAGGTTATTCAGTGTGGTTTGATTCATGTGATTTCTCAAGCAAGTCTTGATTCTTATCAGGGGAGAAAACCCTTTTTCACATTCAGCTGTGCTTACTGGTATGACCAGTCCAATAGCAGCCTGTTTTGATAAATTTAGAAAAGACTCTCTAAGCTCACTTGTTGCTAGTTTAAGTAAAACCTGTTTTGGAGTGAGATTTTAATAATTTTTGATGCAATTGCCCACTCCTGTTTAGCATTATCATAGTTCAAAACAGGAGTGCCATTTTTAGAGTAATGATTAAAGAGTATTTCAGCAGACTCATTTGGATTGTGAGTTTCTGCATTGAAAAAATCTTTGAAAATTGTAGATGATTGACACATCTGGAAATCTCGCATCCAGGTGTTCGACAACTTAAAATATTTATCATAGATTCCAGATTTGAATGAGGTTACATTACTTTGCATAAACAATGCGAAGATTGCAGCATTCCTCTTCAAGATAGCCATGACACTGATGATAAACTGTCTTAATGATTGTACTGCAGTGTCGTGAGACAGCCATCTAGTATCAGTGGCCATTTTCAATTTATTTGAGAAATGCAAGGGTCAATCGGTGGTTCACACAATGACAGTTGATCAAGAGTCCAGCAGTTTTATCTTTGAGTTGTTTTGCTACTCCTTTTTTTTCTCCCAATCATAACAGCTGCCCCATCTGAGTCCAACAAGGTTGGATGTTTACAAGCCTAGATGGTCAAGAGTTTCAATCAATGCGTTATAGTTGATTTAATAGTCTCAGCTATGCCATTAGTCATGTTGGAGGTTGATATGAAACTAACTCTAACCTTAGTGAACTGGCAACATTTTTATTGTAAAAAATTAACTGTTTTACAACTAAGATGTCTGTGGTTTCAGCACACAGAATGCTGAAAAATGTATCAGAATATTTTTTTTTCAATATGTCAGACCTAATTTCTGATGCTAATACATCTAGCATTATCTTGCGTTATTCTTTCAGAAGTATAGTGAGCATTTTTACCAACACTGAGATGTGAAAAGGAACAACCCATATCTTTGCAATGTTCCAATAACGTTTCAAACAGTGTTGTATGTGGATCTCAAAGCTACTGGAAAGGTTTCTCTTTCTCTTAATTTATTTAAAACTGGTACAGATCGCTCAATTTGACCTATATACCTATAGTTTGCTCCAGGACTCGCTTTTCCAACAGATCAGTAGAAGACTCAATGTGCATCTTACATTTTTCATGGTCCAACAAACTTTCTTTTCTAATTCTTGTGCATGGCACAGTTACCCAAGTTAACTCCTTCTTTGGGGGATGCTTGTTAGAATATTGTATGCACACAGAACACCACATACCATTATTCTTAACCATCAGCCAACTAAAACCTTTTACCACTGTGTGTTGAAGCCAAAAAGGAGGCATACAGTATTGTAGGAAAACACGTTACAAAAAAGACATATAGAAACAATTTACAGCATGCCACTTTATGGTAGTGAAAGCAATTACTTAATAGTCATTCTGGTATAGGAACTTAGCAATCTTGTTGCAGGTTTCATTGGTCACTGATTTTAATATAGGTAGAAAAAGAAAGTGGAAGACAAAGAAAGAGAAAAAAAAAGTAGAATTCAAGAAAGAATTAGACAGCAATAGAAAGAAGAAGAGTGGGTGTAGGAAAGGAAAGACAGACAGGGGAAGAATAGGGGGGGGGGTGTGGAAAGACATTGTAAGCGCCAAGGTCCTATGGCAGTGGGCGGAGTAACTGTGTATAATCTACAGAGGTCTTGAAGTCATCCCAGTAAAACCAGGTACGTACTGGTCCGCGTGAGGGTTGATCCCCTGATCTCACAAGCTCTTCCATATATTGTATATCATTCACCCTGATGTACTATACTGTACTGTGCTGTACACTGGGTGGAGTATTTTGCCTCCACAACGGGGGAATGCAAGCCTTGGCCACATATAACAGATGGCACAGTAAAAAAAATTTTCAGTGCTTTATCGACATTGCCGACACATGCAGCAGGGCAAGCTGCGGTATGTCTCGTATCGTCACTCCTGTCAGTCTTTGTACAATGTCGGCTACACCCGCCCAGAATGAAACCATACCAGGGCAGCTCCAAAATATGTGCGTCGCCCATATCTCCAACACACTGAGCTTGTGTGCGAGCCGATCAGGGGTTCTGTACCACCTAGTGAGAAATATGTAATTAGTCTCTTGATTCAGTTTGCTAATAGAAGTCTTGTGCTTGTAATATAGCATGAGATCTATTTGATCTTTGGTGAACTTGGTATCAAGGTCTCCCTCCCATTTGGTAACAAAGTAGGGCACACAGAAATCATGGGCTGTCAGTTGCAATTTATACATGTAGGTGAGCACTCCTCCCACGGGATCTCCAGTGACACATAGACTCTGTAGAGGACTATGGAAGCGATTTTAATCCTGTGCCGGCGACATTTACAAAATAATGTGTTGAAATTCTATTTTTCCCCAGATATTTAGGCAGGTGAGGGAATGATCTGCCTGGAGCTGTTCTGTGCTGGACCAGGTAGAATGGTGCAAGAAATGGGTAGCTCAAAAAAATACCACTCTCAATCCAAATTTAAAAAATCGGATCCTTCCTACTAGTTGGGAACATGAGGTGTCCCAGTATAGGAGACATGGGGGAGGGGAAGGCAATGGTACCCTCTGCATGGAAATACCTTGCCACCACCCTAGGTGTTGCACCTATCAGAGGGTGGCGACCGTATCCTTAGTTGCCGCCACACTTATCATTATAGGAGACATTGAGTCTTCTATGTTCACCCACCCCTTAAAGCTGGCATGTCTGTGCCAGTCTACCATGCGGGTCAGATGCACTGGCCTATAGTATAATATCGGGTCTGGAAAAGCCATCACCCCCTTGAGCTTTCAGGAGTCGAAGAAGAAATGTGTTAAGGCGGGGGGTTTCAGTGTTCCAGATAAATTTCAAAAATTCAGAACAAATTTTTTGCAGCAAATGGAGAGGGATGCATATCGGTAATGTCTGGAGTAGATAAAGGAGACGTGGCATGTGTACTATCGTTGCTAAGTATCAGTCAGCTCAACTCAGAGATAAAAGATTCTCTTCTGTAACAATCAGCTAATTCTAACATTTCAATAAACAGCATAGAAACAATAAATGGTAATGAGGAATAAAGTTCATATTCAGATGAGTCCTATTATTCCTGCATTAAACTTTCCCCACTAGGGGGCAGGCATATAGCACCTTAACCACCCAACCGTTAACCCCGACCTTGGTTCGGGCTAAAAAAAGTTACAACTATCGATAAGCCCGAACTTTTCTCCCTACCTAATTTCCCCTCACTTACCTGGTCCCCGCTGCGATGATCCAGCGTCGACGAAAAAAAAAATACTCACCTTCTCCCCGCAGCTCCTCCGGACACGTCTTCTGTCTTCTTGCTTCAGCCGGCGAGTGCAGTGACGATCACCGGGGTTTCCCGGTGACGTCGCTGCATGCGTCGGTGCGGGAGGGAGGCGGGGCGGGAAATTCAAAATTTTGTATTGAGTTCCTTTGCATTGAACTCAATACAAAAATGCTGTATTGATATTATTGTATTATATATATATTATATAGGCTACTGTACATTACATTATACACTATTTTTTTTAAACTTTTTTTTAAAGGTTTTTTTATGTTTTTTAAAAAAAAATTTATAATTAAATGTATAACATTTTGGACATATTTCGGTGAGGTATGCGGTAATTTGGTGAATTATAAGTAATTATTGAGTAATTTGGTGAATTATAGCCTACAATCTAAAATAAATTTCCATGCAAAAAATGTAACACTTTTTGCATGGAAGTACAGAAGTTTGGAAAGAATTAGAATATCCGGCGTTCGCGTACGTGTCCCTCGGCGATTCCTGATGATGTGCGTGCATGCGCCCGTCGATGGGGGTCATAGCGGGAAATTCAAATATTTTGTATTGGATTCAATACAAAGTTCTGTATCCAGTCCAATATAAAATAATACAAAATATATTTATGTGGTTTTGTCTATAGGTATGTGGCGTTGGACTGTTTGACACTAGGGAGGTGTTTTAGAAAAATATATTACTATACAGTATACCGAATTATCGCATTTTCAGTATTTTTCATTTATTTATGTATTCTTGTTTAAGCTGATTTTTGTGTAATTTTAATTTTATTAAAAGTATTTTTTTTACATGATTGTGTGTTTCAAACTACTAGAACCCTGTTCGGACATATTTCTGTAAGTTACAGCTCTACAATTTAAAAATAAAAAATTCATGAAAAACTGTAACGCTTTTGGTACAGAAATCTAGACCTCAGTGTAACGCCCAGGTGGTTAATCAACAAATCTATTACATCTAAGAACAAAAGCAACATTGAGTTACAGGCATAAAACATATTACAGTTCAGCTGTAATGGCAGATACCTTTGGCAAAAAAACCGGAAGGACATTGACTAATGGTCCCAAGAAAGCACCAATCACAGTAGGGTAAAGATCAGGGTTCATTAACTGTGGGGCCCAGGGTATCCCTCTCTCCTCGTAGATCAACACGCTCAGGCCTCCGGGGAAAGTCTTTCCTGCGGTTCTGCTTCTTCTGTAGGGAAATCCAACCAGTTTGGAATAACAACTGAATCTAGTCTAGCATAGAGAATAATGCAGGAAGCTGTGCATGGTGGTGTAAAGCAAATGTCTCTCTTCCTTTCATCACTAACACATGGAATGGGTGTCCCCATCTATAATATGCCCCCGCAGAATGGATCAACTCTAATAGTGGGCGAAGTACACAGCGCATACATAAGGTCGGCACTGAGACATCCGGTAGTCACTGTATGCTTGCACCATGGAAGTCTACAGGACCTTGCCGGTTGGTTTTCTTACCCGCTCTCCTGGGACCCTGCTTCTTCCTACCACACGGCATGCAGTTTGTAAGGAAGATGCTTGTCAGTGAAAGCTGCCAGACTGAGAAGACCTTCATGCCGCCATCTCGTAGCCATGCCCCCCTCCTGGACCTTTTTTAAAAATTTGTGTAGTTTTCTGATTGCTCTTCTTACTCATGATGGCTGGTGTCACCTCTTTCCCTGTCTTTATGTTGGCTCCCTCCAGTGCCAGCTGTGGTCTTTCTGGTGAAGGCTGTTGTCTGAAGGGTTAAGGTTAGGGCACAGATGGAATGCACCAAGCGAGCCCACAAGATCCTGTATGCACAGATGGAATGCATCAAGGTAACTCACCAGATCCTGTATGCACAGACGGAATGCACCAAGGTAGCCCACCAGATCCTGTATACACAGATGGAATACAACAAGTTTTGAATATGTATAAGTGTAAAAAGTTACAAAGGATTATACAAGGTCTGCAGAGATATTCTCTAGGAATATTTGCAGGAATAGTTTTCAGGAATAGTCTGCCTAAATAGTCTACACAGAGTCAGTAGGGTAGTTTCAAACTAGTATTTGCAGGGGCCTGGGTTTGCCAAAAGAACATTGGAAACACATTTATTGACCCCTTCTTTTGGAGAGCCAGGTTCCAGAGGACCATTTTTTGGATAGGAGAGGGGGCACACATGCTTGCTGCTCCCATTTCCTATCCTTGAAGGTCCCAGGCCTAATGCATGATATGGTTTTATTACAGGTGATTAATAAAAAAAAATATAAATGTAGTTATATATATATTAGATTTACTATCCATGAACATTCACGCTAAAGCGCTGGTCTTTATAGAACCAGGGTCTGCACATTTAATGTCCCTGGCATTATGTGTAATTATGTCTGTTTTTTTTACGCCAAAAGCAGTACATTGTTTTGCATGGAAATTTATTTTTACATTGTAGGCCTATAACTCTTAGGCATAACTCACCGAAATATGTCCAATATTTAAAAAATGTAAGAATAAACTTTAAATAAATAAAAAAACACAAAAATCTGGTAAAACAAGGGTGCATAAAAATACTGAAACCTGTAATATAACTGTACAGTAGCACGCATAATATAATAATTGCTTTGTATTGGATTCAATACACTGTATTTTATCAATACACTTACCAGGTAAGTGTTTTTTTTTTAAATGATTTAGCTACCCGGAGTGTGGTTTGGGGTTACCACTTTCAGCATGTTTTTTTTACCCTGAGCCACACTTGGGATTACCGCCTAGGGGGTTAACAGCTGGCAACAGTGAGCGGTATTTTTACTGTTCATTGCCATTCCTAATAATTTCCTATAGGACTGCTGTAGGTAGAAACTACCATGTAGCGTGTCCTGAGAGGCAGTGGTTCCTAGAGTGAAGAAGTGGTAAACGCATTGCAGCCTCACCACGACTGTGAACCTAGCCTAAAGTAAAAATAGACAAAATACTGTCTCACTTTTTTAAAATACCCATTTCCCGGGATATATGTAGAGGCAATTTAATTTGTTTTTGATACAGTTCAGCAATCAGTACACTCTAAGGGTAGGTTAACAGCAGTTGTGCAATTTTGCAAGTTCAACCACTAGTCTGGCAGTGCTAGTTCAAATAGCAAGCAGTACTAGTACTTATGTCACGTATCCCAGGAGGCTTTGGGCTGCTCATTCTGGACATGCCCTGAAGTTTTGTTGAATTCACACTGGTTCCTCATGCTAGGAAACAATGATGCTACTGCAGAGGTAATAGTACTGCTCACCAGAGCCCCTATTAGCTTCCTACGTGGCTACAGCCATGTAGCATCTCCCCAAGCAGCAGCATTTTTTGGCTTGAGGAAGCGGTAAATGCATAGCAACCTCACCACCAGTTTTAATTCAGCAGAATTCAAGGGCATTTCCAGAAGGAGCAGCCCAAGGCCTCCTGGCGTATGTGACACAAGTGTCTCAGGAGATTGCAGGTTTCTCCTAGTAAAGATGGATGGGGAGGGGTCCTCCAAAAAATGTAAAAAAAAATGTATATAAAAATAAAAACCACACACATTATCCCATTATATAAAAGGGATTGTGGCCCTTTTATATAATGTACCCTTTTATATCTATGTATATACCTCAGAAAGATGAAGCAGTAGTAATTAGATGAAGTCCCCAGCTGCCTGCACTCATCCCTTGCAACACGTGTTGGGGAATGGGGCAGTGCTTAGCAGATCTTAGAAGATATTTGGAGACATTAGCAGTTGTTGCTTAGTAGGTCTGCTATGACCTGCTATGGGGTGGGGGGACAACCAATGTCCCACCCTTGTTGCTGGTCAGAAGGTCCAAGTGGGGGGCGGGGCTTCCAATGCCCACCTGTCATCGGTCTTTTAAACGGATGACAGCAGGGCAGGAGCAAGCCCATCGTCATCCGTTTGAAAGTTCACAGTAGCCATGAAAGTGGGATATTAGCCGTCCTACTGTCATTGCTGCTCAGAAGATTCCTGAAGATTTGTTTTTCATTTGAAGAATCAAATGAAAAACAAAAGAAATATTAATAGGTTAAACATGTCATTAAAAATGTGTTTGCAAATGACTGGGAAAGTCTAGTGGCTGCTGCTGTGGCTTCTTGCTGCTAGTCTGAAGATACCCATAACAAGATAACAAGTAAATACAGTAAAACAATGCATTGTTACACAATATTACTCTGGAAGAATTTGAAAGTGTGATTTTACACAGGAGGCTTTATATTATTTATCTATATAAGCTGATGGGAAAATAGAAGCCCGATTTTATTATTGTTAACTAGTATTTATATAGCATTGTCATTGTATTTATTTACAGTGTCTTACCACTAACTGTCCCTCAAAGGGACTCACTTTTTTTTTTTTTTTGAGCCTGGAAGAAACCCACTCAAGCATAGGGAGATTCAGATAATGTCCTGGCTATGATTCAAACCTGGCATCCAGCACTGCAAAAGCAAAAGCCATGGTGTCACCTAAAACAAAAACATTATATAAAAATATACAAAAATGGGAAAGAGTTGCCTATTTTTGTTTGCCAAGCAAATGTAAATAATTGCTAGGATCCTAGCGCTATAGTCCAGGTTTTGCTTCAGGAGCTTTGGTTTGCTTTTAGACTCTAAAACAGTAACAGGCTATAGAATATTAGCTCATCTGCATCAACATTTTCCAGGATAAACAAAGTGGCTGCCATTTCATTGTCTTTTTGTAGAGGCTAAGTGCTTGGCTGCAGTTGCCACTGTCTGGTTTTATTACTTTAAGTCACTCTCCTAAAGAATGCTACGGTAATAAGTATTACTACTTTTCCTAATCACAGTGTTTTAGTCACTAGTGTTCAGCAAATTGTCATACAACTTGCCACACCATTATTAGCTTGTTTCAGATGTGTGAATAACATGACTGACACCAAAAGATCAGCTTTTCCTCCAGGTAATCAACGTTCTTTACAATAGGTTTAAAGCTACGTACACACTTCCAATTATTATCGTTGGAAAACGAACGACGAACGATCCTGCACGATATCTACGAACGATCGTATAGCACCGATCCTGCACATAGAGATAACGACACGATCGTTCGTAGATATTGTACACACAATAGATACGATCGTTTGAGCGATAGAGGAACTATGTGCACGACAGGAAAGTGAACGAACGTTCGTTCATTACGCATGCTCAGACCATGGACGATCAACGAACGATCGTACACACGAATGATGTTCAACGATCGTCGTCCAATCCGATCCGCCGGTCCGGTCGTTCGTTTCCAACGACTTTCCTCGTTCGTTGGCGTCGTTGGTTACTTTTTTTACGAACGATTTTTGCCCAATCGATCGTTCGTCATTCGTTCGTTGTTCGTTTTGAACGATAAAAATTGGAAGTGTGTACGCACCTTAACAATGGCAGCTATCATCATATCTCAGTGGATAGTTTGCTCTAAATTTCTTCTTTATCTAGCTGCCTATACCCACATCCTCTCCCACAACAAAATCCAAAGGAAAATCACTAGTATTTATAGGAAGAGAACATATGACTTTGTCCTCTTCTGCCTGTTATGCAATAAATGATATCTGAGCAACAAATCACCAGACAATGGAGCTCTCACAGTGAGCTGGGGGCGTAGTAGTGCTGGTGTAGTATGATTGCAACAATCCACTTAGCTAAAAAAACACATTTTAACAAACGTATATCAAATGAGTCAAAGAGGAGCTCTCTGCTTTCTTGATTCTTTCCTTTGAGAAAAAGTCTGTAAATGATAATCAGGACTGGCAGAATATCTTGAGCCAAGACTGCTACCATGGGAATGTTTTTATAAGACCTCTGAAATTCTTCTCTATCACAGTTCCTGCTATAATATGTGTACTCCCAATAAGTACTGCGATAGTTATCAATCTCATCACGACTTCGTGACCTCCCCCTGCTGCGCTTTCTTTTTCTAGAGATGGATCTATTTCTCTCTCTGGAGCTTTCACTTGACAGAAAAACAGTTCTACTTCTCCAAGATGGACTTCTATCTCTACTACATGATCGTCTCCTTTCCCTCTAACTTCTATGTCTCCTTTCTTGAGATTTTGTTTTTTGTTTGCTTTTACTGTGACATTTTTTGTGATTGTCATAGATCTTATTCTGAGATGGAGAATAACAATCAGAGCTTAAATACCGTTCTCTCCATTTGGATGTGCCTTCATCGTGAGAATGTCTATCATTTTCCCTTGATTCAAGCAATCTTCTAGATGAAGCATCTGTTGATCCTTTCTCTCTTCTTTGTTTGGAATGAGATGATTTACGCCTATGCTTAGTCTTGCATGAACGTTTATCACTTGATTGGGATGAAGAAGAGGAAGACTGATGTGACTCACTACTGCCATATAAAGCAAAAGGTTTTTCTTGGGGCGTTTTAGTTTGCTTGAATATTACTTCACAAAGGGAAGGCTCTGAATCAGAAGAGAGTTCAACTAATTCTGGAGTTCTTTCTGCAAGTGGTTTAACAAACCCTACTATAATACAGTCATCAGAAGGAAGGCTCAGTCTCTGATTATCATCAGTGTTATCAATATTCAAATTGGTGGAATCCAGTCTACTGCTTGATGGCTCCTCATCTGAACTATCAAATGGAAGTAAACACATTACTAGTTTCCTGCTCCACTGTAGAGTATGAAGGGCCAGGTGTTTCATCATCCCAGGGAGTTTGGCCAAGTTCAACAGAGGAGGAAGGCTCATCGTGATCCCTGATACCTGGGGATATAGTGATTACAGAGGATAATGATTCCCTACCTTCTTCTTTTGAAGGTGCAGGACAATAGTAGTTTGCATGCTGGTCATAAAAATCAATATTATAAGGGCAACGTGCAAAATTGATAAACTCATGAAAAAAGTGTTCTGTAAAGTGAAAAAAAGCAGGCTGCAAATCCTCTAAAAAAGCTTGACTTTCCATGTCCAATTGAGTAACATAGATCATAATGATTTGCATCACAATGTTCACCAGGGAACCGTGTGTACCAAACACCACTGTCAATTCTCGTTTAAGCCAGGGCACAAGCCGATGAAGGCAAGCAGGATTTCTGCGGAAGAATTCAGGAGATATATCATGATAGCGCCCTCCATCCTGAATATTTCTGACACGTATTCCAGATCGGTAAAGTTCCCTCCTGAAGTTGATGAGCTCCTGCTCTTCAATTTGTCTCATTATCCTGCCCTCTGCACTTGCTTGCCTCCTGGAAGCAAGCCTTCTCATCATTTCTTGAATATTGCTGATGCTTTGATTAGAAGGTCTGTTTGTGTAGGGCTCAAACAGAACACCATCATTTGGTGGCGAAAATGTTCTGTGTGCAGAGGATCTTAATGTTTGCATGGGCAGGTGACTGTCCCTTGTCATAGTAGTAGGATAGCGAAATCTCTGCCCATCTGGACCAGCAAAAGAACCATTTAAAGTGGGCATCAAAACATATTCCTTAAAGTCATCTTCAGTTTGGACACTGTGCAATATGGAATTAAAGGGCTGCTTGCATAGTGGGCATTCCACTTTGTTGTTGGCCCATTCCTTTATACATTGAAAGAAAAACCTATAGAGACATGGGTCCAAGTGCGATGTATTATCAAAGCGATCCAGACATATGGGACACTTTAAATCAGGGGAAACATCTGTTGGGGATCCTTTATTGTGCGATTTTCTGGAGGAACTTTTAGGGCTGCTAGCAAAAGAAAAACTCTGCATAAGAAAATGACGAACAGTTAAGGGTTTTTATTTTTTTTTTACTAATAACCCTCTGTATATTTCTACACAATGTCTATCTGCAGGCAATGTGAAAATGAACACTGGAAATGGCAATTATCTATACATAAAAGATTAAACTCAAATCTGTAACTGTACTTAGGCATAATCCCACCAGGTGGCAGTTCACTTCTGTCTGATAAAGTATGTCAAGGTAAAACCTAGAAGATTTAATTGCAAAATGGGGCCAAGTTTGTTTAATGTACTAATAACCAATTTAAGCATTCAAATAAACTATGGCTAATTACATTTTTCTTAGTTATACAGCAGATATCCCAGGCAAATTTACCTGTCTGGAGAATGTCAGATTCTCTGCTTTAAAAATATACTTATGGGGGATGAACATACTAATCCGCATAAATCACCAAGCTAGTTGCATTTTCAAGAAAGTGAGCTTGTACAGCCACCCTACCTTCCCAGTTGTGGCTGTCAGAATGTAATAGAAAATCTGTAAAATGGGCTCACAGACAAACACACAATTAGTAGTGTTCTCCGCAGCCCCTTTTAGCACCACCTGGCACTTTTCAGTTAAAACCCGGCTGTTTTTTGGGGCTTACAAAAAAATTGGGTCATAATTTAGGGGCCTCCACCACCCTCCTACAGCTTCTTCCCACCCAACTTTAAAAAAAAAGTTCAGGGGAGAATACTGTAGTAGAGTAGGAAATGTGAGCGCTAATGGATAAATTTAGGCTTTAAATGAGGATTTCTGTAACTTTGCTTAGAATGGGGATAAAGTGGAACTTAAACCTGAACAATAAAAAAAAAACTGTGACCAGACAGGGTCCTTTATTGAGATGTCTCAATAAACTATGATCCAAATGTCCACCAATGTAGCTCCACAACAAACACACCGACTGTAATACTACCAAAAAAAGCACAAAAATTCTACAGAGCAGCAATGTAATTTGTTGATCCAGATGATACAGTTTCCCTGGTGTCCTCAAATGACTCCTGTATCCAGGCTTGCTGCTTGGTAGAATACTATGCTACAGGTTTTTTAAAAGGAAAGTATCCTTTACTCTGATAGAATCTCTTACTAGCACATCAATATTTATGTATACAGGTTTATACATCATCATAATCATATGCAGAAATCCATCACACAAGTCAATTTCTAGCCTTCATGGCACAACCACCAGTTATTAATTGGGTTTTCTATTTGGCTGGGAAGGAATGACATAACTCTTAAGCTACGTACACACTTCCAATTATTATCGTTTGTAAACGAACGACGAACGATCCTGCACGATATCT
>NC_092860.1:45353563-45369062 GCF_032062135.1 Pyxicephalus adspersus
TCCTCGTTCGTCGGCGTCGTTGGTTACGTTTTTTACAAATGATTTTTGGCCAATCGGTCGTTCGTCGTTCATTTCCAACGATAAAAATTGGACGTGTGTACGCAGCTTTACACATACATACATGAGTTCATTCACTCTGCACATACACAGCTCATGAGTTCATGTACACTGAACTGCACATACACAGCTCATATTTACATTTTTTTAAGATAAAGGAAAATTCCTCCAAATCAAGTTGGTAAACCCCTGGTAATCCATCACTAAACATGTAAATTTTTTAGGATAACTAAAATCAAGAACAAAGGTGTTTTCCTTCTATCAGTAACTAAGTTGGAGAGATTTCCACTTAATGTCTGTAACATTGAAAACCTTTTATCAAACAGGAAATGTGGAAAAAACTGTAACAAGGATACAGGAATGAAAACATTTTTACTTACCATTGTCCTCGACTCCTCTCTCCCGTCCGATCTCTGTCTGCCCCTCTGCTCCCTGATAGTGACCACTCTCTGCCCTGAGCACCACAAGCTCTCATCACAACCCCAGTCTATTAAACAACCCAACTCTGCTCTCAGCTTTATAACATAATTTGTTTTATAATACTTTGTTTGTGTCAGACAGAAAAGTTTCTCCTGTGTGAGGACAATCTGTTCTATGCTAATGAGAAATTGTAAGTACAGCTCATGGAAATTGCTGACTTTTTTCTATACTTGAATATGCAAACACCTTCCTCAAACAATGCCTACAATTAAAGGTGATAAACTTGAAGAAATAACAGCCAGGTGATGTCCATTCAGAAAGAAAATAACTGCTATTAAAATAGCTATTTAAAAAACAAAAATGTGCTACTTTTTTTCTAGCCTCTCCCAACAGCCAGCCCATTGTATGCATTTGAGTAGAGTTTTTTCTTAAAAGTGCACACTGGCAGGAGGGTGTAACGAAACGTTTTGTTTCTGCCTCTAATTTACATCACACAGAAAGAAACTACAACCTGATTTTAGCCCCAGTGAAAGAAAACATTGCAAACCCTCACTATTTTATATTACACATAATGGATAAATGGAAATTCAACTTTTGTGTATTTGAATAAAACAAAAAAATAAGCAGACCTTTTAAACACACTGGGGCAGCTTTTGTGTCTTTTTATCACTTGCCAATGCAATTTTTACATTTTCATTATGAGCTTCTGAATTTGGTAATACTGTTGTCATTACTTAGTTAAAAGGCATTTTTATACTCTAAGCTTTCTTTTAGTAATTTTGTCTAGCAACAGGTTGTTCTTTTCAATACTCTACATTTATATTGGAAAATTGGAGAAGAGGAAATTAAATAAAAAAAACAAAAGTAATATAAATAGTTAAAAATGTCATTTAAAAAGTATTTACAAATATCTGGAAAAGTCTAGTGGCTGCTGCTGGGGTTTCTTGCTGCTAGTCTGAAGATACTCATAACAAGATAGTAAATACAGTAAACCAATGCATTGTTACACAATCTTGTTTAGCAATAACGCATTATAAACAGTCCTATTTGCTTCCTATTACAAGAATTTCACTTGACATGACACATCACATAATCACATGACATCTTGGCAATCAAGGGATGCAGATTTGTGAGCCCTGAGTATATACAAACAGACAATACCGTAAATGTACAATTTTGGTATTTACAAGAAAAACATAACACATAAAAAGTAAGGTCTGTAAAACCCAGTCTAAAAATTCTGCTAAAAGGTGAAAGATTCATTAGAGACCATGTTCTCATGTCAAATTGCCAATCTTATCCTGACTGCAAATTTAAAGAAGTCCACATTTTCTAGTTTGTTGTTTTTTGAGTACATATTTCCATAGGTTAATATGGTGGTTGTTATTGTCATATTCCCCCACCCCCCAAAGACTTTGTACACCTTTATTTTCTCCTGGTGATCATGCCGATAAAACACTTTCTGTTCTAAGACAACTATGCTTACTAACAATGCTGCATCTACGAAGGAGCAGCATGGTTACTCTAAGACAGGAAATGTTAGTGGTACAGCACAACAACCCCTCTCAATACCATGGGTGGTGGTGTTCTGTGGATCTAACACATCCTGTAACATTGTTAATAGTGCCGAGTCCCTCAGACATGTCATGGTGGGAGATAGAGGCATTGTTTTGTTTTTGAAAAAACACTTTGAACTGTATATCCATCTGATCAAATGTTATTGCAATAGTTAGAGTTTACATAAAAATTAATTCTCTCTAAAACAGGGGTGTCAAACGCATATACAGTGGGCCAAAATGAAAAATTTAGACAAAGTCGCAGACCAACCTTGATATTAATTAAAAAACTATCTACAATTGAAGAAAGTCGCCAATAAATGTCAACAGAGGAGGGTGCGCTTGTGGGTCCTGATTGATGCGCCAGCAGAGCATTCTGGGTTTGTAGTATTAACGGTGCATGCACTGCGTACTGGCAGGCCAGCTCTTGTAGACATTTGGTGTTTTCTAGCGGGCCAAATATAATTACAGTTCGGGCCACATTGGGCCTGAGTGTGGCCAATGGGCCTGAGTTTGACACCCCTGCTCTAAAAGGTATATGCTATGCACAAAAGTACCATGACATTACAAAATGGTAAAGAAAGGCTGACCATGACCTATAATAGAGAGTTTTTTGGTTTCAGTTATTTTACCTCACGATCCTGTTACTCTGAAACCTATATCATAGCAGGAAGGGCCAAGAGTTGGTGAGTTCAAAAGAATTGTACAGAAACTGGAATAATGGCTCCAGAAAAAGACATTGTTGCTTTAGAATTAGGTTACTTTGTTTGGGCTATTAATAAACTATAAATCTATAACTTAAACATGGAAATTAACAAAATTAGTAAAAGATGACAGGCATTTTTAGCCATAAAATTTGAATCCCCAAAAATCACAAGCACAGCTTTGGAGGATATTGCTTGGTTAAATACTGTCTTATTCCTCATTCCTAATAAAATGGCTGTAATGCACCTGGGCACACAAACCACAGCCAACTCCAAGAATCCTTTTATCAAGCTATATTGTCGTCATAAAACAAGGCAAAGGTCATTCACAGATGGTCAGTCTGATAAGCCTGGTACAGAAGGATAAGGCAAGGCAGGTCAGGAATATTGCGAGGTCTGGGCAGGCAGCAGGCAAGAGTAGTAAAGTCAAGGTCAGGGCAGGCAGAGTTCAGGCAGAATCAGATATCAGACCGGGCCGCTATTAGTAATGACACAACAGAGGTTAGTATGAACCAACACAGAAAATGAACCCAAGCACACTGTACACACAGAGGCTTATAGCGGCCAGAGGTGGCGGAAGGTCAAAGGCCAGAGTGCCCAATGACCTTGCGCCACCTGGCACCATTTTATAGGAGGATGACTGAATCCAATTGAAGTTTGACTGAATTCAAAGTAACTATGTCCCACCCCGCGACGAGGCAGCCGAGTGCCTGGCCCCCCAGGGGGTACAAGAGGCATGGGTGGTAGCACGCACACCTCTTCCCACAGCACCCCTGGGACGTGTCCTATTTTGCACATCCGCAGGAGTGCTGAGAACATGAACTTCTCTGTTCAGGTCCATAGGGATGCTGGGGATGCCGCCTTGCCGAACTACAGGACAGATCCCTCCGCCTGCAGGGAGAGACACGTTGCGAGCAGGGCAGCAGCCCCGCCGGCTGTGGTTCCCAAAGACGCCGCGGGCTCGCTGGACAGGTAAGGGTCTTACAATGGCCTAATTATGCAGGACAACATAAGAAGCAGGTGCTTAGACCAATTCTCAAATATCTTCATTAGGTTTACCAAATCCACTAACTTTTTTTTTTTATGTTTCTACAGCCACCTGCCATTGGTAACTGACCAAGGGCAAGGCCCAATCTCAAGTTGATGAAAAATTGAAGCCCTAATTTGTTATTGTTAACTAGTATTTATATAGCACAAACATATTACACAGGACTTTACAAAGTCCATTGTCTTATCACAAACTGCCCCACTAAAGGACTTATTTTAAATTTTTTTGAGGGAAACCAATTAACTGGAGGAAACCCACTAAAGCACAGGGAGATGCAGATAGTGTCCTGGCTATGATTCGAACCTGGGTTCTAGCGCTGCAAAAGCAAGAGCCATGGCGTCAACCAAAACAAAAAAACATATAAAAAATATACAATAATGGGAAAGAGTTGCCTACTTTTGTTTGCCAAGCAAATGTAAATATTTGCTAGGGTCCTAGCCCTACAGTCCTGGGTTTTTGCTTTTTGTATTTAGACTCACTTTAGACCTTTAGACACTCACTAAAACACTAACAATTTATAGGTTACTAGATCTTCTGTTTCAACTTTTTCCAGAATAAACAAAGTGGCTGCCATTTCATTAACTTTTTTTGTAAAGGTTAAGTGTCTGGCTGCAGTGGCTTCTGTCTGGTTTCAATACTTAAAATCACTGTCCTAAAGAATGCTCATATGTAGTCTCACTTTTCCTCATCACAGTGTTTGAGTCACTGGCAGTCAGGAAATTGTCACATAACTTGCCATATGTGACTAGATATGTGACTAACATGACTGACAGTAGTATTTATAGGAAGAGAACAAATGAATTTGTCCTCTTCATCTTGGTATGCAATAAATGATATCTGAGCATCAAATCACCAGACAATGGAGCTCTCACAGTGAGCTGAGTATCCACTTACGTATAAAAACTAATTTTAACAAATTTATACCAAATGTCAATGAAGAGCTGCAAGCTTCACTTGCAAACAAAAATCTATTCAAAGACTTTATTCATGGATTCCATAGAAAAATTCCAGAATCTTGGAGGTTTTCTGCAGTCGTTGCTACTGGTTTTTATGGTGCTAATTGGTGCTAATTTGTGAACACATAAAAAAGGGAACAGCTGTCCCCTTTGCCTATACATTGTATATACCACTTTATAATAAAATGGCTAATGTACCTTGAAAGCTTCAGTCAGAGATTTTACCCACTGAGCGGACAAATAAAATGGAATAGGAATATATGTACATTGTTTAATAATAAAGAAATAAACCACATTGTAGAAAGATGTTCTACCAAATGTTCACAATCAGTCTCAGCAAATGTATCTTGAGATTTCTCTGCTGTACTTTCTTCTGTTAGAAGTGGTGCAGTAGAAGGCATATTTTCCAATTGTTCACTGCTAGTCTCAGCAAGTATTTCTTGTTACCTCCCAGCCTCATTTTCTTGTGGGACTGGTGTTACAGATGGTATGGTAGATATCTCTCGTTTCATCAAAAAGTAATGGTGTTTTATGTAGACTAGATGCTGGTAAGTAGTTTTGTCTAACAAAACTTTCATCAAAAAAATAATACATCAAATAAATCTGTGGCTATAATAGTTACATAGTAGGTTAGGTTGAAAAAAGACATAAGTGCATCTAGTTCAACCACTAGGGAAATAAACATATCCCAAATATAAAACTCCATAAGACATGGTTGGTCCAGAGAAAGGCAAAAAAACCCTGGTACAACTTGCTTCAACAGGGGAAAAAAAATTCCTTGCTGATTCCATGAGGCAATCGGATGTTCCCTGGATATTTATTAAGTGATGGCAGAAGCCTTTCTATGTTGGATTCTCTTTTCATTTGGTAATTGCAGTCTTACAATTGCGCTTGCTTTTGTTCTGTGGTTCAAGATGCCGGGTTTTATATTTCTTTTTACCACTTGGTTTGTCAGATTGCTGTGCTCCAGCTGTATTCACATGACTGTTTGAATAGCTCCTTAACTGATAATGGCATTTATTAGCATTAGAGTCTCTCTGCTTTCTTGAGTCTTTCCTTTGAGAAAAAGTCTGTAAATGATAATCAGGACTGGCAGAATATCTTGAGCCATGACCTTTACCATGGGATTGTTTTTTATAAGACTTCTGAAATTCTTTTCTATCACGGTTCCTGCTATAATATGTGTACTCCCAATGATAAGTACTGTGATAGTTGTCTATATCATCACTGTCAGGACTTTGTGACCTCCCCCTGCTGCGCTTTCTTTTTCTAGAGATGGATACATTTCTCTCTCTGGAGCTTTCACTTGACAAAGAAACAGTTCTACTTCTCGCAGATGAACTTCTATCTCTACTACGTGATCGCCTCTTTTCCCTCCAACTTTTATGTCTCCTTTCTCCAGATTTTGTTTGGTGTTTGCTCTCACTGTGCCATATTTTGTGACCCTCAAAGATCCTATTTTCAGATGAAGGAGAATAACAATCAGAGCTTAAAGACTGTTCTCTCCATTTGGATGTGTCTTCATTGTGAGAATGTCTATCATCTTCCCTTGAATCAAGCAATCTTCTAGATGAAGCATCTGTTGATCTTTTCTCTCTCCTTTGTTTGGAATGAGATGTTTTACGCCTATTCTTAGTCTTGCGTAAATGCTTACCACCTGATTTAGATGAAGAAGAGGAAGACTGATGTGACTCCCTATTGCCAAATAAAGAAAAATGTTTTTCTTGGGGCTTTTTAGTTTGTTCCATCTTTACTTCACAAAGGGAAGGCTCTGAATGAGAAGAGAGTTCAACTAATTCCGGAGTTCTTTTTGCAAGTGGTTTCACATACCCCCCTGTAATACAGTCATCAGAAGTAAGTCTCTGTCCTGGATTATCATCAGTGTTATCATTATTCGAATTAGTGGAATCCAGTCTACTGTTTGATGGCTCCTCATCTGAACTAGCAGTGGAAGTAAACACATCACTAGTTGCCTGCTCCACTGTAGAGTATGAAGGGCCAGGTGTTTCATCATCCCAGGGAGCTTGGCTAAGTTCAACAGAGGAGGAAGGCTCTTCGTGATCCCTGATTTCTGGGGATATAGTGATTACAGAGGATACTGATTCCCTATCTTCTTCATATGAAGGTGCAGGACAATAGTAGTATGCATGCTGGTCATAAGAATCAATATTATAAGGGCAACGTGCAAAATTGATAAACTCATGAAGAAAGTGTTTTGTATGGTGAAGCAAAGCAGGCTGCAAATACTCTAGAAAAGTTTGACTGTCTATGTCAAATCGAGTAACATTGATCATAATGACCTGCAGCACAAAGTTCACAAAGGAACTGTTTGTACCAATCACCGCTGTCAATTCTCGTTTAAGCCAGGGCACAAGCCGATGAAGGCAAGCAGGATTTCTGCGGAAGAATTCAGGAGATATATCATGATAGCATCCTCCATCCTGAATATTTCTGACACGTATTCCAGATCGGTAAAGTTCTCTCCTGAAGTCGATGAGCTCCTGCTCTTCAATTTGTCTAATTATCCTGCCCTCTGCACTTGCTTGCCTGATGGAAGCAAACCTTCTCATCATTTCTTGAATATTGCTGATGCTTTGATTAGAAGGTCTCCTTGTGTAGAACTTAAACAGAATGCCATCGTCTGGTGGTGAAAAGGTTATGTGTGCAGAGGATCGTAATGTTTGCATGGGCAAGTTACTGTCCCTTGTCATAGTAGTAGGATACAGAAATATCTGCCCATCTGGACCAGCAAAAGAACCATTTAAAGTGGGCATCAAAACATATTCCTTAAAGTCATCTTCAGCTTGGACACTGTGCAATATGGAATTAAAGGGCTGCTTGCATAGTGGGCATTCCACTTTGTTGTTGGCCCATTCCTTTATACACTGAAAGCAAAACCTATGGAGACATGGGTCTAAGTGCGATGTATTATCAAAGCGGTCCAGACATATGGGACACTTTGAGTCAGGGGAAACATCTGTTGGGGATCCTTTATTGTGCAATTTCCTGGAGTTAGCTTTGGAGCTGCTAGCTCCTATGACGTCATCTGCTGATGTTGATTGCATCTAAAAAAGAAAAATTATGCATTAGAACATGACGAAAATTCAGGCTTTTTTGTTTATTTATTTTACTAATGACCCTACGTATATATTTAAACAAAATGTCTATCTTCAAGCAATGTTAAAGTGAACACTGGAAATGGTAATTATCTATACATAAAAGATTTAACTCAAATCTGTAATTGTAATTAGGCATAATCCCACTAGGTGGCAGTTCACTTCTGTCTGATAAAGTTTGTCAAGGTAAAAAAATAGAAGTTTTAGTTGTAAATTGGGCCCAAGGGGTTTAACAGCATAATATACTTATAAGTGCTGAACATACTGATCAGCATAAATCACCAAGCATTTACAAGAAAGTGACCTAGTGCAGCCACCCTACCTACCCAGTTGTGGCTGTCTGAATGTAATAGAAAATCTGTATAATGGGAACACAGACAAACACACAATTTGTAGTGTTCTCTGCAGCCCCTTTTAGCACCACCAAGCACTTTTCAGTTACAACCCAGCTGTTTTTTTGGGGCTTACAGAAAAGATCAGTCAGAATATAGGGGCCTCCATCACCCTCCTACAGCTTCTTCCCACCCAACTTTAAAAAAAAGTTCAGAGGAGAATACTGTAGTAGAGTAGGAAAGGTGAGCGCTAATGGATAAACTTAGGCTTTAAATGAGGGTTTCTGTAACTTTTTAACACTGAACTGCACATACACAGCTCATATTTACATTTTTTTAAGATAAAGGAAAATCCCTCCAAATCAAGTTGGTAAACCCCTGGTAATCCATCACTAAAAATGTAAATTTATTAGGATAACTAAAATCAAGAACAAAGGTGTTTTCCTTTTATCAGTAGCTATGTTGGAGAGATGTCCACTTACTTTCTGTAACATTGACAACCTTTTATCAAACAGGAAATGTGGAAAAAACTGTAACAAGGATACAGGCATAAATACATTTTTACTTACCGTTGTCCTCGACTCCTCTCTCCTGTCCGATCTCTGTCTGCCCCTCTGCTCCCTGATAGTGACCACTCTCTGCCCTGAGCACCACAAGCTCTCATCACAACCCCAGTCTATTAAACAACCCAACTCTGCTCTCAGCCTTATAACAGAACTTGTTTTGTGTATAATACTTTGTTTGTGTCAGACAGAAAAGTTGATCCTGCGTAAATTGTAAACCTGTTAAATGTTAATGAGAAAATGTAAGTACAGCTCAAGGAAATTGCTGACTTTTTTTCTATACTTGAATATGCAAACACCTTCTTCAAACAATGCCTACAATTAAAGGGGATAAACTTGAAGAAATAACAGCCAGGTGATGTCCATTCAGAAAGAACATAACTACCTGATAGCTATTTAAATAACAAAAATGTGCTACTTTTATCTAGCCTCTCCCAACAGCCAGCCCATTGTATGCATTTGAGTTGGAGTTTTTCTTAAAGGTGCAGACTGGCAGGAGGGTGTAACAAAAACCTTTGTTTTTACATCCCACAGCCTCAAATTTACATCACACAGAAAGAAACTACCACCTGATTCTAGCCCCAGGGAAAGGAAACACTACTGACCCTTATTATATAATATACATAAAGGTAGGACTAATGGAAATTCAATTTTGTGTATTCAAATAAAACTGAAAAATCCCAGCTCTTTTAAACACACTGATACAGCTTTTGTATCTTTATATGACTTTTGGACCAAAGCAATTTTTATATTTTAACTATGGGCTTCTGAGATTGGTAATACTGTTGTCATTACTGAGGTAAAAGGCATTTTTTTACTCTAAGCTTTCTTTTGGTAATTTTGTGCAGCAATAAGTTTTTGTTTCAATACTCTGCATTTATAATGGAAAATTAGAGAAAAGGAAATCAAATGAAATCAAAAAGTAATATTTATAGTTTAAACATTTAATTAAAAAAGTGTTTACAAATCTGGAAAAGTCTAGTGGCTGCTGCTGCTGTGGTTTCTTACTGCTAGTCTGAAGATACCCATAACAAGATAGTAAATACAGTAAAACAATGCATTGTTACACAATATTACACTGGGAAAGTTTGAAAGTGTGATTTTACAAAGGAGGCTGTATTCTGACAATCATTCATGCTAGGAAAAGAGAAGGATGACATAGAAAAATGGCCTTATGGGTCCTTTTAAAAAGCAGTGAACCTGATATTGACTGAAACATTCCCTGGACAGGAATTAGTCCCCACCATTGAAACCCATGGAGCTGGAAGGTCAATGAAGGTCCAATTTCCTGCTTTGTAAATAGACTCCTTAGTTGTAAAATGTTTTAGGATGCATCTCTATGGTTAAGGTCCTGAAGTGGCTAAAGAACAAATAGCAGGAATATGTAGACATATAAACATAAGTGTGTGTGTGAAATCAATAAGAAACAAAATGACGATCAAACAAGTCAAAAGATGGATACATTTATCACCATATATACATCGGACAGGTTTATACAATAGACATTTTCACATGTCACAAAATGACTGCTAGCTAATGCTCTGAAAGTTGTACAATTTGAATAACAAGTATGACTTTTTAAACCTATCATGAGGCAGATCCTAAACACGTTCAGTTCTTGTTTAGCAGTGAAACATTATAAACAGTCCTATTTGCTTCCTTTTGACATACATTATATTACATAAATTTCACTTATGGCATCTTGACAATCATGGGATGCAGATTTGTGAGCCCTGGATATTTACGAACAGACAATACAGTAATTGTACAATTTTTGTATTCGCAAGAAAAACACAACACGTAAAAAGTAAGGTCTGTAAAACCCAGTCTAAACCGGTCTGAGTCAGTCTAAACCCAGTTTAAATCGCAAAAAGATCCCAGACATCCGGCGTCCTATTGCCCAATATCGCTGATCACCCTGGATGCTAAGATACTTTCCAAAATTTTAGCGGATAGATTAGCGAATTGTTTACCTGATCTTATATCAACGATGCAAGTGGGGTTTGTCAGAGGCAGATCCGCTGTGACTAATATCTGTAAAGTTCTGACGGTCTTGGAGTACGCTAAACTACACCCTTGCCTAGACCTTGCAATTATAAGTATTGATGCCGAAAAGGCGTTCGATATTGTGCATATTCCCTGTCTATTCCAAATTCTAGAAAAGGTGGCCATACAGGGGCCTTTCTACCAGTTGTTAGCGACTATGTATTCAGACCCCCTGGCATGAATCAACACCCCAGGTTTCCTATCTGGCACTATTTGTTTTAGGAAGGGGAATGAGACAAGGCTGTCCCCTCTCCCCTCTTCTTTTGAACTTAGCAATAGAACCTTTACTGAGGTTCATTGAATCAACGGAATCCCTACATGGGATTGAATTACATAATACTGAAATTAAAGCTGCACTATTCACAGACGATATTTTATTATTCACATCGAATCCAACAGCTGATATCTCTACTATTCAACGTATTCTCTCTCTTTATGGGAAAGTGGCAGGCCTGAAAATTAATATTTCAAGGAGTGAAATCCTTCCTCTGACTAATATTAGAGAAAGGAACTGGACAACCTCTTCTCCTTTTAGGGTAGTTCGTGATCACCTTACCTACCTAGGTATTCGAGTAGGCAAGTTACCGACATCATTATACAGTTTGAATTACCAGTCGTTATTTAAAAAAATACGAAGAGAACTGCAACTTTGAGAGAAGTTACTACTGTCAGTAATAGGCCGTTGTCATCTAATTAAAATGGTCTTGTTTCCCCGCTTTCTTTACCCACTCCAAACCATTCCAATTCAGCTGAAACATGCAGATATCCAGGATTGAAACAAATTGTTCACAAGGTTTATATGGCTGGGTAAGAGACCGCGGATATCTTTATCCAAATTATTTTTTGCCAGTACTGGAAGGGGGTGGCAACTTCGCCAATGTCAGACTTTACAACTTGGTGTGCAACCTTGGACATGTCATGGACTGGATTAACGGAAATTTCTAAAACTCAAACACTCATCTAGAACAGGCGTCAGTACATCCCTGGCATCTGACCGCCATACTCGATAGTAAGATATTTCAAATGCCAACACATCTGAAACATAATGTACTAATACGGGACACCATACTTACTTGGAGGGAAATTAGGTGTAAACTGGAACTGCCATGCTCCTTCTCTAAATAATATTATTATTATTATTATTAAACAGGATTTATATAGCACCAACATATTACGCACCGCTGTACATTAAATAGGGATTGCAAATGACAGACTAATACAGACAGTGATACAGGAGGAGAGGACCCTGCCCCGAAGAGCTTACAATCTAGTAGGTGGGGGAATTTCACACACAAAAGGATGGGAGATATGTATTGTGGGAAGTAGTGGTGGTTTCAAATGACAGAAGAAGCCGAGTAGGCAAGTTTGAAAAAATGGGTTTTGAGCGCTCTTTTAAATGAGCAGAAAGTAGGAGCAAGCCGAATAGGACGAGGAAGACCATTCCAGAGAGTTGGAGAAGCTCTAGAGAAGTCTTGTATCCGTGCGTGTGATGAGGTTATGAGTGAGGAAGTCATTAGTAGGTCATTGGAGGAGCGGAGAGAGCGGCAGGGGGAGTATTTTTTAACCATGTCAGAAATGTAAGTGGGACAATAACTGTGTAGGGATTTGAAGGCAAAGTACAGGTCAAATTTGATTCTAAGGTGAAATGGAAGCCAATGGAGAGAACTACAAAGAGATGCAGCAGAAGAGGAGCGGAGGGAAAGATGGATGAGTCTGGCTGCAGCATTCATGATAGATTGTAGAGGAGAGAGTCGGGTTAGTGGAATACCAGCGAGAAGGATGTTACAGTAGTCCAGACATGAGATAAGAGCATGTACAAGGAGTTTGGTGGTCTCAGGGGACAGGTAGGGGTGAATTTTGGAGATGTTGCGTAGGTGAAAGTGACAGGACCTGGAAATGTTCTGAATATGAGGGGTAAATGAGAGGGCCGAGTCAAAGGTGACACCAAGACAACGTGCCTGAGGGGAGGGCCGAATAACAGTGTTGTTAACAGTTAGATATATGTCAGGGGGGATTTGGAATTTGAGGGGGGGATGATGATGAGTTCTGTTTTATCCAGGTTGAGTTTCAGGAATCGGTCAGACATCCATGATGAAATGGCTGACAGGCAGCATGAGACCTTATCCAGGACTGAGGGAGACAGGTCAGGGGTGGACAAATAAATTTGAGTGTCATCAGCATACAGATGGTACTGTAAGCCAAAGGAAGATATGAGATTACTGAGAGAGGAGGTGTAGAGAGAAAAGAGAACCGGTCCAAGGACTGACCCTTGGGGAACACCAACAGGGAGGAGAATGGGCGAGGAGGAATTACCATTGAAAGAAACTTGAAAGGCGTGGTCAGACTGATAGGAAGCAAACCAGGAGAGAGCAGTGTCACTGATACCAATGGAGCGCATGATTTGTATTAGAAGGGGGTGATCAACAGTGTCAAAAGCAGAGGAAAGATCAAGGAGAAGGAGCAGGGAAAAGTTGCCTTGAGACTTAGCTGTGATGAGGTCATTGGCCACTTTAGTAAGGGCTGTTTCAGTGGAGTGGGCAGCTCTAAAACCAGACTGGAGGGGGTCAAGGAGAGAGTTGGTGCTCAGGTAATGGGTGACTCTTTTGTAGACAAGGCGTTCGAGAAGTTTGGAGACATATAGGAGAAGGGAGACAAGACGGTAGTTGGAGGGTAGGAAGGGGTAGAGAGTCCCTATTAGAGGTAACCCACAATTTCCCCAGGCGTTGGAGCAAAGGGTCTATCAAATCTGGGCTGAGAAGGGCTTAGACACAGCTGGGGCATTCTTTCACACTAGATTCCCACGGCCGGTCAAATGAAGGGCTTTGCAAAGCCACTATTCAATACAGCACCAAGCAGCGCATCCAATATATTATTTGCAATTTCTAAAGTTCTGTACTGCGCAATTGTTTAATCCAGCTAACATTGCAAAACATGATAGATTTGACAATCCGGTGTCCCTATCACCACCTTCTATTTCATCTATTTATCCACGGCTGCACATTCTTTATTCTAAACCCTGTTCAGAGAGGATAGCTCGAGGATGGCAGAAGGACTTTGATAAACCGGACTTCACAGAAAAAAATGTGCAGGGCTATCTCACTGTTTGAGAGACAACCCCTAATGAAATCTGGAGGGAAACGCAATTTAAAATTTTACACAGGGCTTATAAGGTGTTCGGCCTGTCTACCGATTTCAACTCCAGCACTTTAACTAGGAAACCAGCCTGTTTGTGGTGTGACCATGATAGGATCACACTCAAACACTATATGTGGGACTGTGTTAAAATTCAGTGTCTGTGGTCAGAAGGTATAGACTACATCCATAGCGTAACAAAGATAACAATCTCCAATGAACCACTACTATACTTATTTGAATGCTGGGATATGTATGAAGGCACACTGAAAACAGGTACTAGAAAATGAATCTCATTGTGCCTGTTAGCGACGCAGAGAGCTATAATGCTGCAATGGGTTCATGCTGACCCACACAAATTGGAAGTGATTAAGTCTTCTATGCGTATGCTATATTACCGAGATTCCCTTGAGGAACCGAATGATAAAGTAGTGACAACATTTTTTGACATGTGGTATGACTACATGCAATACACCCTTGACCAAGCAGAATTGGACTTGGTACTATATCGCCATTGTTACTCCACATAGTACAATCTAAACGTCCCCTAGCGAGCTAGTCACTGAGAGGGTTCCAGAGGAGATATTTCCAGGGAAATAGGTGCAGTTCTGCTATTTCCCAGATCAGGAAATTTTGTACCCCCCCCCCCCCCCCAATATTGTTGTTGTTCCCATTGGTTTTTGAGAAATGGAAAATGGTTTCATGTGTTATATGACCAACAGTATAGGAAAAATGGGAGGAAACAGTCAGACAGGGCACCAACTATTATTTCTTCTTCAATTGATGGCTAACAGTACTGTTCTTGGGCAACATGACTTAACTTTGGTTGAATATTTACTCTGCATGTAATGAGCCAGTATATTGTACCTAACTGTGTTTTCACTTTGCTATACTTTTATTATCTCTGTATTTGTACTACTTCTACCACTCGTTGATTCAATAGGTGCCTACACTCATCATCACACTGAATTGTTTGGATGTTATACTTGTTCTGTGATACACTTTCTCCTTTACATGTCACTTCCTGCATCGTTCAAACGATCGTATCTAGTGTGTGTACATTATTGGTGGATTATATTTGATTGATCGTTACAGCATGTACAGAATGGTGCACAATACGATTGTTCAAAATAAACGTGCATAATCGTTGATGTGCCATTAGCCGTTTGTTTACTAAAGACAATTATTACACGTGTGTACCTAGCGTAACAGTTTATAGGTTACTAGATCTTCTGCTTCAGCTTTTTCCAGGATAACGCATTTTATTATCTTTTTTTTTGTAGAGGCTAAGTGCCTGGCTGCAGTGGCTACTGTCTGGTTTTAATACTTTAAATCACTGTTCTAAAGAATGCTGATAAAAAGGGCCTAAATTATCAACGAAGGTCGCGCGTACTTTCGCGCTTCCAGCGAGCTGGTTTCCCGCGGTCCGGAGTCGAGTGCGCTCATACACTCGCCCCCCTCACTGCCAGCCGGATTCCTGCCTTGATAATAATGAGCAATAGGGGTCGCGAATCTGCCAATTAAGGCGATTAGATTTCAGCTGCGCGATTAAGGAGGATCTGTTAAGCT
>NC_092860.1:45372063-45518422 GCF_032062135.1 Pyxicephalus adspersus
GTGTGCCATTAGAAAGAATGATTTTTTAGGGGAACAGTGACTTTTAATGCAAGCTCGCCAGTGTAAAGCTGCCGAAGATGCGCGGCTCCGGCCGCGAGCTCATTTAGTTGCTGAATTGCGCGACGGCTTACGATTTCGGATCGCGAATACGAATGTGCGAGCGAGCTTCCGGTTTTGCTTGATGAATCAGCCTCCCAGTCTCACTTTTCTTCATCACAGCATTAGAGTCACTGGCATTCAGCAAATTGTCATACAACTTGCTACACCATTATTAGCTTGTTTCAGATATGTGACTAACATGACTGACACCTATAAACCTATATCATCATATCTCAGTGGATAGTTTGCTCTAAATTTCTTCTTTCTCTAGCTGCCTATACTCAAATCCTCTCCCACAACACAATCCAAGAGAAAATCACTAGTATTTATAGGAAGAGAACATATGACTTTGTCCACTTCAGCCTGTTATGCAATAAATTATATATAATGATGATAATAGACAATGAAGCTCAGTCTGAAAACCCCATGAAAGCTTCAAAGATTTTACCCAATGAGTGGACAAATAAAATTAAACATTGTATATATTCCAATTCCATAAGTAAGAAACAGAACACAAAAACAATTATTTTTTATGATGTCAAGAAATAAAAAAGCTCATAAAATTGTTGAGAGAGATGTTCTACCAAATGTTCACAAACAGTCTCAGCAAATGTACCTTGAGAGTTCCCTGCTGTTCTTTCTTCAGAGACTGTTAGAAGTGGTACAGTAGAAGGCATACTTTTCAATTGTTCACTGCTAGTCTCAGGAAGTATTTCTTGTGACCTCCCTGCCCCAGTTACTTGTGGGGCAGGTGTTACAGATGGTATGGTAGATATCTCTCTATAGTTCAGAGGTGCCCAAAAGGTGGATCGCGATCTACTGGTAGATCTAACAGTAGATCGCTGGTAAGTTTTACCAGTAGATCTACCAGTAGATCTACTGGTAAGTTTTTATTGTTGGTAGATCATTTTGACGTAGTAGTTTTAAAAATAACTCGCAAGCCAAAAAAGTGTGGGCACCCTTGCTCTAGTTTCATGAAAAAATAGTGGCGTTTTAGGTGGACTGGGTGCTGGTAAGGCGGCTTGTCCAACAAAACTTTCATCAAAAAACAATCCATCAAACAAATCTGTGGTGTTATCAAGATATTTGTTAACTGATGGCAGATGGCAAGGTTTGGAATAAGGACTTGTGGCTTCCTCACAATCTTGCTCCATGGTGTAAATGGGTGCAGAAATAATTTGGGAGACACAGAGCACTCTCTGCTTCCTTGATTCTTTTCTTTGAGAAAAAGTCTGCAAATGATAATCAAAACTGGCAGAATATCTTGAGCCAAGACTTCTATGTGAATTTTTTTTTAAGACTTCTGAAGTTCTTCTCTATCATGATTCCTGCTATGTGTATCAATAATAAGTACTGCGATAGTTGTCAATATCATCACTGTCACCGCTTCGTGACCTCCCCCTGCTGCTCTTTCTTTGTCTAGAGATGGATCTGTTTCTCTCTTGACAAAGAAACAGTTCTACATATCCAAGATGAACTTCTATCTCTACTACGTGATCGCCTCCTTTCCCTCCAACTTCTATGTCTCCTTTGTTGAATAAGAGATGAACGAGAATACAAATTGGAGCTTAAACTGCTCATCTAAACTATCAATGGAAATAAACACAGTACTAGTTTCCTGCTCCACTGGAGAGTAAGAAGGTCCAGGGTTTTCATCATCTCAGGGAGCTTGATGAAAGTTTGTCAAGGTAAAACAGAAGTTTTAGTTGTAAAATGGGGCCAAGGAGTTTAACAGCATAACTGCATTTAAACAACTTTACTACGTACTAATTACCAATATTAAACATTCAAAATATACTGTGGCTAATCACATTTTTTACTTATTTTTACAGCACATAACCCAGGTCGATTTACCTGTTTGGAGAATGTCAGATACTCTGTTTTATACATATACTCATACGTGCTGAACATACTGATCAGCACAAATCACCAAGCTAGTTGCATTTTCAAAAAAGTGAGCTAATACAGCCACCTTACCTATCCAGTTGTGGCTGTCAGAATGTAATAGAAAATCTGTACAATGGAATCACAGACAAACACACAATTAATAGTGTTCACCACACCACCCTGCAATTTTCAGTAACAACCCAGCTGTTTTTTGGGGGTTACAGAAAAATTGGGTCAGAATATAGGGGCTACCACTACCCTCCTGCAGCTTCTTCCCACCCAATTAAAAAAAAAAAAAGGTTCTGTGGAGAATACTGTAATAGATTAGGAAAGGTAAGGACTAATGGATAAACTTTAAATAAATAAGCCTTTAAATAAGGATTTCTAAAACATTTGTTTAGAATAGGGATAAAGCAAAATCTAAATCTGAACAATAAAGAACTGTGACCAGACAGGGTCCTTTATTTAGATGTCTCAATAAAATATGATCCAAATGTCCACCATCATTAACCTCCCCAGCAGTAAGCCGGAAAAAAAGCTTAATGAAAGTGATAACCCCAAGCCACACTCGGTAGGTAAAACACTATAAAGATATCAGATCTGTTTCAGTTTTTCCCTAACACATGCAGTTCCTGAGATATGAGTACTATTAAAGTTAACAATTTACGTGCATGTATTTTGTACTAAAACGTAAGCACCATTAAAGTGAATGTTAATAAATCTTTAGTGTGAAGTAAAATAAGGCACACTGTGGTATAGATCTACAGAACTGTGTCAGTCAGGTTCCATTGTTTCTTCATAAATGCTTACAGTAAGATTTTCTTGTGTACTCTTTGTCTGGATTGTCGTGGTACAGCATCCAGCAGTGGTTGGCAATCATACTTTTATTCTACAAACCTTGGTAGCGGTGCTCCATTAACTGAATGTCCAGGTGAAAACATTCTCCTTGTTCGTCACTCACAGTACCAAGATTTTCCGGGAAGAATTCTAGGTGCGAGTGCAAGAAATGTATTTTTATGGACATGCAACAAACCAGTTTCTGCTATGAATCAAGCAGATTCTGAACTCCTTCCTTATGGTTTCCCAGGAAATTTTCACACAGCCACATGAATGCATCTGAAGCTTCAAGCTCAGCTGCTGAGAGAAATTGTTTGAAAACATCATCCTGCAAAACAGACTTGATCTGTGGCCCTATAAATATCTCTTCCGTCATTTTCGAAGTGCTTATGTTTGGAAACTTCTCAACAATGTATTGAAAACCCATGGCCTTTACAAGGTTCTTCATCTAGCCTAACTTGATATGGAGAGGTAGCAGAAATATTTTAGGCGGATCAACCAGAGGCAGAAACTTGACACTACTTGTTCTGGAATTATAGGTATCTCGTGGTAGCCAATCACGCTTGACATAATGGTCTCCCGTAAATTGGCTGTCCCACAGGCATAAGGAAATAGTAATATTTTGTGATTTTGCATTCCCATCAGCCAGCCAATAACCTTTAGATCCCCACAGATGTTCCACTGGTGTGTTTTACACTGGATTGCTTCAAGTAGTAACTTCATGTTGTCATAGAACACCTTTCTGTTAACGGAATGGGCAATCGGTAAACTTGGTTTGGAATTACCATTATGCAGTAAGATTGCTTTCAAGCTTCTTTAGAAGAATCAATGAAGATGCGCCATTCAGATGGAATATGCTCTTGTGACAAACTGTTAATGAGTGCATTTATATTATGACAGTTGCACAGTGAGCCATCAATAGTGAAGAACGTTGTCAAGTAATGATATGGTTTTCTGTAGTGAGTTACAGTTACACCCTTTGCAAGTAAGTGCTTCTGTTTAGGACTTGAAGCAAGAAGTTCTGCTTTGTCTTTGGAGAGATTTAAATCACGAACAAGATCATTCAGCTCTGCTTGTGTAAAGGTCTCTGGTTCTGAATCTTCATTGGCCAAGTAGTCAGGATCAGATGATTCAGGGTTGTTACTCCAGCGCCTTCCTCATCACTTTCTTCAGAAGCAAGTCCATCATGTGGCGGTACCGGAACTGGCAATGAATCATCATGAGGAACAGGCCTAATTGCAGAATCCAGGCTGAGATATACAATTTTGTGCTTAATTTTACCTGAGAATCCACTTTTGGAGATCCATGTGTCACTCAAAGGGGAAGAAAACTTTTGTGATGTCAATACCAGAACCCGCCCACTTCCCTGAGCCTGCGATCCGTACGGGGGACATGGCCTGCAGCTCTGCCTGTGTGCCCTCCCAGCAGGCTCCTTCTCCTGATCGTTTGAGGGGGTCCCAGAGCTGCGGACCACCAAAATCTTCTCGTGGAACGGACCAACGGTTAGCGATCGCTGGACTAGAGTGTTCCACAGATGCAGTGAACGGCCTCTTTTCCAACACTCCCTCTGGTGGTGGGTTAGGTTGTCTGTATGTCACATGGCTCCATTCATTACATGACTTTCCTTTTAAAGGGAAGTGACTACCAACAGGAAGTTGCCTGAACAAGGAGTTCCCTTTGGCTCTGCTCCAGGGTTCCCCTTGTTTCAGTCTGTGTCTCCTGTTCCTGATTAAGTTGTGTATCAACCATGGCTTGACTTTTGACTAGTCCTGATCACCGCCTGCCCTGACCTTTGGCTTGTCTGACAACTCTGTCTCTTTTTCTGGCACCACGTTTTGTTCCTGCCATTCAGCAGTTACCTGCATCTGTGTGTACAGGGGCCGCAACCTGGCTAGTGACATGGAGGTTTTTCCATCCTGCCCTTCAGCACTGTGACAGTTTGTTCAAGCAATGGACTCCGCTGACGTTCCACTACCCGACTCCATGCAGGACCTAGTACAAGAAAAGGAGTCTCTACATACCAAAGTTGTGGACTTTCTTCAAAGTTGTGATAAATGCCTTAACCAGCTCTAGTCTGCCATAAGTCAGACCTCTGCTTCCTCCTCGCAACTGTTCCCGTGGGACCAGCTCCAGTCCCAGCCTTCATGCCACCCTACTCTTTGCTCTGGATCCCCACTTCTCCTCACTGCGCCGGCGACTCCAAACTCTGTTGGGATTTATTAACCAGTGTCAAATCCAGTTGTAGCCCTGGAACTCCCAACAAAACCATCCAAGGTGGCCTTTTTAATTTTCTTCCTGACAGGGGAGGCCATGGCTTGGGTGTCGCCCCTTTGGGAAAAGGTGGATCCTGTCCTAAATGACTTCAACACCTTTCTGCAGAACTTTTGCAAGGTATTGAGCGAACCTGGCTGAGCCTCCGCAGCCGCAGCAGAAATCCTGCGCCGTCAGGCATCTTTCTCTGTTGGCCAGTATGTTGTAAAATTTTAAACACTTGCAACAGAGTTGAATTGGAATAATGAACCTTTTGTGGCAGCGTTCTTGCAGGGCCTTACAATTCATATTAAAGATGAGCTTGCCAGTTGTAACCTCCTGTCTACACACATTGTGACCTGGTGTCCCCCTGTGTTCGGATGAACATTCATTTCCAGGAACGAGCGCGAGAAACTCAAGAGTCTGGTGTCCTATCAAACTGGCTCCTAATTTCCAGAACCCTCCTCCTCCGGCATTGGAACCCTTGCGAGAAGATTGAGCATGACTTTCTCCATAATAACGCACTTGCAGCAGAGACCAGAACCTCCACATGTACTGGGCCGGAGAGGGTGACTTCAAGTGAAACTGCCCACAGAAGGCCCCAAACGCCTATGCCTAGGGAGATTGGGAGAGAATCCCCTAAGCAAACCTATTTCCTCTCCACCTACCAAGATTATGTTTATGGTACAGATTGCATGCAAGGGTCACTATTTCTGGTCCCAGGCTTTTCTGGACTCTGAAGCAGCCGGAAACTTTATAAACCAACAACTGTTGTCACAGATCAGTATTTCTTTGGTGCCCCTATAGAAACTCCTAGTGAACTCAGTGGTGAATGAGACAGTCCTGCCTGGCAGTATTTAGCACGGCACCATGCCACTTACCATGAAGCTTGGGGCTTTCTTTATCATCCCAAGAGCAATTCACTCTGTCCTGCTTTGGTTGCCCCGGCTCCCCAAACATGCTCCAGTTTCTGAATTGAGTTCGGGAGACATCCTTTCTTGGAGTGCAGATGTTTCAGTAAAAAAACATTTTTTTCGGTAAAAGACTCTACCACTGCACCGTCCTTACGACTGCGCCATTGACCTGAACCCTGGCTCTTTTCCTTCTCAGGGTAGAGTGTACCCTCTCTCCATCGCTGAAAATAATGATATGCCCACACCCCTGTGCATAGACTTTCCAGCATGCTCTACAATAGTCCATGCACCAGCAGGCTGAAAAAGGCCATCATGGGGCAAGGTCAACCACTCTGTTACCCCTTGCCAAACACACTATCACAGGTAGACTGCCACCAAGTGCCTAGATGGAAGAACTTACTACTTAATACTGTCTGTGTCACCCGCTGCCACTCCATACAGGGATGTCTCAGTAATCACAATGTTTATAGTAGCATTTTCCGGTTAGCAAATTACATTATTTCCACTTAGACCATTCAGCTTACACTTTTTATAGTGTTTAATAAGTAAAAACATCAGTGCATAAGCAAATACAGAAAAATAAAGACTAATCAAAGAACAATAACAGAACTATAACAGAACAATAGCAACAATGGAAAATAAATGGGAAAACTGTGAAATAATACTTAGGTAGAGTTGGTTTGCCTTTGTCCAGGTTGCTGTGTAAATTCCAAGTTATTAGTGAGAGTCAGTGGGCTCCCTGTAGTGCTCAATGTGTCAGTGGCGATGTCCTTAGCAACAAGATGGTATCAGTGAGAGCTCCATCTGCTAGGCTTACATGGCTTTTTCTATGCCAACCACAGAGGTAGGAATAATAAGACAATCCAATGACAGCAGGGTGGGGGCTGTCTCATTGGCTGTGTCTACATTGATTATGATGTTTGTGGACAACTTCAAAATGCCCTAGTTCTAGCCATTATTAATCATTTCATAAGTACAGGTTCTATGAACTGCCAATCCCTAGATTATTATTCAGCACAAAATAGGCATGCCTGGGACTTATGGTTCACTAGAACAAGCTAAATATGGTTTCCAGGCTTTCCTGAGGCCTAGGAGACTAGTTCTCAAATTGCTCACCATAACGATCCAGCTACAAATCAGCCAATTACTACTTTTTTATAGAATAGTATATTGGAAATAAAACAAATATAAAAATATATAGGTTTCAGAATACAGTTTAGAGTTCAATCAGAGGCCACTCTGATTTTATGACACATGGAGACACAAAACTCCAACTTTTACAATGGGTGTTGTAAATAAGAGGGTCTGGAAGGATGCTGGTTGTCAGATACAGAAATATCTAATAAGAGGAAATTTATGACCCTGGTCTATTAAGAGAGACAATTTTCAAACAAATACCAAAGACCATTACATATATTGGGAGATCAGGAATTAATGTTATCCCCAATATCAGAACTTTCCGAGGTTCCATTTTTGGGGTACATTGCATCTGCAGAGGGTTTGCTCATGGTAAACTGATAAACTTTCGGCTGTGCTAAACTGGGCACAACCTTCTGGGTTTCTTGGCTTTGCTAACTACTACTGGCAATTTATAAAAGACTAATACACACTGATAGCCCCAATTACAACTATGTCCAAGAAGGGTAGTAATTGTAAAGTCTGGTCACCAGAGGCACTCAAAGACTTTCACTCATTGAAAAAGGTCTTTGTGTCAGCTCCGGCCCTGATTCGCCCTGAAATGGACGCTTGCACGTGCTGAAACCATACACACAGTCCACAAGAATCTGCAGTATATACAGTCAGCACAACGCCTGAATCCTCGTCAAGCCTGATGGGCACTCCTCTTCTCCAGGTTTGACTTCATCCTTACTAATCGCCCTGGTTACAAAAATATTGAGGCTAATGCCCTCTCTCCTTGGACAAGGAGTAAAAGAAAAAAAAGGGGGAACCAACTTCTGTTTTGATCTCCTACTTTCTGCTCATTTAAAAAGAGCGCTCAAAACCCATTTTTTCAAACTTGCCTACCCGTCTTCTTCTGTCTTTTGAAACCGTCACTACTTCCCACCACTACATATCTCCCATCCTATTGTGTGTGAAATTCCCCCACCTACTAGATTGTAAGCTCTTCGGGGCAGGGTCCTCCAAACATTTTTTATATTCATATCTACTAGAACCCTATTCGGACATATTTCTGTAAGTTACAGGTCTACAATTTAAAAAAAAAAAATTCATGAAAACCTGTGACGCTTTTGGAACAGAAATCTAGAAATCAGTGTAACGCTCAGGTGGTTAATAATCATAATAATAACCCTGTCCAAATTCTGCCCATGGCCCTAGTTCTGCTGGACCAGATTCCTCTGGGAAAGTGGTTTGTTAAAAAAAAGTTAGCACCCTTTGGTCCTTCAATGGGGACATGCCTCCAAGTTTGCTGGTCACAACAGGGAGTGCAAAACATTTGACCTTATCAATCACAAGTACTGGCGGCCAAATTTGAAGCAGAATGTGTGTGATTTTGTGGCTGCTCTGGGTGTGCCCAGCACGTAGTGCCTTGCAGATTCCCTTTCCGGTCCTTTGCAGCCACTTGCCACTCCTGAAGAACCGTGGACTCATATTTCCATGGATTTCATAACTGATTTTGGGTCTATCACAATTTGGGTTGTTGTTGATGGATTTTCTAAAATAGCCCATTTTATCCCTCTTCCTGGTCTTCCTTCTGCTTCAACTTTGGCAACAACCTTCCTCAAGGAACTCATCCGCCTGCATGGATTGCCATTACACAGTTTCAGATCATGGAGTTCAGTTCACCTCTTGCTTCTGGTGAGCCCTGTCACCTTTTGGAGGTCAAGCTGGACTTCTCTTCTGCCTACCACCAAATCTCTAGAGCGGTCTCTCCGCAAGTACGTCAGCTACCAGAAAAAAAAAAAAAAACTGGTCTGACTTACTGCCATGGGCTGAGCTGGCTCATAACAACCGATCCAATGAGTCCACAGATCACAGCCCTTTCTCTATTGTCTCTGATTGTCACCCCAGGCTGCCCTCTCTTGTCCCTTCTCTTTTTGATGCTCCTGCATTAGCCACTACTGCTACTTTCAGCAGGTTTAGGGAGAAGTTTAAGAGACTTTAACTCGCTCCTTTATGTGCTACAAGAAAAGATCCCCTGCACCTCAGCTTTCTCCAGGCGATAAGGTCTGACTCACAGATGCCATCTTCCAAGTTGGCCCCATGTTTCATTGGTCTTTTTCCTGTCCTGTCTCAGATTTATCTAGTCACCTGCAAGCTGAATCTGCCTCCCTCTCTAAAAATTCATAATTCCTTCAATGTTTCTCTTCTTAAACCTGTTATATTTACCAGATTCTCCAAAAAGATTATACCTCCTGGTCCTCTCCCTGCTGCTTCAGAAGAATATAAAGTAAAATAAACCTTGGACTTAAGACTTGTCCAGGGATCGTTGCAATATTTAGTACAGTGGAAGGGCTTTGGGCGAGGAACATTCCTGGGTTCCTTTTAAGGATCACCATGCTTCCCTTCTACTCAGGGAGTTTCATGCTAAGTTTCCCAACAAACCAGGGGATCTGTGCTGCTGTCTGTGTTACCTACCTTGCATTCCACTGCTGCAAGCACCAGCCCTGTTCAGGGATTTGGTGAGGGAGTGGCTGAAGGTCAATGAAGGTCAGATTTCCTGCTTTCTAAACCTATAGTCCGTTTAGTTGTAAAATGTTTTTTTAGAAAGCATCTCTATGGTTAAGTGGTTAAAGAACAAATAGCAGGAATAAGTGCAGACATATAAGACACAAGTATGTGTTAAATCAATAGGAAACAAAATGATGATCAAACAAGTCAAAAGATAGATATATTTATTACCATATATACATTAGAAGGGTTTATACAACATACATATTTACATGTCACAAAATGACAGCTAGCTAATGCTCTGAAAGTTGCAAAATTGGAATAACAACTATGACTTTTTAAACCTATCATGAGGCAGATCTTGAACATGTTTAGTTCTTAAACATGCTTAAACAGCAATATAAACAGTCCTATTTTCTTCCTTTTCACAAAAATTATATTACAAAAATTTCACATATGGCATCTTGGCAATCATAGGAAGCAGATGTGTGAGCCCTGAGTTTAGAAAAACAAACAATATAGAAAATGTACAATTTCAGGATTTAATATAAAAGCATAACACATAAAGTAAGGTCTGTAAAAGCCAGTCTACAAATTCTGCTAAAAGTCATGGTGAAAGATTCATCACATCTGTGACAAAGTTCTTATATCAAATTTTCAATCTTAACCTGACTGCCTGTTTTAAAAAAGTCCACATTATCTAGTTAGTTGTTGGTTAAGTACATATTTTAAAATTTTGGTTAATCACGGTCACCATACTCTAGTCCCCAAGATTTTGTACCCCTTTATTTTCACCTGGTGATCGTGTCTGTAAAACACTTTCTCCTAAGACAACCTAAGCCTACTAACAATGCTGTATCTATTACTCTAAAACATGAAATGTTCGGGCTGCAGCACACCAACCCTCTCCATACCATGGGTGGTGGTGTTCTGTAGATCTAACACATCCTGTAACATTTATAACAGTGCAGTGTCATGGCGGGAGAAAGGTATTTTTCGGTTTTAGAAAAATCACTTTAAACTGTATATATATATCAGATCAAAAGGTAATGCAATAGTTAGAGTTTACATAAAATTTAATTGTATCTAAAAGGTATATGCTATGTACAGAAGCACCAAAACGTAAAAAATGGTAAAGAACAGCTGACTATGACCTATAATAGAGAGTTTTGGGGTTTTTGTTATTTTAACACACAATCCTGGTACTCTGAAACCTATACCATAGCAGGAAGGTCCAACAGTTGATGATTTCAAAAGAATTGTACAAACACTGGAATATTGGCTCCAGAAAAGGCATTGTTGTTTTAGAATGAAGGAATTTAGTTTGGGCTATAATTAAAATACATCTATATCTATAACCTAAACATAGAAATAAAAAAAAATTGTAAAAATGACAGGGAATTTCACCCATAAAATTAGAAACCCAAAAAACACAGAGCACAGCCTTGGAGGATATTGCTTGGTTAAATATTTCTTATTCCTCATTCTTAACATTCTTAAAATGGTCTAATTGTACAGGACAACGTAGGGCAGGTGCTTAGACCAAACCCCAAACATCTTCATAAGTTGTACAAAGTCCACTACAATTCTGTTTTTTTATTTTTTATGTTTCTATCGTCAGTTTTTTAGATTTCAGAGTTTACAGTATTCTATTAGCTAAACATAGTGCTATTTAAAGTCTTGGGGTGTGCAATACAGTGAGATGTGGTCAGTTGGCCACTGTAAGATAATTGACCAAGGGCAAGGCCCAATCTCAAGTTGATAGAAAAAAAGAAGCCCTATTTTATTATTGTTAACTAGTATTTATATAGCACAACACAGCACTTTACAAAGTCCATTGTCTTATCACTAACTGTCCATAAAAGGGTCACAAATCCCCACCTCAATCATATGTCATTAACAGACAAACCAATTAACCAGAAGAAACCAGAGTTCCCAGAGGAAACCTACTCAAGCACAGGGAAAACATACAAACTCCATTCAGTGTCCTGGGTAAGTTTCAAACCTGGGATCTAGCACTGCAAAGGCAAGCTACTGAGTCAACCAAAAAATATACAACAGTTGGAAAAAATTGCCTACATTTGTTTGGCAATCAAATGTAACTATTTGCTAAAGTTCTGGATTAATAGTTTTAGGTTTTTGTTTCAGGAGCTTTGGTTTGCTTTTAGATTCTAAAACACTAACAGGTTATAGGATACTAGTTCTTTTGATTCAACTTTTTCTGGGATAAACAAAGTGGGCTACCATTTCATTCTCTTTTTGTAAAGGCTAAGTGCCTGGCTGCAGTGGCTACTGTCTAGTCATCAGCGTTCAGCAAATTTTCACACAACTTGCCACACCAATATTAAGCTTGAGATGTGTGACTAACCTGACACCAAAAGATCAGCTTTTTCCTCCAGCTAATCAACATTCTTTACAATAGGTTCAACAATAGCAGATATCATATCTGTTATTTATAGGAAGAGAACATATAACTTTGTTCTCTTTAGCCTGTTATTTATAAACAGTGAGCTCTCACAGTGAGCTAGGGGGGTGGGGCGGGAGGGTGATGCTGGTATAGTATGGCTGCAACAAACCACTTACCTATAAAAAAAACATTTTAACAAAATATTTCTAAATGAGTCAATGAAGAAATGTATGCTCCACTTTTAAACAATTCATTGATTCCACAGAAAAATGCTAGAATCTTGGAGGATTTCTGCAGTCATTGCTACTGGTTTTTATGGTCCTGATTGGTGCTAATCTGTGAACATGAAAATGTATGCTCACAGAAAAGCAACAACCAGCTAGGAACATCTGCCCCGTCGTTTGCCTATACATTCTATATACCACTTTATAATAAACTGGCTAATGCACCTAAAAACGTTAGGTATTTTAGCCAAAGAGCGGACAAATAAAATGGAAAAGGGATATATGTACATTATTTAATAAAAAAAGAAACTGAACACAAAAACAGTCATTTTGTATGATTTAAAAAAAAATATAAAAATGCTCATAAAATTGTTGGAGAAAGGTGTTCTACCAAATGTTCGCAAACAGTCTCAGCAAATGTATCTAAAGAGTTCTCTGCTGTACTTTCTTCAGAGGCTGTTAGAAGTGGTGCAGTAGAAGGCATATTTTCCAACTGTTCACTGCTAGTCTCAGGAAGTATCTCTTGTGACCTCCCTGCCTCAGTTTCTTGTGGGGCTGGTGTTACAGATGGTATGGTAGATATCTCTCTGGTTTCATCAAAAAGAGAGGGTGTTTTAGATGGACTGGGTGCTGGTATGAGGGCTTGTCCAACTAAACTTTCATCGAAAAGTAATCCATCAAGTAAATCTGAGGTGTTATCAAGATATTTATTAACTAACGGCAGATCGCATGGTTTGGAAAAAGGACTTGTGGCTTCCTCACAATCTTGCTTCATGGTATTAATTGGTGCAGAGGTAGTTGGGGAGTCACTGATCACAGCCAAATTTGATTCTATGATATTTTTATCAGGCTGTGTTTTAACATCAAAACCGCATGGCACATCAAGTCTCACTGGAGAATCACTATCACTGTCGATTCTAATGACAACTGGAGAACTCTGGTCACGTTTGTGTTTCTTTTTGTGTTTCTTCTTTTTCTTTTTATGGCGTTTAGCAACTTCTGTGCATTTCCCTTCGTATACAATCTCTACACTAGGACTCCGTGTCTTTTTACTCCATTTTATCTTCGGTTCATTCAAAGAGTTGTCTATTAATTTATCCTCTGAGCCACCTAAGCCTGTCTGTGTAGGATTATCTTTACCTTTAGTAATTGCAGTCTCACAATTGCTCTTGCTTTTGTTCTGTGGTTCAAGATGTCGGGTTTTATATTTCCTTTTACCACTTGGTTTGTCAGATTGGGCTTGCTGTGCTCCAGCTGTATTCGCATGACTGTTTGAACGGCTCCTTGACCGATAAGACTGTTTATCAGCATTACAGTCTCTCTGCTTTCTTGATTCTTTCTTTTGAGAAAAAGTCTGTAAATGATAATCAGGACTGGCAGAAAATCTTGAGCCATGACCTCTACCATAAGAATGTTTTTTATAAGACTTCTGAAATTCTTCTCTATCACGGTTCCTGCTATAATATGTGTACTCCCAATGATAAGTTCTACGATAATTATCTATATTATCACTGTCATGACTTCCTGACCTCCCCCTGCTGCGCTTTCCTTTTCTAGAGATGGATCTATTTCTTTCTCTGGAGCTTTCACTTGACAAAGAAACAGTTCTGCTTCTCCAAGATGAACTTCTATCTCTGCTACGTGATTGCCTTCTTTCCCTCCAACTTTTATTCCTCCTTTCTCGAGATTTTGTTTTATGTTTGCTCTTACTGTGCCATTTTTTGTGACCGTCATGGATCTTATTTTGAGATGAACGAGAATAACAATCAGAACTTAAAGACTGTTCTCTCCATTTGGATGTGCCTTCATTGTGAAGATGTCTATCATCTTTCCTTGAATCAAGAAATCGTCTAGATGAAGCATCTGTTGATTTTTTCTCTCTTCTTTTTTTGGAATGAGATTTTTCACTGGATGTTTTACGCCTATGCTTAGTTTTGCGTGAATGTTTATCACTTGATCGGGATGAAGAAGAGGAAGACCGATGTGACTCACTACTGCCATATAAAGGAAAAGGTTTTTCTTGGGGCTTTTTCGTTTGCTCAATCTTTACTTCACAAAGAGAAGGCTCTGAATCAGAAGAGAGTTCAACTAATTCCGGAGTTCTTTCTGCAAGTGGTTTAACAAACCCTACTATAATACAGTCATCAGAAGGAAGGTTCTGTCTATGATTATCATCAGTGTTATCATTATTCAAATTGGTGGAATCCAGTCTACTGCTTGATGGCTCCTCATCTGAACTATCAATGGAAGTAAACACATTACTAGTTTCCTGCTCCACTGTAGAGTATGAAGGGCCAGGTGTTTCATCATCCCAGGGAGCTTGGCTAATTTCAACAGAGGAGGAAGGCTCATCAGGTTCCCTAATATCTGGGGATATAGTGATTACAGAGGACACTGATTCACTACCTTCTTCATATGAAGGTGCAGGACAATCATAGTTTGCATGCTGGTCATAGGCATCAATATTATAAGGGCAGCGTGCAAAATTGATAAACTCATGAAGAAAGTGTTCTGTACGGTGAAGCAAAAAAGGCTGCAAATCCTCTAAAAAAGCTTGACTTTCCATGTCAAATCGAGTAACATTGCTCATAATGATGTGCTGCACAATGTTCACCAGGGAACCGTGTGTACCAAACACCACTGTCAGTTCCCGCTTAAGCCAGGGCACAAGCCGATGAAGGCAAGCAGGATTTCTGCGGAAGAATTCAGCAGATATATCACGATAGCGCCCTCCATCCTGAATATTTCTGACACGTATTCCAGATCGGTAAAGTGCTCTCCTGAAGTTGATGAGCTCCTGCTCTTGAATTTGTCTCATTATCCTGCCCTCTGCACTTGCTTGCCTCCTGGAAGCAAGCCTTCTCATCATTTCCTGAATATTGCTGCCGCTTTGATTAGAAGGTCTGTTTGTGTGGGGCTCAAACAGAATGCCATTGTCTGGTGGCGAAAATGTTCTGTGTGCAGAGGATCTTAATGTTTGCATAGGCATGTGACTGTCCCTTGTCATAGTAGTACGATAGCGAAATCTCTGCCCATCTGGACTAGCAAAAGAACCATTTAAAGTGGGCCTCAAAACATATTCCTTAAAGTCATCTTCAGCTCGCACACTGTGCAAAATAGAATTAAAGGGCTGCTTGCATAGTGGGCATTCCACTTTGTTTTTCGCCCATTCCTTTATACATTTAAAGCAAAACCTATGGAGACATCGGTCCAAGTGCGATATGTTATCAAAGCGATCCAGACATATGGGACACTTTGAGTCAGGGGAAACATCTGTTGGGGATCCTTTGTTGTGCAATTTCCTGGAGTTAGCTTTGGAGCTGCCAGCTCCTATGACGTCATCTGCTGATGTTGATTGCATCTGCAAAAAAAAAAAAAAAAAAAAAAACTATTATTATTATTATTATTATTAAACAGGATTTATATAGCGCCAACATATTACGCAGCGCTGTACATTAAATAGGTGTAAGAACATGACGAAAAACTTTTTTTTTTCTTACTAAAGACTACCTATATTTCTACAAGATGTCTATCTGCAAGCAATGAGAACCATGGCAATTATCTCTCCGAAAAAGATTTAACTGAAATCTGTAATTGTTATTAGCCACAACCCCACTAGGCACTAGGTGGCAGTACAGTTCTGTCTGATGAAAGTGTCTCATTATCTGATGAAAGGTAAAACCAGTTTTAATTAAAATGGGGCCAGGAGGTTTAACAGCATAACTGCATTTAAACAATTTTACTATGTACTAATAACCAATATTAAAACATTCAAATAAACTGTGGCTAATGACATTTTTCTTAGTTTTACAGCACATATCCTAGGCAGATTTACTGGAGAATGTCAGGTTCTCCGTTTTATACTAAATATACTTATAAGTGCTGATCATACTGATCACCAAGCTAGTTGCATTTTCAATAAAGTGAGCTAGTGCAGCCACCCTACCTACCCAGCTGTGAGAGATAACTATGTAACAAAATATAACAGAAAATCTATATAATGGGATTACAGACAAACACACAGTTAGTAGTGTTCTCCGCAGCCCCTTTTAGCAGCACCCGACACTTTTTGGGAACAATCTGGCTGTTTTTGAGGGGTTACAGAAAATTAGGGTCAGAATATAGGGGCCGCCACCACCACCCTACAGCATCTTCCCGCCAAATCTAAAAAAAAAAGTTCTGGGAAGAATACTGTAGTAGAATAGGAAAGGTAAGGACTAATGGATGAACTTAGATTATAAATAAGGAGTTCTGTAACTTTCATTTAGAATGGTGACAAAGCGGAACCTAAAGCGGACCTAAACACAACAACATTTTTACTTTACATAGCAGGGTAGACAACACCTCTACATAAACTAAAAATGTTGGCTTTTTAAAAAATTAAAGCTACAGCACCACCTCTTTAAATTGATTGCCTCTTAGATCAAGACTTTATGGGAGTACAAAGCTTCCTGGGATACCTACGTTTATGCATCCCAGCAGGAGGCTCTGGCTGCTTCTTCTGCGCATGCCCTAATCTCAAACATGCGCAGAAGGGGCATCTTTTCCACCAAGGGGAAAGAAATGCTAATCTGATGAAAGTGCAGTGAGATCGGTTCTCGCAGTCCGAATGCGCAGTGCGTGATCAGGTGACAGAGAAAGAACACCGGAAGAGAAGGTAGAAGATAGCGGTGCCCGACGCTTCCTCCCGAATTGACGAAGAGGAATCCCATGACGACACGAGACCGGATCGCAAAAAGGACCAGCGCCATCGAGGCATCTGCCAGTTTACCAGTAAGTGTCATTCAATTTTTTTTAGTTTGCGTCCCGAACAATAAAAAAAACTGAGCAGACGGTCCTTTTTTAAGATATCAATAAAAATAATACAAATGTCCACCATCACTAAGCAAAAAACAGCAATGTAGCTCCACGACAAACACACCCACTGTGGTACTACCAAGAAAAAAAAAAAAAAAAAAAATTCTACAGAGCAGCAATCTGTCATTTGTTGATCCAGATGATACAGTTTACCTGTTGTCCTCAAATGACTCCTGTATCCAGGAGAATACTACACCAGGTTTTTAAAATGGAAAGTATCATTTACTCTAATACAATCCCTTACCAGGACATCAATATATATATATATATACCAAGGCAGGACTGGAGGTGGAAGGGGGATATATTTGCCCAAGATTCCTCTCTTATGACATATATTTGCTCAAGATTCCTCTTTTATGTGAGGTATATTTGCCTAAGATTCCTATGTGAAGTAGCAGGTGGAAGACTCTCACCTGTGAGATAATTAATGAAGAAGCACTGAGGGTGGGGATATAACATAGAGCCAGGAGCTCCGTCAGTAGCTTGGCGAGACACAGACAGGGGTTTGTGTCAGTGCAGGTCTATTTGGGGAGACACAGCCAGGCGGACTGTGTGAGAGCTGTGTTTGGAGACACAGCCAGGTGGACTCACAAAAGTGAGTGGAAGGTTGCTGAAAGCTTGGTTTTGAGCTAACAGGGAGAAGCCCTCCAGCTGATAGACACGGATGTCTTGATGTATAGTTAAGTGCCGGACAGGCAAGGTTTTCTTTTGTTGTTTTGTTATTTTATCCGCAACCTTCAATAAACCTGGCTGCAAGCCAGCTTAAAGCTGATACCTCGGTGTGTGTGATCTGAGTTGGATGAACCAGACAAGTGTCCTTTGACCCCAGCAAAGGCGATCCTGAGCTTAACCCCTCACAAATTATATATATATATATATATATATATATATATATATAGGTTTATACACTTATTCTGATCATTACCACACTGAATTCAGTCAATGCCCTTGAAATCATAATCATATGCAGAAATCCACACAAGTGAATTTCTGACCTGTATGGCACAACCACCAGTTAAAATTAGTCATCCTTACCCTCACCTAGTGACAACCTACCCCCTCTGGTCACTCTGTAGCACCTTAGTGCTGAATCCAGACAAGGAACACTAAAGTCCCCATTGTGGGAAGTCACATAGATTATACAGTACATTACATCCTGAGGTATAATGGTGAGATTATAGCAACACATTACATCCTGAGGTATAATGTGAGATTATAGCAGTATAGGACAGGAAATGACATATAAGGGTGAGTGCTATGAAGCTGATTTCGGTCAATCCCAGTCACAGATAGTGCTAAATCATAGTGACACTGCGATTCAGGACTATACACACTACATATGGACAGTGTAAATAATAGGGGACAGCAGGCATAAGAATACATATTTACATACCGTTGTCCCCGACTCCTCTCTCCTGGCCGTTTTCCGTCTGCTTTTCTTCTCCCTCATAGTGAAGGTCTTATCACAACACCAATCTATTGAACAAACCACCTCCGCTCTCCGCCCCACACACAACACCGAGAGTCCTACAGCCCATCATAGAGGAGAGCACCAAATGTTTACACAGGAGAGCTAGAAACCGTGATTGTTGCCCCCTGCATATGAGGAGGTGATATTGCATGCCTTTCTGAGCTCATCTGAACTACTAACAGGGCGTAGTATTGTGGGAGGGCGCGAAGCCTTGCCAGTATTAAAGATGGCCGCACGTCCTCCCTGGGAACTTCTTTCGTCACCGTGCGTTGCTATACAACACTTTCTATCAACTAAGCCAGCGAAGGCATTGTGAGTGCATCATCACCATGATCATCCTTAGCCGCAGAGCCCTGGGGAGACTCCTGAGTATAGTAAGCTTTCCTAAATAATATAACCTGGTAATTGTATACTTTCCTACTATTGATACAGGTGGGGGGATCGCTGTAGTACACAATGAACATGTGTTTGTGTACAGGGGCCGATGCATATTGCATTTAGATAAACTTTGTTCTTACAGGTATAGAGCCCTGGATCCCTTTGCAATCCAGGGTCATTTTGGCTTTTGCTTAGGTTGTGCGATCTAGCACTGTGCAGGCTGATGAGGTGATGCAGGGTCAAATATCTTCCCCAGGGAAAAAAAATGCTGATTTGCTTGTGAGAGTGATTCCCTTTTTCCCTACATCCCAGGAAAACTGCTTATCATACATGTGTATAGGCAGCAGCCTTCAGGGATATGTAATGTATGTGTTCCAGCCACTGCAGTAAAGACAAAAAGTGCCAAGGTCCTCCCCAAAAATATTTATATTATATTTATTAATAAAACATGATTTTACATATAAAAGGGTTAGCTGCTTTTCTATTTATTATTACAAATGTGGTGCTAACTCCACTTTAGGATCAGACCGTTCACAGATACAGTTCCACCTACATCTTCTCTCTCTACTGTTTTCTTGGCTTGTACTGGAACAGAAGTAGTTCTGATCTATATTCCAGTACAGATATTATTTTCATTTCCAAGAAAATTGGTAAAAAAAAAAAATTAAAAACACATTGTACAAGTAACACAACCAATGTACAAGTAAACACAACCAATACATAAAAAGAGGTAGAATGGGGAAGGGAAGGTAGTCCTCACTATATAACATTTGTGGTGTCCCAGAAGTACAAAAGTCCAGGTAAGTGTGAATATATTTGAGTACTGAGATCCTTTAAATGTCAGCTCTGTTATAGGATGAGTTTTTTTAACACTGCCAGTAAAGATTTGGTGCTTGTACTGATGTCTGTATTTGCTCTGTTGGCTAAAGCTTCCTACAGATGTAATAAGCGATAATTGTTGTCTGAGATGGAACGGTTATGCTCCTCTTGGAGATTGAAAAAGATTGTTTTTTACCACTGTACTTTTCTATGGAGGAGAGCCCAGCAGGGTGATATTTGCCTGTCCTAACCCATCTCTCCCTAGAATAGAATGGTTCTATGTGTACATCGCTCATTTATTCATCTGTCATTAGAATAAACATGTGACCATATATATAATAAATATAATTTTTTATATGAACATCATTCATAAATATTTTATTCCTTATCAAGGCCCCTTTAGTTCCCCTTCCTTTATAAGTTTTACCTTGTATCCTGATGTCTTTGACCTAGTGGTATCACAAGTCATGTTTGCCCTTTTTCCAAAGATAGAAATTGTTGTAGATATTGGTGCTATATAATGACATGGTACTGTGCAGCATTCTCTGGAGCGTCCAGGACAGGAGGCACGCCATTGATCCTTGTACTCCCAGGGAGAGGGTTTAAAGGTGAATAAACCCAGAAAATAAGGAACAAAGCTGAGTGAGATCATTGCGGTATAATGGATGAAGCATTTTATGTTTTTAGGCTGCAGGGAGATCAGTTTTAATGTGAGTGTTCCAAGCTTAAATTGAGTTTTAACCACTATCTATCTTGTCAGGTCTTTTGCATAAGTATCATGGGCAGACTCTAAAAACCCTACTATAAAAAATTACATAATATGCCCCCCATGTGCCACTGGCTTTCCATTACCTGTAACAGTGGTTGCCATCCTTTTTGGACCTATGGACCACTAAATTTAGGAGCCCCAGACTGCACATATGTGGGGAGCTGTGTCACTCGGCGTAAGGAACTTCCCCTATAGTGACATCAGTGCCAGAACCCACCCACTCTCCTATCCCAGGTGAGTGGGTGGGTTGTGTCCGGAGAAACATATTTTTTAATTGCTTTTAGCTTTGGGCAGAACTGCATTTGCAATTAATTTAGTTAGAACACATTTTTGATCTCAGGCTGTACTCCCACTTTCATTATAAAACCAGACCACATCTGTTTCTATCCCAATCTAAAGCTGCGTACACACCTGCAATTTTTCTCGTTGGAAAGGATCTTTCACGATCCTTTCCAACGAGAAAAGACTGCACGATGCATGAACGATGCTGTACATACAGCACCGTTCATGCTCTATGGAGAGGGGAGGGGGAGAGCGACGGAGCGGCACCCTGCTGCGCGCTCTCCCCTTCCCTTTCATTAGGATCGGTCGTCGTCCATCGTCCATGGATCCGCCAGGACGGTCGTCGGACGATGGACGACGACCGACTGTACACACGGCAGATTTTCGCCCGATAATTGGCCGATACCGATTATCGGGCGAGAAAAATTTGCCGTGTGTACGCAGCTTAAGACTTGGATTTATTAATCATTAGCTTGTTGTGAAATTTCTACCAGAATGTTAAGCATTTTATAAGGATCTAAATATTTGATTTTGTTTTTTAGGGTCTCTTCATCGTTGCAATGATTTCCTGGGGCTTTGTTCTATATGCTGCAAGACTTTCAGCATCCTGGGATTTGCAAAAGAAATACCCAGATAAATTTGTAGGTTGACAACACCAGGAGTTTTATGCATCTGCTATGATCACCTTGCTGCAGATGATCAACAAGCCTTCACCGCCAAACATGTTGCAATACCATGGACAGAAAAAAGAATTCCCAATGGTACAAAGTGACAACATTTTCACATCTTGGACTTTTAATATAACTAAGTGACTAGCCTAGTCTTTTTATTTCAGTATTTAACCTTGATGTAAACTTTTATTTAGTTTTACGTTCATTTTACATCTTGTTTAACTGATATAAAAGATGCTGTACAAAAGAATGCATGAAAATGTAACACTACAAAAAATTTTTTATACCTAAATCTGTGCCTTTAGAGTATTAGATTTATTGGAGATGGCCATTATGACTTGGTATGCCAGTGAATTTGTACATTGGAGTGATTTACTGTACATAGAAATAGTTTTTATTGCCAAAAAGGGGTTTGTCCTTTCATTGCTAAGGAACAAATAGAAAATCAACTACTAGCACAGATAGGAAAAGCGGCAAAAAGTGGAAGTGTTTTAATCATGGGAGATTTCAACTACCCTGACATTGACTGTAGTATTGGTTCTACAGGAACAGAAAAAGGAGGACATTTGTGAATCTAATACAAGATAATTTTATGGAACAGTTTATAGATGTCCCAACTAGAAATGATACTTTGCTGGACCTAGTTCTTTTCTAACAATACAGAGCTTATAAGTAATGTGCAAATAAAGGAGAATCTGGGTAGCAGTGACCATAACAGGAAGCAAAAACAGGAAAGATAAAAACATTTAATTTTAAGAGAGCAAATTTTCCTTTATTAAGGGTGGCTCTCTGTGACTTGGACTGGGAGACAAAATTGTCCTCAAAGAACACAGAACAGAAATGGGAATGTTTCAAGTCTGTTCTACAAAAGCAAACTGAAAAAAATATTCCAATGGGTAGTAAGTTTAAGAGGCTAAAATTAAAACCTATGTGACTCACAGCTGATGTTAAAAAAGCCAAAAGGTACAACAAAAGGGGATTCCAAAAATATAAAAATGAAGGATCACCTTCATCATTTGAAACCTATAAAGAATATAACAAAATGTGTAAAAAGGAGATAAAATGTCCAAAACTTCAAAATGAAACAGATTGCAAAAGGAAATTAGGCAAACCCCCCAACATTTTTCAAATATATTGATAGCAAAAAGATCTGATCTTAGCATGTAAAAAAAAAAAAAAAAAATTTTTTTTTTTCTTTTTAGCTGTGTACACAAAGGAGAATGTCAGCGCTCAAATCCAAATTCATAACAGCAATGTCACTGCCTTTTAGGATGTCTAAAATCTACAAGCAGACCTGGATGTACTCTTTGATTGGGGAGCCAAGTGGTAGATGACATTTAAAAAAGATAAATGTAAAGTTATGCACTTGGGGGCTAACAACATGCATGATTCATACTGTCTAGGGGGAATACATTTGGGGGAGTCAGAAATGGAAAAGGATCTGGGGGTTCTGGTAGATCATAGACTTAATAACAGCATGCAATGCCAAGCTGCAATATTTAAAGCTAGCAAAGTACTTTCTTGTATTAAAAGAGGAATAGACTGCAGAGATGGAGACATAATCCTTCCCCTGTACAAAGCATTGGTCAGACCACATCTGGAATATGCAGTTCAGTTTTGGTCACCAGTTCACAAAAAGAACATTGTGGAGTTGGAGAGAGTGCAGAGAAGGGCAACTAAACTAATAAAAGGAATGGAGGAGCTCAGCTATGAGAGATTAGCTGAACTGAATCTATTCTCACTTGAGAAGTTTAAGGGGGGAAGGAATTTTTTTCCCGTTTAAGCAAATTGTATCAGGGTTTTTTTTGCCTTCTTCTGGACCAACTATGTCTGATAGGGTTTTATATCTGGGATATGTATATTTAACTACTGGTTGAACTTGATAGACGTATGTCTTTTTTAAACCAAACCTACTATGTAACTATGTAAGAATTTAGTAGTTTCCCTGAAGTAAAATTACAGTTGACATTCAAAAACCCGGCAACCTTCGAACCCGAGGAGTGCCAGATTTTCGAAGGTTATACTTACCTCCACACACAGGCCAGCCTTCCTCTCGCAGCACCGTGGACATCTGGGACAGTTCCAGGGAGCAGGCAGCAGGGACATCTGAACATGTATTTAGTGTAGCAAGCAAGACCGAACAGCTGTTTCCGCAGAACAGGCAATCAAAACATAAATGGCCAAACTGTACTGCAGACCCTGTATTGAAAATGCGATCTGAAATTCATGCCAGAAAACCGATTATCGATGGCCGTATTTTCGATTGTCAACTTTACAACAGAACCTGGCTAGGAACCAAACTTTCTATTTTTGAATTCTTTGAAATATGTTCTATTTTTTTTCCTGTAGAATCCCCATAGGTGCCACATTATGAAATCTTAGTGTGGGTGCAGTAAAGAGTCAAGGGTTGTAGTGTAACCCTTTCAAATGTAAGATTTTTATTTAATGGACACACAGTACTGTTACAGAAATAAACAATACAATTACAGTGAACCAACAGAAAAGAAGAAAAGTCATTGGCCCATTAACAATGCAAAGATGGAAAAGAGGTGGTCCCATATAGTAGTACTGTAATTTACATATAATTTTCAAAGGTAACAGTAATAAGGAATGTCTGCCAAGTCCATATCTTTATAAGAGATTACTGTAAAGCACTGATAGTAAAGAGATAATAAAAGAGTGCGTGTGTGTGTGTTTTCTATGTCTCATGAGATTGAGAAGTGCTGATTTCCCAGAGGGTGGCAAGTGGTGAATTGGCACAACTTTCCCTAGCCAGTTAACTTCCTCTGAGGATGAGAACTACAACCAGTAAAATAAACGCTGGCGAAAAGCTGCCAGTGCTGCACATTTTAGAAGTAAGGTCTTCATATAGTAGAGGTCTTAGATTTTGGCTAACAACTGAGCCATTGTAGGTGCCCTTGGCTGATTACAAATTGTTGGGATGCAGGATTTGGCAGCATCCAGTAGGTGAATAAGTGACGATAAGAAGTATCTCTTCCTACCAAAATTGTGAAGGAAGAATCCAAGTTTGAAGGGGATCTGAAAGTCAGTGAATTTCTGCCTCCAGAATGGTTTAATTTTTGGACTGCCCCAGACAATGTGTAGGAGGGTTCCCCATCTGGTCTTGCAGATGTGCAACAATTTTGACAAAAGAAGATGATGATGATGATTATCAGAAAGGTACGAACAGACTACACCTGTGCCTTTCTGTAATAAAGCCCTGCCTAGTTGCAAAAACACCTTAATGCTTTATCTATACATCTATATACATCATAGGCTGAAGTTCATAAAAATGTTTAAAGATAGCTTTCGACATGTGTCACATTAATTAACCACTTTTCCTAATTGCAATGAGAAAATATATTTGTGGTTAAACTAAAACAAAAAAAAAATATATGTTCAAATATACATTATGTCAAAGATTACAGTCCATCCAACAAGGCAACACATTTTGTATCTACAACAATGTGTAACATGAGCCATTTAAATAAAACATTGTGGTTTTATGTATGATTCCACTCCACATGTAGTTTTTGAAATTGTAACCCCTACATGTTGTCACTCCTTTAATGCACATTCTACTTGTAAGAGCTGACCTGATCACCTCCACAGTCAAACTATTCTGGCAGAACTCCACTAACATATGGGTTGAAGAATTCTGTTTAGCCCTAACTTTATTCCAGGTAAGGTGACATTCACATTTCCAGCCACAGCTGCTGATTTTGGCACGCAGGCTAAGGCCATTCTTACTTACACTTCTAGTTTATCTTTCCACACTTAGTCTCCATCTCAGGTTATACCTTCTAGTATTTTAGGCAGGGAAGAAGCTGTAGGTGGGTGGCAGCCCCTGTATTGCGACCCAACTTTTCAGTAATCATCCGAAAACAGCCAGGTGGTAACTGAAAAGTGCTGGGTGGTGCACCCAGCTAGAAGAGGCGGCGGAGAACACTGCCTTTCAAATGATCCCAGTTTTAAAGGCAGGCAGGAGCCTTCTGGGTTGATAGATGCTTAGTATGACTAACCCTGGAAGGCTGAGGATCAAAAATGGAGAATGTCATCACATCAGTGAAGCTCTTCAATATGTGAAGAGAAGTGAAAACACATTATGAAGGGGGTGCTGGTGAACAGCAATACAAAACAAGCTGAGTGAATGTAAGGTGGAGTTTTAATTATATGTACTTTGTTCCTCTAATTATTTTGTGACATGAGAGTTACTGATAGTTATTCAAAGAGCACAAATCTTGTTTCATAACGAAAGTGTATATTAATATATTTTATTATTTTAACCACACATATGTATGAAAAGAAGAAGTTTAGTGGTGGGGATGGTGACTCCTTTTTGGTTCCTCCAGTGGTGGGATAACTTCTCCAGTCTCTTCAATGATATCACCCTAAATTGGGAGAAAAAAAGACAAAATATAGTAAACCACAGTGACAAATTAAGTTATTACTAAACCTTCCCTTCCCTCTGCCATTTACCACACATTGGGCTTATTCTGCATGCCTTGCTATACCAATAGCATATCTGTTAATTGGTTGATTCTGAAATACTACAAACATTTAGGGATTTGTAGTGTGTAATAATTATCTTATTATTCTTCATGTTAAAAAAAAAAAAACTTTTTGTTCCACGATCTTCACAACCAACACTGCTTTCTGCATAATTTACCCACTTCTGTGCTAAATGATGGAGCAACTTCACCCTCATCCAGAGAGCCTAGGTTATTATTGAAAATCACCCCGATGGTGCACTGTCACTCCAGCCTGGGTTCACAGTACTGTAATGAATGGTGTTCACACATGATGCAAAGATCAAATGTGTTTACTTTTCAAATGATCGTCATGCCAGAGGTTAGTCTGTGGATTACATAGTTTTTTCCCGGTCCAGAGCCATGGTATTTCATGTCCCAGCCTCTAAAGACTTTTCTTTAAGACTATGCTTATTGCAGCAACAGTTATCCTAATATAGGTAGCAACAGATTCAATGCTTCAGGAATATGAAAACCTGGGTTTCTCAATGGACTCTAGGAAAGGGATTTTACAGCAAGTAAAAAGAATGTATTTTTGGCAGCTATCAGAGTTTGACCCATCCATTACATCTTCTATTATTGGAATGACAATATGTGTCAGCTGTGTGCTTCCTTCCTTCACAGCAAGGAGTGCCCACTAACAGAGTAAGAAATAGCTTTCTATTTAAACACAAAACGTTTCACTTATATAAACCCACGAACATTATTACAATACTTACTGGAAATATGGGAATCCTTTTGAAGTTGATACCATAGGGGACATTCTAAAACAGAGAAGACATATTAGTTTTGTTAAATTTTACATCTTGTAAGATGTTTTTGTTGCATTATTTACATTACACCAAGTATATAGGAAATATTACAATAAATGCAACTTGTTTTTTGATACAGTGGAAATGTTTTAGAACCCATCAGTGTACATGGAGGCGTTTTTCACAATATAAAATTTCAACGGTGTACTTATCAGTATAAAAACAAATTACACCATTTTACCAATGTGTCCTAAAGAAAGGAGGTTTTAATTGCAAACAATTTTAAATTTATGTTGAAGTCACATTGCCTCATTTAGGTCAGTCTGTTAAGTATGGTCCCTGAATCTAATTTAATAAAGAAACACATAAATTGGGGAAGTTATGCCTGGAAGCCACCTTTTTGGGGAGAAATAGGCTACCTCCAAGCATACCTGCTCAAATATTTTCATTGATTTATGGATCCCAATTTGGGATCTCAGAGGAAACATAACAAGGGAATAGGGCTTTCCCATATAAGTGTAATTTTATATTAGTAGGGTCACACATCAAGACATCACACTGGCTGTATACCAGTAGACTGACTGTCAATATGACTCTGAAGTAGTCTGTGTGTTTAGTGACAGGTTTGGTAAACATGTATTTGGCTAGTGAACAAGTTACATATAGTTTGTTACCTTGTTTAAAAAAGCACATTGTATACCTGTTGGCTAAATGTCAATTTAAAATCATTGCCCTACCTTAAGGAGGCAAGAACAGTAATTAGCAATGTTATCAGCTTGAGACGTGAGGAATCCATGGTGGTGGTTTTGAAAGAATATGTAATCATCAAATCTTTCCTATAAATAAGGGTCTTTACTGCAGTATCTTCTGTATTTTAGTGTGCTGAACTGAACACAATTTTTACCAGGCTTTTAGGTAAAGTGGGTGTCATTTAACCCAGAAGACAACTCAGAACCAAAGGTGAATATTACACGGAGAGCAGCATGCTTTCTGGAAAGGTCCCTGACTGGTGAAAAGCGATGGCAGGGTAGGATAGTAAGAGCAGGGGAAAAAAAGGGAGTAGGCTATGAAATAAAATACTTTGCCCTGAACTGAAAAGTTTAATTTAGGACACCTTTAAATATAACATAAAGGAAAGAGGCACAATTGCTTGTCTATGGACAGCTGCAGAGGGTTTCTACCAACACATTTCAGTGATATATGTTTGGGGCGCAAATCATGGTTCATAGGAAGACTCATAACTTTTATCAATGGGGGAGAAGAACATGGCATTCCATTTCATCGGGCAAATTTTGTATATAATTATGCTCTCTCTGAATCTGTATGTTTTACAATTATACTAAAAATTTATGACAAATAAACAATAATTTGATTATTACCATCCAGTGGTACTTAACAAAGTAGTAAAGAACCCACGTTCCAGCTAAACATTTTGCGGATGTTTTGCCAGTGTTATATGCTTTAAACGCCTGAAAGAAAAAAAAAAAAAGTCTTTGAAATATAACATTATTTCAGACAATGGCATACTATAACAAGCAACTGTGGACACTACAAAAAAAATCCTGCGGCTCCACCCACCGACCCCCTTCCTAACATACTATTGTCCTATATGCTTATCCATAGGAAAATATAGGGCCACAGCACCCATGTACAATAGAGGACCAGACGGCGACAATTTCCATGCAAGTACAAAAATACCTGCTTTCTGCATGCCAGGAAATGGAGTTTTCCAGTGACAGGAAAATGAATGAGTGCTGTACACACAGCATTCTGTTTTATAGAAAGGGGAGGACAAGTGAGAGGCATCTCTCTGCGTCCATTCGCATAGGAATGATATCAGTCATCCCCAGTTGGTTTTTTAATGATCCGCCCAGTGGATAGCAAAGTGATCTGGATTGGAAGTAAAAGCTTTCAAAGGGGAAGTTTGCCAACCGTCTGAGGGATAAATATACAGAATAAATATACATATCCACTGCCCCCACCTATTTTTGAAAAATGTACCTGGGACTTCTTACTGTGCTATTACTGCCAATCTATGTACTGCCAACATGCTGCAGAAAAGAGACTCCTCCTCTCTGTGTGGGAGTTGTGATCTCATTGCAAAGACCAAATATTTGGGAAGCATGAGCTGTGCCAGCCTCAAGGCTTTAGACTGAATAGGCACTGGCAGTAAGGTTGCAATGCATTTGATGCAGTGTTCAACCCAGATTTTTTTTAAGCTGGATGGGAAAAAATTGTAGGAGGGTGGCAGCCCCTGTAACGTGACCCAACTCTTCAGTAACCACTCAAAAACAGCAAGTGCCAGGCGGTGCCTGGGGAGAACACAGTGCTGCTTCACACCAGCGAGTTGCCACATGTAGCGTCTCCATGCAGGAGCCCCATAGTGATTGAATAGGGGCGGCAGTGGTGGTAGTTGTACCGTTCACTGTCGCCAGCTGTCACATGCTTCAAGAAGGGCTCAAGTGCCTGGTAAGGTGCCAGGGAGGGGTGCAGAATCGCACCACATGAAGCCAGCTGTGACCTCGCCTTAGGTCTGACTCTGAAGGGGGGCTCTGAGACACAGGGACCATCACTCCCCACAGAAAACAATGCTCCGACTCTGCAGCATGCTGGCAGGGGACAGGCTTTCTACTCAGGCTGTGGCTGCTTCTGAAAGAAAACAAAACGTAAGCCATTAAACACCTCTGAAATATACTGAGCTCATTACAACTACAGCTGAACATGACTTTACCCTAATAAGAAAATCAATATATGGGTAACATTATGAATTGTAATGTGTAGATAATAATAATCATGGGATGATCTCTGGATACAAAGCTTTGCTGGGATACACACTGACATATATATTGGTGTGATAGGTTAACATATACAATGCAGTCACATACATAGGCCCTCCAGGGACTCTTCACCCGCAGGAAGTTGCTCCAGAATCTCTCCACAGGACCTTCTTTCCTGGGGGGTAATACGGGTTCCCGGGGACTCAGCTCCTGATCCTTCAGCCATTTCCTCCTCAGAGTCCTCAGCTGCTGTTCCCGTAGCTTCTCGTCGGCAGGGTTGAGTGCCATGTCTAGGCGCCCCCCGGGTCCACTAGCCTGTCACAAACGACACCTCTGTTCTTTCAGCAGTCCCACAGAGGGCACTCGGACACTGCGGCGCAGTCTAATGACGTCGGGTATGCGAAAGGCGCACTGTCTCCCTCTGCTGGTTAAAAACTACATAGCTCTGTGTGAAAGTGAGAAGCTCCATAGGGCATTTTTTTTTTGGCAGAACCTTGTGACAAGTCACTCAGAGATGTCTCACCCCTGTGTAGTGGGCTGCTTGGCCTTTGTTTCCTTAGGCTGCTGTTATATTTATAATACATGTTTTTCACAAAACAGTTATACAATAATTAAAAGCACTGGTTATATTATCTGCACGTAAATTAATATGCAAGCTGAATGCAAAGATGCGAACATAAATCTGCAAACAGCCACAGATTTAGTTCCGCTTGATTGTGCAGCCAAAATTTGACCGTTCATCTATTTTCTCACTTACGCTACAACTTTATGTGACTTTTTTGTAAGTTACCGGTAATGTGTTTCTATAGACAAAAATTGGCTTCGAACCCATGTTTGGTTTACACAACAGTCCTACAATAGAGTAAACATGTACTTTGCTGTTTTCGCTACACAGTAACAACGTCTAGTCAAAACACTGCACATTTTTACCTATTTTGGTATACATAATAAATGTATTTCTCTCACTTATGGTTTTTATATGTAAACATTACACAGCACTGTTTTGGAGTCATTTCTGGAATGCAATAAGCTACACACAATTAATTCTGCAGCAAATACAACTTCCTTCTCAATAAAATGTTCTCCCTGCTGATGGTTCTGCAGTACAAACTCATTATTCTTTGCAATGTTGGTCATTTTTCAGTGCTCCAGCATCACACAACCCATTTCATGTAAGCCAACACAGTACTTGGGGTGCATCACCATGCCAGCCTGACCCTACAGGAAATTGCTGCCAGGAGAGCCACCATGTCACTGCATAATGTTGATATTGTGCTATTGCTTTCCTGCAGCATGGAGTTTGGGGTTCTGTTTTATAAAGCAGTAAGTTTGTGCCACAGCCCCCCTATTGAGCTTCAAAATTAGATTTTTGTTCTCTTTATGGAACATTGAACTTGTGGGTTTTCTCATTTACCTTTTCTTTCTTTCTGCAGCCTTTTTTTTACCTCTGCTTAAAATCCGAGCTCAGAGAGTTTGGCCCTCTAGAGCATTGCTTGGGCCCTATCTTTTTTTCTGGAGCTTTGAAATTGGGTCTCTGCTCTCTGTCCTCAGCCTTGATAGTGTCCTCTGTTCACTCTGGAGCCCTAAGCTCTACACTCTCTGGAGCCCTAAGCATGGAGCGGTTCCCTCCTATATAAGCAAGGGGGTTTGCCCTCTTTCTCCATACCAGGGGTCGGCATACTTTTTGGACTACTAGGCCATTTCAGGAGGTCAAGAAGGCACACAAGGCCAGAAGAAACAAGGTGTCCAAGGAAATGTTTTTTATTTAAAAATACAGTACGATCAACGGAAAACATGATGTTGCATGTTCGTAGAGACAGTTACATTATCAGGTTCTAATGATGAGGAGTTCAGTAACAGAATGTCATTAAGGTGATTGTCAGTGAACTGAGAGTGCAGCTTGTTCTTACAAAACTTCATCTTGGAGAACAGCTGCTCGAACAAATAAGTGCTGCCAAACATTGCAATCACACACTTGGCACAGGCTAACATCATTGGAAACTGAGCATGTGGTAGCAGACAGTTGAAGTCAATGAGAGTAGTGCAAGAAGTAAACTTGGACAAGAGAATGTCCGAAGCCTGCAGCTCAATCAACTCCAATTGCACATCAGAGGGGTCGTCGTCATAGGCAAAGTCAAAAGGATCTTGAACTCTTACAAATGAGAATGCACATCAGTGAAGCACAAAGATAATTCATTCCGCAGGGTTGACAGCACACTGATGCATTCTTCGGTGTAAACGAGGGCTGCATCACACTGGGTGAGGTGCGGGAAATGGACATAGTCACCCTTACAGCTGTTTCTCCCATAGAATCAGCTTTGCTTCGAATGCCTGCACGTGGGCTTCCATGTTCGTGATGAGCACGTCACATCCTTGAAGCTTCAGGTCAAGTTCGTTAAGGTGAGAGCTGATATTAGTGAGGAAGCCGAACTGACAGAGCCAAACCTTGTCAGAGAACTTTTGAAAGCCCTTGAGGCCCCTCTCACTCACGAAGGAAACAATCTTTGGCGGAGGGCGAAGACGCGCTTCAAGACGTTGCCACGACTGAGCCAGCGAACCTCAGTGTGGTGCAGCAGATCGCCGTAATCAGCCTTAGCAGCTTTGCACATGCACATGTACGTTCACTAACTTCACCACAACAGACATAATGCCCTTCATGCCAACTGCTTTAACACACAATGACTCCTGGTGGATGATGCAGTGCACCTTGCGGATCTCCTGCCCACAGCCCAAAGAGCGGCAGTGGTCGATGAGCACCTGTGAAAGTCCCTTGGTAGATTTAATCAAGGCAGTTGCACCATCAGTAGTTACCGAGACGAGCTTCGACAGGTCGAAACCACTCAAAGCAGGTAGGAGGGCATTGAGGACATCTTGGCCAGTTGTCATTCCATTCATCAGGATGAGAACGAGAAACTCCTCGACTATCTCCAGTTCTTGCATAATGCCACGCACAAAGATGGCCAGCTGCCAGTGTCTTTGATATCACAGCTCTCATCCAAGGCGATGGAGAATATATCGAGAGTTTTGAACTTTGTAAACATCGAAGACAAGACATCAGAGGCCAAGTCCTCCATGCGTCAAGTCACAGTGCGGGCAGACAGTGGGGTTGCCTTGAAAGCGTTGTGTTGCTCCGGACAAATGACGTCAGCAGCAGCAAGTATACAATCCATTACAAAGTATGCATCAGTGAAGGGATGCATTTTCTTCGCATTTAACAAGGACACTCCATAGGAGGCACAAGTGCGACGCTCAGCAGCCTCAGAAGCTTTGGGGGCCTGCTTCTTGAAGAGGGACGAGTGTTGATCCAACCGTGACTGCAAGCGAGCAGCCTTACTACACCGCTCATCGGCGGTGTAGTCTCTGTACGTGTGCGCGTGCTTGGCATTGAAATGCCCATTGAGATTCGACCACCTAAAAGTGCTGTTGGTGTCATTGCACACTAAACACAGGGCTTTGTTGCCGTGTTGGTCGAAGAATAATTTGCCAGTCCAATCGGGGGTTGAAGACACAACGTTCGAGGTCAACCGTCTGGAGACTGGTAGCTGTGCGTTGCTTCTGCTCTTAAGGCATAGTAATTGGGGTTACCGTGCGGGAATTCAATGATATCGGTGGAACTCGCGATAATGCGACAACTCAATTAAGCGTGATCCAACAATAAATAACTAAGGGGCGTTCGGCCGGACCACAAGACTGACTACGCCATATCCATCCTAAAGGCCAGAATTTGCCTACCTCTGCTTTATACAATTGGGCCTTTGCTCTGCCAACTTAATATTTTTTCTCTTATCTATCTGACGCCTATGTTTTGAGCTTGGATCCTAACTCCACTGATGCATTAGCTTGGGCCTCTGATTCATTTTTTAAAATTGGGCCACGTCTCTCTTTTTTCGCAAGCTTGATATTGTGCTGTTGTTCTCCCACTGCAGCAATATTTTTGGGGCTCTGTTCCTTGGAGCAATTCATTTGGGCCTTTCCCTCTTTCTGAGACTTCCAAATTGGTTATTTGTTCTCTTTACGTTACAAATAGGCCTTTTGATCTCTGTCTTCAGCAATGAAACTGTGCTTCTGTTCTCTCTAGAATTTTATGCTCAGCCTTTTCTCTGGAGTTCTGGCCTCTTTTTTAGGATCCTTATAATTATACGTCTGCTCTCTGCAGAAGCCCAGCAGAGCCTTCTTAGAACAGAAGGTTGTTGGATCGTCAGTATAGTATATGGAAACATTGACTTGTTGTAGCAGGGGTTAGTTCTAACAACATATGCCTGTGAGAGCATTTTAAGCAGAAGAGAACCAAAAGAAATAGAAAATTAAAAGAACTGTGGAGTACATACAAATAGTTGCAAACATTCTTATAATGTATGGGGGGGGGGGGGGGGTTAGAGAGATAAAGAAAGCTTAATGAACATTGACAAAAAAATAAATGGTTTATCCATGTTTATTATGACACAGCTTGATGTTCACACATGCTTCATATGGTATTTGATAAATTAAAAAAAAAAATAACTTATTTTTTATGAGCATAATAGGATGACTACTGCTTCACAATAATTATTTTAAAAATTAGATAGCTGACCTAGCCATGTTCTAGTCCCATCTCAGGACTAGTGAACTGCAATATATTACATTTTTGGTTTGTAGTTTAGATGAACTTTGGGCTCTATTTTAAACAGGGTATCAGACATTCCCTTAAACATGCCTATTTGTGAATCTTCCAGTCCATGTCTTTCAAAGGGATTATTCGATTACCACCATTTCAGTAAAATCAGCTTATGAGTTTATTAATTTTTTTTTAAACAGAATAAAAAATTTGTTTCAATATTTAATTTGGAAATTTGCTTTAATAATACAATTGTGGAATCAGAGAAAAAAGTTTTGAATATTAATAAAAAAGAAAGTTATGTTACTTAAACCACAAGAGGGCAGTAATCCCCTTAAATTCTCTTATTTGCAGATGTTTGAGTGGAGATTTGCTTTTAATATCATAAAGAGATTTATGAAAAAAAGAAACATTAGACTTTTTTACAGTATAAATATAAAAGCCTTAATACCCGCAACAAGTAATCCATTTGGCTTTACAATCAAACAGCAATATAGCACAACAAATGTAAGCATGACTGGAATTATGAAAAACTAAATATATAAAAACATAGGGCACCTTTAGATACAACAGAGGCATACACTGTGTGACAGTGGAACAAATTCAGCTCTATGGAGGAAGGGGGAAGAGCAATACTTTCCTTCATAGGAAAGTGCAGCAGTTATCCCAGCTCAGCTGATGATTAACCTAGATGAATTGATGACAATGTCATTGGAGTGCTGTACACATGCTAGATGTTAAACAGACCAGCTAACTTGATCATCTCAGGTGACAATCATCTAGCATGTGTACGCAGCTGTGAATACCACAAACATATGCCATAGTCCTTATCACAAAATGACCATAATTACCGTGCTATAAGTGACAGTCTCACAGATATACATACCTCTTAGCAAAAAGAAGTTAATAATAGTTAAAGGTATGTATAACTTTCTTTATTCATTCTTTTCTGCACATACAAATGTATAACTTTGTATTACTCATTCTGTGTCACTGTCTGTATTCGTCTGTCTTTTGCAACCGCTATTACTGTACAGCGCTACATAATATGTTTGCGCTATAAAAAATCCTGTTTATAAAAAAAAAAAAAACTTATTAAGAACACTGAACACTTTGGTCAGGACTAAGTAATATACAAAATAGCAAACACAGCTGTCAGGATGAGAGAGGGAGAGTGAGAGAAAGCAAGCTAGAGAGGGAGTGAAAATGAGGAAGAGAGAAGAGTGAAGAGGGGTGAGTAGAGAGATATAAGAAGTGAGAGGGGCAATAAGAATGAAGGATGAAGGGGAGGAAGAGAGAAGGAAGGATAGAGAGGGGAAAGGGGAGAGATACATAATGATGGGGGGGGGGGGAAGGATTTGGGAGGAGAGGGAATTGGGGGTGGTAAAAAGATAGGTAGGCAATGGGAATAGGAAAAAAGGAGGGAGAGAGGGTAGGGCGAGAAGAAAGAGCAACAGGGCCAGGGGAGAGAAAGAGGGGGGAATGGTGGTGGGGAAAAAATGTTTTTTTAAGCAGCAAAAATGGGATTCCTACAAAATGCACTAAAAATGTGCATGCAACAGTTTTGGCATCACAGAGCATCACACATCAACACATGTAAACATATGTGTATAATAAACAGTAACACAGGTGCTGGGAGGTTGTGATGTAAACCCATTTAAAATGGATGGCAACATGCATTACCATGCACTGTGGTTAAACATGCGGCAGCATGCTCAGTACTGCAGTAAAATAAAGTAAGTGGGTTTTATGTTGTATTTCAATAATTTTTATTGGGGTTTTAAACAAGGTATAATAAGTAACAAAACATGAAAACAGAACCCATCTTGTTGGGAACTAAACAGACTTATGTGATAACAATTATCGAAAATATGACCTTTATAGTTTGGAAAAACTTCAAGAAATGACAAAGGAAAATAAAAGAAATAAAGGGGGAAAGGAGGGGGCAAAAGAGATTGAAAAAAGAAAAATAAAGGAAAAAAAAGACAAGAGAAAAAGATGGGGGGGGGGGGGGATTCTGGAGGAGAAAAGGGGAGGGAATGATGGGTTTAATGTTGATTAGTAGTTAAAGAGAAGTAAATGCATTGATTTATCTAGCCTTTGCAGCGCTAGGTCCTGGGTTCAAATCCCACCCAGGACACTATCTGCATGGAGTTTGCAGGTTCTCCCCTTGTCTGCGTGAGTTTCCTCCGGGTACTCCGGTTTCCTCCCACATCCCAAAAACATGCAGTTAAGTTAATTGGCCTCCTCCTAAAATTGACCTTAGACTTCATTAACCACATATGACTATAGTAGGGACATTAGATTGTGAGCTCCTTTGAGGGACAGTTAGTGACATGACTATGGACTTTGTACAGCGCTGCGTAATATGATGGCGCTATATAAATACTGTATAATAATAATAATAAAACAGGCTAGATACAAATGTAACAATGTTACCTCTCTAGCTGTGTCTGACCAGTGTTTGATTTTTTAAAAGTCTTTATTTGAAAGTTTAAACATGCATAAGGACAATATCAGTGTTTTAAACACTGTGGCGGACAGTTTTTTTTTTTTTTACAGCAGCTGCAACTTCTGGCTGTCATTTTAACATTAGGGAATTGGCAGAAATTGCGAGAGAGTGGCAGAAGCAGGACAGGAAGACAGCAGGTACTATAGATGACCTGTGTGCTTTAATTTTTTTTCTTTTTGTACCTAGTGTCCACAACTGGTTAAAAACCTCACCTTAATCAAATCATTGTGCTGCAATAACACATGTGGCATTCAGGGGTACACTGTAGTGCCATTCATGTGAAAGGCAACTCAGTTCTACTTCAAGACATATGTGCACTGAAACACACATGGTGCTCTATTTATAAATGGTGGTGAATTCAATGGTAGTATTTTTCTACAGGTCTCCTTCAAAACAATGACTTGTTCTGCCACTTAGTGGCCAATCTTAGTGCACAGCTGTCACTATAGAAAAGAAACACATTTTATGAGTGAATTGAAAAGGGAAGAGTTTATAAATACAGCCCTGTACATTGATCTACAATAAAGTTCAGTTTGCCCCATTTTGTGGTGCTGTGTTGTGCTACGTGCATGTGTTGTTTCAGCCAATGCTCAGTATTGCAGCACGCAGCATTGTGCTGTGAATGGTCTCTCATACAGGAAACCCCTGGCCTTTAGTAAATCTTAGTAAAGTCTGACCCTACTGAAAACAGCAGATTCTTTGCAGGTATTGTGCTCATTTATACATTTTTTTTAATGAAAAAAAATACTTTAGAACTGCAAGCAAGTACAAACATTAACATCACTATCAAAAAACACTTTTTCATAAATGTTACAAGAATTACTAAAATGTGAGCTTACTGTAAGTACAGGGCACTTTCACTTGTAAATTTGCTAGTGGGAATCTAAAATTCAAATTTATGGTTTTGATGGTTCTCATTCCAATATTTCAGTGCATGTGAGTACTGTAAATATCTGAAGAATTATGTTGGATAACCAGAGTTTTATATTCCTTGCTATAAAACGAGCATTGTTTTAGATTTTTCTTCTTTACCTCCATGAATTCATTGTTCTCTTTGTTCTCCAACATCTGTTTAAACTGCACCTGTGCAGATGAATTGCATATTTATGTACTGCTAATGATAAGAGTACTGTGCTTGCAGAGTGCTTGATTGTTCAGTCTCCTGTACTTATGCATATCATTTGCATCTGAAATCAAAGAGCATTTAAACCAAGGAATAAATCACCACGTGGAGCAAAACACCTTGGAAAAATATAAAATCTGTATTTGGAAGAAAAAAAGTCATTGTAAGGAATACTTTCACAGTTGGGGCTCCAATTCAGAGCTGCCACCACTGACTTCTTGAAGTGTTAACATAGGGTGCAGAACATGCTTATTTGTACAATGTTGGAAGAGGGTTGCAGGGGAAATAGGAGGGGAACACTTTTGCAAAAAGGTTGCAGGATGGAAGAATGCTGGAAGAGGGTTGTGGGGTTAAAGTTTGAAAAGAAACCACCTAATCTTTCCCAAGTGGAAGCCAAATGATTACTTCTAGAAGAATTAGAGTGTAACGCCAAGGAAGACATGGCCCCTAGGGGGCACTATTGCTTGCATAAAAGTTGTGTGAGCCCTAAGAAGGGCCAAGGCGCAGAGTCTAAGCAGCAACCAGTTCTTTTCCAGAGCCTCTTGTGGTGAGGATGTTGCGTTGTTGGTTACCTCCAGGTTGCAGGCCTTAGGCACAACAGGGTGAGCAGGGGGATACATGGTAACAGAAGAATCATCACGGAAAGCTGGGGTGAGGGCAGGCAGCAAGCAAGAGAGGTCAGGTCACAAGCCAGGGGTCAAATACCAGGGAATCAAGAAATAAACTCCAGTGACAGAGGGGCCACTGCAGACACAGGGAACACACGAGACACTGGAATCAACAGGAGGCAAAGGTGACAAAGGAATATTCACTGACAGAGAGGAACACTGGACAAGCACAAGTTAATAGGCAGGAAGCAACAGACTGGGAAACAAGAGGTAAACACAGGGTGTATAGGAACTAGCTCGGAACTGGATGAAACACGCTGAGTGCTGTGTGCTATTTTCTGATTGGCGAGTTGGTTGGACGAAACTGATAAAGCTTGGTAGTGTAGGCATGCCCAGAGTCAGAACTGCCCGCATGCGCAGGAGAAAGTCATCTGCGCTTTAGTGAGGAAGAGGTGAGTGTGACATAGATAACTTTTATTGGCCAGATAAAGTTTCTGGGAAGTGAGACAGAGACTGATTGCGAAGAGGCGCCTCGATGGCACAACACGCAATATTATCTTGTAGCCTACAATGATGACCTCTAACATCCAAGCTTCTGAAAAAAGATTGACCTAGTATTTGAATACAAGATTTAGCCACCATTTGCACCTTGTATAGTGCCAGTGGGGGGAGACCTCAATGCCTAAATGTGCTTGTTAATGATCTTTAAGGTCTTGTTCTGCCAAGGTCATTTGGGGCCCATTGTAGTGCTTGGAGCCTTGTCAGGTTGCCTGGGAATGAAAGGATTTTCTGTACAAGAGGAAAGTCCAGGTTGATGTGTTTTCTAGCCTCTCTAGAAGAAAGGGGTACAGAAAAATCCTCAAATAGCGCTGTAGATGAGGTGAGGGAGCAAAGTCAAAAGTTCCTGGTTACCATACCATATTATTATTGTTGAAAGCAGAAGATAAACTCTTCAAATGAAGGTCTGTCATCGCAGTCATGCTGTGAGACAACCTTGAAACATCTAATTGACTTGGGTGCTAAAATTTTCTCTATCAACATTGAGGTTTTTACTTACTTATACATGGCCCTTGGATAAACAGTAGTTCTTAGAATTGGTTGCAGTTCTGTTACATATCACATAAACCATTTGTCTTATAGAAAATGTTGTAAGTTCTGGTACTAGAACAAGTAAATAGAAGTTTAACTCACTGGTTTTCTACTTAGTCTTTGGACAAAAGCTTCTTTCACAGTGAACAAAAGAGAAACAAATAAAGTCCACTTTAGAGCTTTCTTTGTTTAAAACTCTAGTATAGTCTGCTATACTAACCTCCACCTGGATCAGTCAATGATCGTAGGTCTTAAGGTCGGACAGGTTTCCGTAGAGCTACAGTTTTTTGACTGAGAAAACTTGTCACTGTTAAGATTACAATGATGCTTGGAGTATGCCTTTCCTAGGGGTAGACATAGGGAGGTGCAAAGTGTGCCACTGCACAAGGACCTTGTACCCTCCTCAGCCAACAGGGTCTTCTATAGGAAACCCAAGTCAGTTCTGCACAGGGGCCCATTGTTGGCTACATTTGTAACTGAAAACTTGACTGCATTCCTTTGGTGCTGAACACATTAGATATACCTATTTTATTAAAAGGTTAGGTATATGTTTGTTTAGCAGATTGAAAAGGGTTACAAATTATTGAAGTGTTAAAGTCAGCAAAAGAAAAGTTGCTTAATGTATAACTGTAATGTATCACTGTCCAGCTTCTGTCCATCCTCATTTGACCAACGCAGTCCATTCAGACCTGTCACTACTTTTGATTGATTGACTACATTGATACATTATCATAAAGTATACAAGGGATTTTAATGCAATGGCTTCACCTAAAAACAACAATGTTGCAGTTTCTATTGACATCTTTAGTGTAATCAGTTCCTTCTCTATTTGAGCCATCAAACTATTATCGTTTTTATCCTTGTATCATTAGTTCAACATTATGCTGCTTATAGCAAGGAAGTTATTCTTTGCCATTAGCTCAGCATTGACATGAGGTCAACAATATTAAATCTATGACAAAAATTGAAGTACAGCTATTCCATTTAATCATATTTATTGATTAAAATATATACAAATGAAATACTTTGAATGCTCAATTTTATTTATATATATGAGATTTGCAAAAAATCCTATTTCCAGATATTGGGAATAGTTTATGGCTTACAGAATTGTGTATTTAAAGTGACAGCACTGGCAAAAGTATTAGGCTTAAAAAAAACATGGAAACTTTACACATTAAGTACATTTACAAAGCAGAATAAAGGCTACCTTTTTTTTACACAGTGGAGTCCAAAGAGATTGGAAAATTACAGCTACGTTCTCTTACAACCACTTCAATACCAATACTAAAAACCTTTTATACCAGACCAGTTTTACAATTCTGGTGTGTATTTGTTCGACTTAAATGGCTCTCTTTATAAAACAGGGAATCAGACATTCCCTCAAACATTCCTTCATGGGAATCTTCCAGATCTATGATCTATAATCCCTGCCCGCCCCACCCCCGGGAATTTTTGAGGAAATGTCAGATTCCCTGTTTATTTATATAGTCCTAAGTGTCGTACTCATTTATTAGTCTATTCAATCAAATTAAGTTTACTCATTCCAAATCAAATAGGGCTTTATTTTGCCACTCTTTAGAAACTCAGAAGCTGGAATTTTTATGCTTTTTATATTAAAAAGCTTCACATGGTGATTACTATAATGATTGTTTTAGGACATATTACCCAACTAAATAACAGAGCTCTGACTACTGCCCTGAGATGTTATTTCTTCCATTTTCTGTCATTTACAGTTGCATATTGGGTATTCCATTGAAAACATGTCAAAGATATGCCAGGAATAAGTGCCCTGATGTTCCGGTAATTTTATTACCCAAAGACTCAAAGCTGGCAATCTGGCAATAATGTAAATGTTTTGGGTTCAAAACATCCCAATTGATACCAATCAATCTTTTTAGGAAATCCATTCCAGGTTTGCTGAATCACCCAGGTTTACGGAAGAAAGCGTATCTTCTCCAGCCTTGGAGAATCTTGAATAAATCTGGCCCAATACATTGATTTAGAAAAAAAAAACAAAACAAAAAAATAAATTTTTTGTTGGCACATTTCCCACATATCTCAACAACTTCGGAGACAAAACAATGTTCAGGGGCTATGTAATTAACTTGAAAATTGGTGACCATAGACATATACAATTTGTCTTTGAAGTTGAAATGGTTAAAATTTTATCAAGAACTCAAAATTTTTAGTAAAAAAATGTCCTTTCCAGTAAAACAATTAAACTGTAAAAAAACTAGAAGTAGAATCTTAATGTTTTTAGATTGTGTCTAGCACATAAAAGTGTAAATGCTGTACTAGCTGGAGTTTGTCCTTATTGGTTGATCCTACTTCCTTTTTTCAATTTCTTTAATATATAGACTTTTGTTTATTGTATCTAGCGAGACCTACAATTATTTCCCAGCTCTTCAATGTAATCCCACATACCTCCAGATTTTTTGCATGTTGTCAACAGTAGCTACTCATGTAATGATTGATGCGAAAAAGGTGCACATATTGGAGTCATCAGTGCCTATTATTAGTGATGAATTAAAATAAAAAACACAAGCTCTACTAGTGATTTCCTTTTTGTGACAACCATACCTGTCTTTAATGAGGTCAAACATTTCTGGAAATTTAAAAATACAATAAATGAAATTTGGGCAACTGAGAATGATATATTTTTAAGAGCTTTTGTGTGTGCTATATTTTTATGAATGAATTTAAAAAAATGTTGAAGTACCTTAGAGCTGAGGTATTAGAATTTTTTTTTACAGATGACACTGTTTTAAAGTTAACAGTGTGAATATAACGGCAGACTTTTCTTTCTACACAAATATGTAAAAGCTAACTGTAAAATAGTATATGTGCGTGTGATCTGCTATCTATTTATTTATTAAACACATACAATCCTCCCCCACTGTGCCTTCTTACACAACACAGAAAAAGATGGCCTGTGCGCTAAGGTTTTTATATAGGAGGTAGGTCTATATAGTTCAGTCCTGCTTTTTGCTATTTTTGTAGTTAATGAGTTAGAAGGGATTCTAGCAAGAGACCCATCCATGGTAAATCCAACACACAATCATAGAAAATAGTCCAAGTCTGAGTACCTTTGTGTAAAGCAAACCAGCCAGATCTGCAGTAATATTTCTAAAATGTCCACATGAACTTGCTTATATCTATATGTTATCGCTGAGATCATTGATACCAAGATAGATCAGTGAAGTGTCTGTGGGTCATCATGGAAAAGATAAAAGTTAAAAAGTATTATAAGCTTGCAATCTGATGTCCATTACACAATAGCTTGCTAATGTGGTTATCAAAACTATGTTACAGGAAACATATACATCAATAATATACTTAGGCAAATATCATTCAAATAGCAAGAAAAATATAAACAGTAAGGTTAAGGTTCAGTAAGGACAATATGCAAAGTAGTCACCGTGCATTCAAATTTTAAAATATTGTTCAATTTGACCCTGGCCAGTCAGACATCCAGACGGAAAGCTCATCTTGGATTGTCCCAATTGCCACTAAACATAATTTACAATTAATTTTTGTCCATTAGCAAATGTTACAGCTGATCCACCCAGTAATCTTACAAAAGATTACTTCCAGCTGTTCTTTCATAGCCTCAGACTGGTTATAAATGGGCAAATTCATCATCAAGAGTTATGGGTTTAAGGGCAACTAACAATCCTCGCATGCTCAGCCATGTTAACCCAACTGCCATGCGGAAGTGGTAATCAAGGTAAAATATAATTTACCTACCCTAACCTTAACAGCCCCTTCTCCCTAAAACCATGCTACCTATACTCTATTGTACAAATCTTAGATCACTGAGCCCACTACATTACCTATAGCCTACACTATGAAGTATCCTGTCATCCTATTGGCAGACAAGGCCATAGAGTGCTTTGTATAGACAGCCTATTCTCCATCTGACTTACGGTTAAAGTTATTTCTCTCTAGGTTTGCAAGCATATGTTTTTTTCAATTAGGGCCTATGGTGTTAAGCTTTGCATGTACAGTGCTATGTGGTCACCTTTGGTTTAGAAGAGGTCAGGCTTTTAGTGAAATTTTAGCTATCCTTAAAGACATGATTGGCCCCATATCATCAAGTACATTTTGGCAGCAAGATACATTACCTGATTGAAAAAATTGAGCTGCTGAATTGCCATGCAATTGGCTTTGCAGGGTCTTTCTTATCCCAAAACAAGATGTCAAGTATATTATTTTTGTGTAGCTACTTCAAACACATTGCTGCTATAAAAAAAACAACATTTTTTTCTGGTCCGAATACAGTAAATTCAAACTTGATTTTTACTATAAAAAAGTCAAAAAATTGCTGTTATTGGCATAAATGCTGTAATCTATAGGCCTCTGTATACAAATATAAAATGCTTACACAGATACCTTTTCCCCAACATAGCATCCCAAAGAACCTCTATGGAGACATGAATGTGTCAATTATAGGACCTCTAGATAGTTTGCTACCCCGAGTTAAACACCTGGTACTGATGTAACAACCTTTTATATTTTAATTATAGTCATTAAATTCAGGTATCCATGACAGCACTTTTCAGATCAAGGGATACCTTTATGAGGAGATCCAGACAATGCAGCTGTTTGTACTTGTTTACACTTGTGCATTAATTAATCATATCATTAAAGAAAGTCTCCTCTATTATGTGAAAGGAAAGAAAGAAAATTAGTCACATTACAGCTACATAAAACCAAGTTATTTTTTGTTGGTTCGAATTTTAACAATGACAGTTTTCAGTCAGTCTCCAAAAATGAAAGACAAAATACAGATAATTAGGGAAATAATACGATAAAAAAATAAATAATAGTTGTCTTAATTGACCCTAACCTTCTGGCAGATATAAAGCACATTTTTTGGGAATTCCAAAATTTTTCCCTTATTTGGTTTGAACAAAACATGTCATTAATAACAATATTGTCATTTATTTTTTTGTTTTACAATGCTAGAATGTTCAGCTGTTAAAATAGTCTTGTGTTTTGTGCATATCTGTTTTTTTTTTTTTTGCCTCAAAGTAAAACAGCTAAAGGAACGCCCCTCCAAGAGCAGTGATTTACAGTTTTTTCCAGGGGTTGTATATGTTATTTGTTTATTATGTCTGAAACTAAAAACAATTAGTGTATCAATGTGTGCTATTCTTTGTTTTGACCAGGTATATATGAAATATTGCTTATGGACATTTACTGTCCATATCCAATGGGAGCTCTAGGCCTCTTTTTACATGTTTTTCATGCTATTCTTGTTGGTTTTGCTGAAAATGAAAAAAAAGTTTTCCTTTATCGACATTAACAGTTTACGATTAAATTATACACAATATTGTGGGCAGTGCTGTTTTTTTTCAGTAGTTTATGGAATAACAGACTGGTTTATTAAAATTCCTTTTTATTTTGTATTGCACTAATCTACTTGCTTGGTCATTTAGTTTAAGAGTTATGTTTTAGGTTCATAGGCATTATCACCTAGTGGTGGTAGGGCAGTTGTCACACCCTAGAATTTTAAAGGAAAATGGATTTCCTAAAATCAGTTTTCGGGAGAATGTCAGAGGCATTCTCGCTCATCCCTAATCATGCATTCCTCCATTCATCACTCGTTCCTTCCCTAACTTCAGCAGGCATCCTCGCAACCTCACAGTCTTTCAAGCCTAGGCTGCAAAAACCCTAAATCACATTGGAGGCCTAATGAATTCATTTTGAGTGATCCTACCCACTGCCAGACTATTGGTAATCAATTAAAAGAATACTTTAGATTTACTGACCCACTAGATACTTCACCTTCTACTAATTGGGAGGCCCATAAGCCCTATATTAGGGGACAATTTATACCCCTGGGTACCAAACTTAAAAAACAAGCTGCACTCATTGACCAAAAACAACAAAAGCAGAATCCTCCCATAGTCATAGGCGACCAAATTCAAGCTGTGTGCACAGAACTAAATCTCTGCCTCACAACAAAGGCGTAAAGGATGCTGAGATAGGCCAGACATAAATTTTTTACTTGGGGCGACAAACCTGGCATGCTCCTAGCAAATAAACTAAACCCTAGGTCACAAACAACTGCGCTTCCAAAAATCAAGTTGGGAGATGGAAGATTATCCCAAAAGGCAAAATTGGTCTTGGAAGTATTTCATAGCTTCTACCAAATGCTTCATGAAAAACCAAAGTCCAAAGATAGTTCTAAAATTTAAACATTTTTTTTCAAGGCTCCCAATTCTGAGATTACGTAAATCCCACGCTAAAATCTTAGATAAAGAATTTACGCCTGAGGAAGTCATGGGAGTCATTAAAAATCCTAAAACGAATATTTCCCCTGGTCCGGATAGCTTACCTAACCTTTATTATAAGACTTTTAGCGAGATATTAGCGAATCACCTTTCAGACTATTTCAATTTCCTTCGCAAGGTACCTGTAGAAGATATTAAAGCCACAACTAGTGTTATCCCCAAACCTGGCAAGGACCCTGTTGAAGTTTCTAATTTTAGGCCTATCTCTCTAATAATGTGCGATCTTTTGAAAATTTTGACAAAAATTCTATCCCTGCACCTAGGTTCCTTCCTAGACCAGTACATCCATCCAGCTGTCGATTATCATCGACAGGCCCCAGACCGAACTAGACGTACAATAGACCTGATTTTAGCTGTAAATGGTAACTGGGATGGCGGTCCTAAAAGAGGAGCAATGTAACTCTCATCAGATCTACACAAAGCTTTTCACAGCTTATCATGGGAATATCTGAATGCCCTTCTTCTTAAAATAGGCTTTGGCCCAGCACTTTGACGGGGTACATCCTCTATGTATTCCTCCCCCTCCACCAAAATAGCAATTAAGGGACATTACTCGCCCTTTATTAATAATATGTGCAGAGGCACCAGACAAAGCTGCCATCTCTCCCCTTTACTTTTGCTTTAGAAATTGAACCCAGCAATAGCTATAAGTCTTAATCCTGACATCAAGGACATCCAATGTGATCCTATAGAACATAAATGTGGACTTTTGCTGATGATGCCTTAATGTATATAACTTCTCCTCTCATCTCCTTGGCCAATTTGTCATGTCTAAAACTTAGTAGAGCCAAATTGGAGGCCCTAAATATTTTGTTGCCCCCAAACATAGTCACCCAACTCAAAGATAATTTTGACTTCACGTGGAAACCCAAAGCAATCACCTATTTAGGCATTCACATTATGTCTTCTAACCAAGATCTATATTCAGCTAATTACCCAGCCCTGATTTGTGCAATAGCTGGAGATCTGAATAAATTGCGTTTAGCCCCCCCTCCGGTTTCGTGAGAATAGCTGCAATCAAAATGAACACTTTACCCAGATTGGTTTATCTCTGCTCTTTCATATGCTCTCTTAGTATGGGATAGACAAAAAACTATTTTAACCTACACTACCCCCATGTTCCACTGACTCCCTTATGGCATTACCCGGAATTTCCTCCATGTTGTATACTGGCTCAATTCTCTTGGTGGTGCAACAAAGGTTTTTAAGAATTGAAAACTTTTCTAATGGCAAGGCTATTTTTAGTCTCTCTCATTTACAAGAGAGCCTCTTCTTTCCATATACAGAAATTTTCTGTTATCAACAAATCAGGTCCTTTATTCAAAATTAACTTATAGGGTTAAATCCACCCTACCAGAGTACAGGATTTAAAAAAACCTGCAGTTTTAAAACTGAATCCACAGGGAGGATCCCATTAGTATGTAAAGCTCTCTTCTCACACAATAAGAAACTTTCCTTTTTGAAACAATGGGAGTCAGATTTGGAGGTGGAGCGGAGCACGCAAGAATGGCAGGATATATCAGTGTTCATTTTCAAAATATATCTGAACACTTCGATAATAGAGGACAAATATAAGGTTTTGATGAGATGGTACCTGGTACCAGTTAGGATCCATGAAGCTAATCCCTCTGTCTCTCTTTATTGTTTTTGAGGATGTGGTCAGACTGGCACTGTACCCCATGCTTGGTGGAGATGTCCTAGGGTTCAGAGATTTTGGATCCGCATTTTCAACCCAATAAGCTCTGTCACCCAGGTCAACATCCCAAGGAAAATAGAGTGTGGCCTTTTTTCCTAAATAGAGGAAATAGCCCTTAAACAGTTTACTAGACTGATTAAATGTATCCTGTTAGCTGCTTGGATTACTATTGCTTGTTATTCCCATTATTCCCTTTGAATTAAAACAAACTTAACTGGATGATGGTCAATGACAAATTGACCTGTACTCTTAAAAACAACTTTATCAAGTTCTACAACACATGGGATCCGTGGTTAGATTATATTCATGTATAATTTAGGCAGGGAACCCCAACCCCCCCTTCTTGTATAACCCTTCACTCTTTATTCCTTCCTATTTTTCTCTTAATTTTTTCTTCATTTTAAATTTTAGATGTTTACATAGGGGGTGAATGATTAAAAGATACCTCTACCTGCCAGCAACCTTTATGATCTCACTCTAAACTTGATATGCCTGTATACCTCACAAGTTTCAAATCTGTGAATAATGGTATTTTTGTACTATTGTACAAAATATATGTATTTATATTATATTTTTTATTGTCAATATTGGAAAACTGCTTTATCGCCTGCTGTATTTATACTTGGTAACCTAAGAGGTGTTGAACTATGTTCAACCTCATATGTTTATTCTACCAATGTCTGGCGCTCTTATACTTTTGTTTTGAAGCCCTTATTCGCTCCTTCCCCCCCTTTTTTTATTTCCTTTTATTTTACGCGTAATTATGCGTTATTGTGTAAAGTGTTTGTTTACTTTATTTAAAAAATTTAAAAAAAGTTTGTAACAAAAAAAAACAAAAGAATTGCTGGCTTTCATATTTAAGCAAAGTTATTGTTTGGGGTTATCATGGTACTGACTTGTGACTATATCCACTTTTGTAACTGTGTGCATTTCTGCCGTGGTATGGAAAGTATAATTTTAAAATGTTAAAATGTTGAGATGCTGTTCTAGGTATACCTCCTCAGAAAAGCTTATGCATACATCTATAGTAAGTTCAGAGAATCTGTTCTACAGATAGTGTTTATCAGACAGTCAAGGACAGCTTTTACATTTTTCTGTGGAAAATGGGATTATTGGAATAGGATATTGGAAGAAACATGTTTCCTGTAAGTAATTGTGGTTCCTGGTATGACCCTGTTACCCTAAAAGAGCACATTTACACTTTAAAAATTATGTTTAGCTGAAATTAGGCCAGCAAAAAACAAGGCAGTTGGTGTGAAATGCAGTTTGCTCTAAGACATGAGGCAAAGTAAATTATTACTAGGCATTCTAATTTCACAAAAGAAAGGTTGCATGAAAACATCTGTTGTTCTTTGGATTTTTTAATGCTTCACAAACCACCTCACTAGAATTAGCCACTAGATTTGCTATTTTAAATCCTTTTCTTAATCAAAATTAAATGAAGTATTGAGACTTTTTTTTCTAAAAAGCACACTGTATACTGTTAATTAAAGATTATCTGTTAATAAAATTTTTTATGGAGACAAAAGGACATTCAGTTGGCACAGTCGTGCGTGGGGCACAGAGTCTAAGCAGCCATGGGGTCTTCAAGAGAGCCTCTAGAGGTGAGGATACTATGCTGAAGGCAACTGCCAGGTTGCGGGCGCCGTGCACGCAGAGGCGGGTGACTGCTGACAGACAGGAATCAGGCAAGGTGCAGGAATGTGAGACAGAATTAAGGTCAAACAAGCCAGATTTTAGGTCTTTTAAACAAATGAACTTCCAGGAGGGATCTGGTCTAGCCGGACTGGGGAGCTGGGCATAATTCGGGCAGGGTCATTAACAAAGGTGGGTTCCAGTTCTGGGTCCTCCTTTTCAAAGGATCAAGAGAGGGCATCAGCCCTGATATTTTTGAAACCAGGATGATGCGTGAGGATGAAGTCAAACCTGGAGAAGAAGTGCAAGGATTCAGGCATTGTCGACTTTAAATATTGCAGATTCTTGTGGTCAGTCTATATTGTTACAGGATGTCGAGCTCCCTATAGTAAGTGGCACCATTCCTCTGCTGCCTAGTCATCACCAGAGCCTCTGGTTACACTGCAGGCAACTGCCAGGTTGCGCCCCCCATGCGTGCAGATACAGGTGATTGCTGGCAGACAGAAATCAGGCGAGGTGCAGGAACATTAGACAGAATCATGGAAAGAATAAATAAATTCAGATATTAGCATATATTGTATTCACTAAAAAGGATAGTTTTATAGTCATGGTCATATTTAGGATAGGGGTACTTGTGGCTGTGGCTGCTTTGGACAACAGTTTGATTGAAGGCACCACTACTGGGGACAGTTTATTTTACCTGAACCATCCATTGAAAGTGGATCAGACAAACAGATGGTTAGGTGAGACCAGGGAGGGCATCCATGCACACAGATAAATACACAGATGACATACAACACATAAGTGATCTGTTTTCCCCATCAAAGTTTTGGGATTTACACATCCACACAGCACAACCCTGTTTGGAAGGCAAGAAACCTATTTTTTCTGTACTGCAATTAACTGATACTTGCAGGTCCTGTCCTTTACCAAACCTGTGATTGGGCAATAAAAGAGAAGCAGCAGACTGATGACGAAGAGGCTGATTTCAAGTCAAGGTTAGGTAGGTACACTGCTTATATTTGCTAATTCACTTTATTTATATATTATTAATTTCAGAGCTGCATTTATCTACCTACCTATTTATAAAGCAGTAAATCTGATATTCACAAAAAAATTCTAGAATATATTACTGCTATTAAAACACATGGATCTGGAAGATTCTCCAACAGGGAGCGTTTAAGTGGATGCCAGATTCACAGCTTTATAAATACTGATAGGTTTCCAGTTGTTAAAATGTGTTAGTGTTAGTGACACTAAAGCATAGGTATATTAAGTATAAGGAAGAATGTAAGTAATTGAAGGACAAATTGAGTAAATGGAATATACCGGACATGGTTATAAGCTCTTTGTGGTGGGGTCCTCTCCTCCAGTGTCACTCTCTGTGTCTGTCTGTCATTTGCAACCCCTATTTAATGTACAGCGCTGCGTAATATGTTGGCGCTATATAAATCCTGTTTATTAATAATAATATTATTAATAATAATACCAATAATAATATTAATAATGATAATTGTTAGTTAGTGGTGGTGGGCAATCAGGAAAAGTAGTGGTTCCCTTTTTTAGTCAATCCAGTAATGGGGGTAACTCACTGACCTCAATCTACCAGGTGGTCAGCATGTGCACAGCAGATCTCAGGGCAAAATGTGTTTTTGCCTTGTAAATAAGAAAACATTTCCCTGCAGAAAAAAACTATTACTTCCCTGTCCTGCTGCCTGTGGCTGGGATCTTTGTTTTGTACAAGAACTATGCCAGCTGCAGAATCTTCCGCTTCCATCATACTTTTAAATATGTTGGATGCCTAGTCTTCTTTTACAGAAATCTTTATCTTTAATTTTTTAGAGGTAACAGAGTCGCATTAACTATTTACACTGGTATTGTAGGGTAGGTAAAGATGAAAAACATGTTCACATGCAATTAAATGCTGTTTCTAGTGCACTGCTGATGCTATTCCTGTTTGCAGCTATCCTATTTTAGAAACTGACTGCTTTTCAATGGGCGTCTGAGGCCAAGCTGCGCTACTACAATGCAGCCTAAATTGTAGTGCAAAACATTTCTTAGGCTTAGCTACCTCTTGCTGAAGAAAGCGAAGCAGCTTATGAAGCAATGATAAGCATAGAGCTACCTGGCAGCATTGTAAAAACACCTGGTTGGCAGGGTTCCAAAGAGCAATAACTCTGCTGGGGAGAATGAGATAGAAATAGAATTTTCAGTTTCTACCTAATCTGTTTGTTTACATTTACTAATTAAAAAACATAATCAAACATCAGTTTTTGACATAGCAAATCAATACATCGTTTAGTGTACTTCCTAATTCGTCTTCAGATCTCCACCTTTCCAAGGTGCCTTTTTCCTGCAAAAGAAAGTAAACTGCCATTTTGCATACTATGTCTTCCAATATTACATTTTGTGGATTATATCTGTTAATGATGAACTGTATCAGCATTAATGTTATCAGCAGTAAAATCATTAAATGATGCAGTTTATTCCTTTTGCAATATCTAAATATATTTTACATAGAACTAATGTAGGTTTATGAATCTTTACTAATGTCAAATATATACACAGTGACATTCTATTTTATTTGCTTTATTCTCTTTGCATTCATTCTAATGTAAATAAAGATTTTATTTGCATTTTTATTCCTTCATCAATCCCACCACCTTCTGCATTGTCACACCCTACACTCAACAGAATGATGTGACGTCTTAAATAATAGAAGGTATACCATGCTTTTTAAATAATCCTTTTGTCATCATATACCTGTTCCTTTCACTTCTGTTTTTCTCTTTTTATACCTCACAAAATAAAAACTCCTAAAGTGTAGTATTCCAAATGATAAAAAATGTAAACTTGAATCAAACTTCAATTTAAATGTTAGGTGATTCAAATCAAGAAGGTAGAAAGATACACATGCATATTCTGCTATGAAATGGATTAGGTCAGACATCAATTCTCCTTCAATACCCCACTTTATTTAAAACTGATCCTGCTTTTGTTCTAGAATATAGTAGTGGGATGAAGGTATTGAGGCAAACTATAGAGATTAAATAATTAAATCAAATATTTCCCCTCTAAATGAATATATTCCTTTATTGTCCCTGGAACCAATATGTTTTATGGACTGTATTTTTTACAGGACCTATTTTTAAACAATTATACTGTTCAATACCATCCATGCATAAACAGCCCAGTGTCCAAAAACCTAGTTTTATTTTATAATATGGATTAGTGTGAAAACAATTATGTGTTTGGCCACTGGATATAGCTAAATAATTATGCCTTGGAATTTAAACATATAAAATAGAGATTGCTGTCATGCTCAGTAGCAAATTAACAAACCCCAAAATATGGGCAAAACATTTTAATTTGATGTGCCAGGGAGTGTCTGGGAGTCCCTGCCTTGTACAGTCTATGATGCCCATGTGCTGTGTGCCTGGACAGAGCTATCATTACAGCTCTTATAGCAATACCTAGCTGGAATATCAACCTCAGTGGCATGAAGGGCCATTATAGGTAAGTGGATAGTTTAAATAAAACTGTGATCCAAAGATGGAGGACATTGTATACCTTCATAATGTATATAGCAGGAGGATATATAGGATGAAAGTCTAAAATGGTTTTGCACTGAATGGTCAAAGCAGCAAATACTTTTATGTGGTAAAAATGTAAAATGCCCACCAGCATGCTTTGTATTCCAACCGGGAGGCAGAGGATTGAGATCTTTACAGATGCATTTAAGTTATCCCATAACTTTATTCACTTTGAGACTTCTATCAGTTGTGAAGTTTAAAAAGCACACTAGTATAAGCAGAAAATCAAAAAATATAGTTTAGCAGAAATGCCAGAGCTGCAACAAATGCATTTGAATTCTCTTTACCAATTACCTTGGGTGCCCTTTTACTGGCTCCTCTCCTGTACTGATTGAGGGAATCAATGCAAGACCTGAAGCAAGTAGTGACGAAGACTGCAGGGATCAGAATTAAATTGATAACAAGATCCTGGATCTGTCATTTTTGAAGTGGACAGTAGCACAAAAGCCCAGTATAGTAGGAGTGCTTTACAGTGTTGTCAAAGTTTTGTACATTTTGGTTGGAGCTTATATTCACATTCTCTTGCAAGAATGGTATTATGAAAAATATTGATTGCACACTTTATTTCTTTTGCATAACTTTATTTACATGTTTTTTAAGATGACCGGAAAAGTGACAGGTATAGAGTTATAGAAAAACAATAACTCTTGAAGGTGTTTTTTTAAGGGGATTTAACCCTGAAGTGAAAGGTGATTTATGTAAGCAGCACTGCCAACATTTTAGTTTGTTTCAACTTGATCTGCATATAGGAGTGGGAAAAAAAAGTAATGTCTTGTAGAATAAAAAAATGGAATTTATTTACTTGATAACATTTATTACATGTATACCAACATACATTTAATACAGTAACTTATTTTGCATGATTGCAGTCCTCTAATTCTCATGGAACACTTTATGCTGTTCATTACAACTTATTTTCAACCTTGGACTGACTGACAACTTAAGGAATTGAGGCAGGTTGGTCGATGGATGATGTATAATATATTACCAGCTGATTAAACTGGATAGAGAATTTCTGCAAAAGTTATTACATTTTGGGTTAGTATTATGGTTATGCCATGCAGAAGGGAAGGCAAGGCCACTTCAGCGTTGGTGATCTAACTATTATAATATGGCTTCCCTTGTCTGTTTGCAATCACTGTAGAACAAGAACTTCTTTAAAGTGTTTTCATCTCTTTTAAACTTAGTAGGAAAAAAAATGGCAGCTGAAAATCCCTCAAACTCCAGGAGCTCTCATGATTATCTGCGAAAAATAGGCCCCGTCATGATCCCTGCCTCCCCCAGTACCTTTCTACTGGCTTATTACTATGATTGGCGGCCTTACTACTCAATAGGAAAGTTTAGAAGGGTGATGGAATAAGGTCACTTATTGACAGATAGGTTCGGGACTCTTTGGGCTATCAAAAAGAATTTGGAAATTACTAGTGCCTACATTTTATTTTTACTACCATGTCATAAAGTTTTTTAAATGGATACATGTATTTGAAGAGTACCCAGAGTGCTGCGAAATCTGAAAGTAAGAACCATCTGTGCTGTTCTCCATGTTTAATAATGACCTCAGAAAGTCACATGCAGCATATTCAAATATGAATTTGAATGAATGCCTAGCAGCATAATATATCCTCCAATGTTACAATAATTACTTCTGATTTTTCAGTAAAAATCATATTACACAACACATTTCAAACTCACATTTCAGAAATGTGTACGATCTAATTTTACAAAAATCCCTCACTTATGTTTTTATACTATAAGAAGAAAAAAGAACTGTAACAGTGCTGTATACTGTATAATCCAAATCAACAATACCCACAAGTTAAACAAACATAAAATGAACCATTTTCTTTGGATTTTATATTTACATTTATAGGTGTTTTTTATGATTCCCATAGCACTGTGTTTCATTTTATATTTATCTGTTTTATAAACACCCTTCACAGGAATATCCTGCAGAGGTAAATTAATGCTCGAATCATTCAGTAGATCAGCTTTAATCTGATGCTTTTACTGAAACTTTTAATGTTGATGCTTTTAATCTTGCTTTTATTGATTTGGTACTAAAGCAGTTTTTCCCACCATTTTTTTGATAAATTTATATGTGCTGAATCTACATTTTGGAAGATTACTTCCTTTGCTTTACAAAATACAGGAAGACTCCAGGGACAGGCTTATATGTGTGATCTTTGAAAGCACAAAGAAAGAACAATGGAAATACCAGTACATGCACATCTAAAAGAGAAGATTACACAGAAAATTATTTTTCAAACATAATAACATTGAAAAGTTTGGTCTCATTCACATGTGCACCTATAAAAACTTAATAAAAAACTGTAGTTCCTCTTTAAATTCAATGCCGGAGGGCAAGACTATTCTGCAAGGCTCTTTAAAAATGACACAATTTCCCATGTAATGGAAGAGCTGCATGTACAGAAATGATACCCATGTTGCCATAGCCCAAAAATCCATTCAGAATTCTGGTCCTCTAGAAGATTGTAAGTTCAGGTTGGGAAAACACTTTTAGTCAAGTCCAGCATGAGATTGGAATGGATTTACTAACATACTCAATGAGTGAAGGCTAGTCATTTAACAAATTGATCTTTCACTTTGAATATGGTAAATTCCCTTTGAATGTGGTGAAAAGTTAGCATTGTTTTATGTAGTTTCAAGAGTAAAGATCTCATGATCTGATCCCTTAATATGCAGGTGGGATACACCAAGGAACAGTGCAATATTGCTCTTATTCTAAGGGAATAGCTTTTTTAAAAAAATAATATTTTATATATATATATATATATATATATATATATATTTATTTATATATAAATATATATATAATCTTGAGTCTCCTAATACCAAACAGATACCTGTTTAGTATAATTCTTTAGTATGTAGTCTGAGAAAATATATATTTTCTACAGAGAAATCCAGAGGATAGACAGATCCATTGGATCAGAAAAGCTTACTGCTGTGTGAGGAGTGTGGAAAGCTCATTTGCATCTCCATAGGAGCGTAAATAATGTTGACAGCTTGTACTGGAAAACCTGCACATATAGTATTTTATTAGGGCAAATCAACTGAGCCATATACAATACACTCGTAATGAAACTGGATTTAAACACATATTAAATGCCAGTTTGTTTTAACCACAGCTGGTCTATGTGTTATATTCACATTATACAAGCCTATTTTATGGGAAGAAAAAGAACAGATAACTTACCCCCTCATCTGCTTTACTTTTCAGTCCCTTGTGACTATGGGTTTAATCCAGAAAACCCTAACAGAAGAAGAAATGTCTATAATTTCAATATTGTGATTGTAATTTTTATTGGAGTACTGAAAATAACTCACCTTTTGAATGTGGCAGGAGTAGTAGAAACTTTTTGTATTGTAACATCAAATACATTAAATACCAAAGACCTTGGTTCTATAATTTGCCTAAGTAGGGTTTGCCACTTTAATATACATAGGCCAGTGGGTGCCATTCTTTTGCTCTAGTTTCTTAATATTTGTATTTTTATTTATTTTTCTGTTGCAGGATTCACTTTTTTTTAGTTTTGTATTCTAGTAAGTTGTTTGAATATCAGTAATGGGGGTTGGGGAGTAGAAGAATTGTAGTACATGCAAAATATGACTGTAATGCGCCTGGGCACACAAACCACAGCCAACTCCAGATATCCTTGAATCAGGCCTTATTTGAAATCATACGGCACAGCAAGGGTTAAGTCCAATAAAGCGAAGTACAGAGGGATAAGGCAAATGCAGGTCAAGAACAATCCGAGGTCAGGGCAGGCAGCAGGCAGAATGGTCAATAACAATCCGAGGTCAGGGCTGGCAGAGTTCAAGCAGGGTGAGTTTCAGACCAGGTCACTAAGGTAATGATAAGCAGACAAACTTTTAAACACACAAAGACACACCCAAGCACACTGTGTTAACAGAGGCTATAGCGGGCAATGGTGTAATGGACAGGCTCTCCTTAAATGGCCAGGATGACCAATCACCTTGCGCCACCTGGCACTGTCTGATAGGAGACTGAGGTAAATCCCCTGCGGCTGATTGGCCGCAGGGAATTCAAACTAACTCTGTCCCGCCCTAGGGCGAGGCAGCCGAGTGCCACGCCCTCGGGGGGTACAAGAGGGACGCATGGTGACACGCGCACCTCTTCCCACAGTACCCCTAGGACGTGCACTACTTTGCACTTGCAAAGGAGTGCTGGGAGCAGGAACCACATCCAAAGGGATGCAAGGGCTGCTGCCTGGCTGAACAGTACTTTGGCCAGGGCGGATCCCTCCCTGTAGAGACAGACAAGCTGCGAGCAGAGGAGCAGCCTTGGTTATGCTGCCTGCTACTGTGGCGTCCCCCTCTGTGGCTGGGAACCCCAGGGACACCGCGGGCTCGCAGGGCGGGTAAGTTCCTTACAATGACACTTCAAAATATTTACTAAAGGTTAACATTACAGCTGGAGAGGTTTATTTCACTCATCAATGCCATTGTCATCAATGTCTGTCTTATCGTTGTTTACAAAGTGAACCGTGCCCTTGAGTCAAGAAAAAAAGAATTGCTCACAGATTAACATAGTATAATTATATTTCTAAATATACATTACTCTCCTAACATGGATTCTATTCCAAAAGCAAATTCAATATTTTTTTTTATTATTCGTTAAAGTACAGAGTAGAGTACATTACATTATAATGTTTACAGAAAAAAAATCCATAAACTTCAATGTTATTAGCAGTTGTCATTATTTAGGGAAACTGCATGCCACTTTAGGTTGTTCTGTTTTGAAATTGTTTAGCCTCACAACTGCTTTTTGTGAACCAAAGTAAAGTTGGTACTTGTGGGTTTCAAATGTGTCTGACAATCTAAATGACACCACTTTGGTGCTGGTGAGTATAAATGTAAAAATACTTACAACATTCTAATACACCCCTAACCAGATGCATGAACATTGTAACACTGTATTATTTGTGAAAGAATTCTGCTACAGTGTATGCATGATAAATGTATACACCTCAGCACTAGTGGTCTAAGTAAGATTGACAGCTGCATTTAAAAGCATGTAATTCCAACAGAGTATTAGTTTTGAGTCAGTAGTGTGGACTGTTACTAACTAAATGTTATTATAATTTGAGCAGGGGAGATTCCCAATTGTGTATTACAAAAATGTAAATGTGAGTAGATGGAACTTTTTCCAATGGTAACACTTGTTATAATAACATTTGGCTGGGATGAGAATATTGTTCACTTCGAAGAGATTTCCTCATAGACTCTTTTGCACTTTAGAAACAGGAATAAAGTAAAATTCTCAAAACATGCAGTTAGGTTAATTGTCTTCCATCCAAATTGACTTTAGACTGTGTTAATGACATATACCTATAGTAGGACATTAGATTGTGAGCCCCATTGAGGGACAGCTAGTGACAAGACTAACACAGTGCTGCATAATATGTTGTTGCAATATAAATACTGTATAATAATAATAAAAAATTCTAGCTTAGGCACAAAATGTTTTTTTTTTCTATGCATATGCCTCAAATTCTTTATAATGCTTTAGTCAAATGTTGTAATTTATAATGTTGCTAGAACAAGTATGTGTGGTTCTAGACCTGTTCAACTTACATTAGCTGGATCCAAACACCAATGCATACAATAGGGAAGAAATTCTGGTGGTTTGTTATGGTCTTAGTAGAGTCACTACAGCAGCAAAATGCACTAAATGGCATGGCAAGACCCTTAAATCCCAGGAACTTGAGTGGGACACAAGCCCATTGTGGGATGGAATCAAAGGTGTCATTTGAGCTGAAGCCACCAGCAGTCAGATTATGTGCAGTAATTCATTATTAACTGATCCTGCAATCTTACTTTCAGTAAAGCTGGTATAGCTCATAAGGAACATATTGCAAAATTAAAAATGCAGGTTACTAAACGTGCTAGTAGGCAACATTTGCCTACATATTATATATTACATTCTTTTTTATTCATATAAATCTTATAGCTGAGGACTCGACTGTCTATACATATGGCACATTCTTCATAGCTAATCCCAAATGAATTGTCATGACCTCAGAAATATTTGCCAAATCCATCATCTTGCTATTACTTAGCTGATTTTGCTGGCTCTAAGAAAATTACTCAACCACTCACTTATTTTTCTGCAGGCTAAGAAGTAACACCTGCTAGAACCACTCTTAGAGGGTTTGGAGCAGGTGAAACGCCATGGGACTTAATTCACACAAGCTCAACATATTTACTGCAACATCCATGAATTGGTATAGGGGTATGTTCCAAATTTTCATAATAAAAATATCATTATACAAAGGCCATGTAGTTTTATAATATTCTTGGAAAACAAGAAGAATGTATAAGTACTATTGTTTTAATTGTACTACAGAAGCAGTGGAAGTTGTTGTCCATTATATTAGCATAAGAAACTGTATTACAATCATGTAAATGTACCAAATAATTCAGCTTGCTCTGTTTACAATATTGTGCTAGTTGGAGCAAGCACAATGGGCACCATTTGGGCTGCCTATTGCACCAAAAACATAAGGTGAATTATATACAATTTATATGCACCGGGAACATAAAAGCCAGAGCACAGTATGATAGCTGTAACATGATGGAATCTTGCCCAGTAGGAGGCAGAACAACAAGCCGACCAGCAACCAGGTGCATGTAAACCCTAATAAAGGTCTCTGGCAAAAAAGAGAAAGCCAAGGGCTACATATCAACAAAAAGAAGGACAGGTTGTTACAACATGACTATACTTTAATGAAAAAACAAAACACTAGGATGTTTGTAAACTATTCTTCAGAATTTCCAGTTCCATATTCATAGTGCTCTTTCTTTCTGTAAACTTCCAAAAATGAAGTGGGAGGCTGGAGTACAGTCTTATATATTTAGGAATAATACTAAGGCTAGGTCTACATGGACTGTTTCCCCAACATTAAAACTGAGCGTTTAAATGTTCTTGTTGGAAATGGGCCAGTTCACACCAGAGAGTTTTCATGATGGGCTGTAAGAAGAAGCACCCTGTAGCAATTGGAAAATGTTAAAGAATCAAAAAGGCCGAAAAACACATCCCAATTGCCTAAAATACCATCAAACAATCCAGATGTCCCATTGATGTGAATGAGGCGTTTTAGGCATTTTTGGGCATTTTACTGCATTTAGGAGGCTTCCCCTTATTCTATTTTCTGCCACATATCTTGGTATAAAACGTCTTCATAAATGCTTACATACATGATTATACAAAAGCTGTTTGGACATTTACAAGTGTTTAAAATAAAAGTCAGTGTAGTCTGGCTTCTCTGTAAGAAGAGGAGAGGAGCTTTGAGAGATAAGCAAATGACAGACTCTTTCTGCTTTGCCCTACATATGGCCTCAATAACTTTCATGAACTGCATGGATTCTGGTTTTCTGGACTGCGGCCTAGCTTGCTTGTTTGCCCAAGAAAAAAAATACCTTTATATAACTAGTCTGTATCGCTGAATTAAAGACAACAGTCCTTTCTTCTTCTAGTGTTAAGATATAAAGATGTAAAAGTCAACTATGTAACTAATCTAAATACAATGCACTATATATATTATATATAGATTATAAATATATATATACTGGCTATGTACTGCCTGGTCAAAATATGTCACACTCTAATATTTCATTGGAAAACCTATAGTTTTGATTATGGCATGCTGTACACAATTCATAGGCATACAAAATATCCCACCGTTTATTTCTATCCAGAGTTGCACTATTTTTAACCAAGATCTTGTATTGATGATTGGAAAGTTGGACCACTGCACACCATCTTGTGCAGTACATCCCAAAGATTGGGGTCCCAAAGGTCGGCATTGTGAACATTCACAATATGAGCCCAATAAATTCTGGTATAGTCATCTTGGAATATGCCTGTGACTTAGGTGTAGACTCACTGGTGTAAAAATCTGTTCATTTCCTATATACAGGTAGTCCACTGAGCTCAATATTTTGGGCACATAACATGTCTAACTGTAGATGCTACCCCAGATATTATCACTGCCTCCACAGTCTTGGGGGTCACTTTTATGATCAGGCAGTGTATATATACACACGTTTTGTACACTATATATATAGTCATATTTCCTCATTACACACATGCAAACATTGCTTTGCAGTGTAGTGCAGACTCTAGTAATCTGTTTCAAGTGTCGCTTTTAGACAAACATACCTCCTGAGACCCAGTCTGTTTAGACAGTATGGCAAGTTGCTGACAACTAGGATACACAGAAGTTTAACTGTACAAGTAGACACAGAGGTTGAATTCATTGTAGTTTTTTCAGTTTATTGCAAAGGAGAGAATGTTTTCCAATCTTTGTAAGTAACTAACATGGTTAGGCCACTGCAGTGCATGTATTAAATGCACAAAAATGTATTTTCATTGGTTGTGTTCCATAAAATGTCTATTTAAATGCATTAATGACTTACTATAGGATTACTATAAAATTGTATGCCTTATTATTTTATAAAAAAATACTTTCCTATCCAGAGTTCCAATAAACTCAAAAAAATGTAAAGGTTGGCATCAATGTGATTAAAGCATTCAGCAATTGGATAGTTGGCAAATATTTATTTAGAGTTTGTAGAAATCAAAAAAATATCAAATAATATTGCTGATATGAAGACATTTACACAATATTAGAAATGAGCAAAATTGGCAAGCAGAAATGTTAAAATGTTAGGAGAATACTTGGGGGGTTTATAGGTAAATTGTCATTCCAAAATGGGGATGCTTGTGAAGCTGAGTACTTCTATGTGAGACATGTACCAATTAATAAAATATTTTTTTAAAAATACAATTCAGTAAGGAAAGGGTCTTTCATTTGTTTTTTTTTAAAGCACTCCTATCCATGCATTCAGCCAGGGTTGCCAGGAAAAAAAAGGGGCGGTAAGCATACGGAAATGTGCCTCTCATATCCATATACAATACATTACTTTAGATAGGATTTTTTTTTACAGTAAAGAAAGTGTATTTAGGGTTTAATGTAACCTAGTAGATAAAACATATTATGTATTACATTTATCTATTTTCCCAGTGTTACCTAAGTAAACATATATTTGCATAGCACTATAATTACCTATACTCTTTTGTATTGCATTTTTCCTAATATTTCAGGATTTGTTTTTTTATTTTTCTTGTACAATGTTTTATGAAATAGTAACATTTATCAAGCCAGTGGACAAGTAGCATTGTAGTACAGTGACATGGAATAAGAAGCTGTAGTGTAAAGCGCAGAAACAGAGAAAAAGTAACAAAGGAAAGGAAAACAGATAAAACTAGTCTGTGTCCAGTGCTGTTATCACCAACTCAGGGCTGCTCCACTGCTGACATCACCATTAATCACAAATGTCCCTCTTTGTCTTGTTGAAGATTTTGGGGCTCTACAAGAGCTATCTTTAGAAGCCCTGAATACGTTACATAGTGTACATGTTCTGGCATTTTTAGTCCTGCTGAGTTTGCACTTTATAATACATGAAAAAGGAAGGACATGCAAAGAATAAGTTTCCAAACAGAAGTTTCACTGAGCAGCACATACTGATGCCAACAGGATCGTATATTGTTTTTTTTATAATGTGTTAAATATGTTCACATGTAAATTGTATGGTATATTGTCACAGCGCTATTTTTGAGCTGTAGGGAGGAATTCATGAATCAGTATATCTATGGTTTTTTGTAATCCATGTCACTGCTCCGCAATGTCATTGATGCATCTAGCCAGTAAGTGCATTTGAAATATTATTACAGTGCTTTCTTTGGTATGACTTTCACACAATTAAAGTTTTTCTTTTGCAAATTGAATGAAGTGGTAAAAAAGTGAAAATTAAGATTGCAAAGAATACTTAATCATGTGCAGGGAAAATAATTAAAAAAAACACAGTATTTATATACTTATGTGTACTTAGGATGATTGAAGTCAGCACAACTTCACCTAATTTTTAATGGGAATTTTATAATTTACATTAAATCAAACTTACAGCAGGCCTAAACGCATTATTGGATACTGAGCTTGTTCGATAATTATGGTACATACAGTACTTATCCTGTTATTTGCCCTGTAGCGATGACTGGTCCTGGACCTCTCATTGCTGCTATAATGAAAGGTGCCATCTTCCCCTCCCGCTCCACAGCAGAATTTTTTTAAATCTTGACTCGTGACATTCAATGTGTCATGGTTGTTGAGGCCAGGCACTGATGACCCAATGAGATTTTTGCATATACCCATTTCTAGGCTTTACAGAGAATTGTCCAAAAAGGGAAACCATCCAGTTCTCTGGACGAAAATGACATTTTAACGTCAGTGTCTAGAAGAGCATGCTAGAAGAAAAGGCAACAGTAACTTGGATCTGGCTCCAGGGAAGTCATAACCAAATTTTGTTGCACGTATTGCAGAATGTCAATGAGTCTACTGGATGTTAAAGACAATGCATATAAAAAGTTTTTATACATATAGAAAAATAAGAGGCAGCAGGTTGTTAAGATGCTTCAAGAGAAGGTTTCTTTTGTATAGAGTTAATGATTTAATAAATGAAAGGCTGACATTTAGTGAAGGAGGTAACTTGGATTGGACACAAAATAGATGAATAGGACTGATAGAGGAAATGTTGTACAAAACACTACTGTGGAGGAAGTTACAAGGCTAAAACATCATCAACACAACAAAAAACTTTAAAGGCACCTCCCATTTGATCACATCTCAATTTTTTTTAAATAAAAGTAATCATTAAAAGAGGAGTCCATTTTACATAATACAAATATACATGCTGTCCTAATTAGTATTCAACATGTTTGGCTGAATCTTCATATTCAGGAATGATGAGAGTGGCATAATTTTTAATATAATATAATTTGCATGTAAAAACAATAGTATCGTTAACTATCACATACCCTTGTAATGGTGAATCCCAAGATGGGGCGAGACTGGCTGTGCTGATGTCCACAGGGAACATGACAAATCTCCTTTGTGAAAGAGTAAATTATATAAATCAAAGAATGTATTAATCTGTTCCTGGGGTGGTATCTCGGATTTACTGATTGTAACAGCTTGTGACTTTAGAAAAAATCAATTACCACAAATTTCACCTTCCTAAAAAGTCCATCCTTAAATGTGACCACTGTATTTAGGGTAAGCAATTGAGGTTTTTGCTGAACTTAAAGCACAGCTAAAAGGATTACTCCAACATGTACAACTACAATATGGCACAAAAATATTTCTGTGGGTTTTCATAAAGCATTTGGCAATAAACAACACTTTCTTTTTTAATACAACTACTGGCTGTGTTTTATATTGACTTTGCTAAATCCTTATTCTGTTTACTGGCCTCCTTCTATCATACATACTTTTTTCCAGAAATCCCCCTTAGCGATATAATAATGAGTCATCAGTCATTTCTATTCCAGCCTCAGCATTAAAGTCTCTCTGAGCAGAGAAATTCCTGTGTGCCCTAAAAAAATGCTTTATACAGTCCCTCTAATTAGCAGTACTGGATACCTGCTAGCTGCTACCACAGTGATTAAGGCTCTCTTTTATGTTAAAGAAAAGCTCCTGAACTGCATTAAAGGGAACAACTAACACCTTTAGAGGTTTGGTTAACTATGTACACATAACACAATAGGTTTCTAAATGTATGTACAGGCTGATATATTGCTAAAATAAGTCATTTTGAACGTATGAGGGAAAATGCACAAAAGAAAAGATTAATAAATGTACAGTGTTTTTGTAAATATATTTTCTTCTTTATTATGTTCAAGATTTAAAAATAACATTTAAAAAGTAATGCATAAAAATATTTCTCATGCTCAATTTGCAGTCTGCAAATGGAGCTCCAAGCTTTTTTTTCTCGTATTTTTCACTCTACCTTCAACTGTTTTGGTTAACAAACTGTGTTGTTGATAGAGCCCATTAGCTTAGGCTAAATTTACCCCCGCCTAATAAGTATAACATAAATGACTCATAACCCCGCCTCTCCATTCTTGTTTACCCACCTCAAAGTTTTACCCAGTTTCAGTGGGTGAAAGAGCCTAAAGACAAAAGTCAGGATATCTTTTCAGAGAGCATTGTATAAGGTTTAATTGGATATAGACATTCTGTAAAGTAGCAGGGTCTGCTGTGTTGTTCCTTATAAAAACCCTACCTAAATACACCTGATAGATGTAAATTGTATGTAAAACATATGTAACATTTCTTTACAAGGTGTAAAAATATAAAACTTCTGAATCATTTTGACCCCAAACCATAAAAAAGTTTAATCTGATATCAATTCTGAGATTAAAGATTCCAAGTTTGTTTAAAATGCTGTTTTAGGGTAAGAAAAAGGGAAAAAGCAAAGAGTGGTAAGCTTGTAGTGAATTACATGCACTTAAAAAAATATTAAACCAAAAGAAGAACTTTTTAAGTCATATACAAAAGAAAAAGTGTATACAAAGTTTCACAAAGGTAGGAGACATATATCTAATAGTATAAACAAACAATTCATAAAAGAGCCACGTTGCTAACATATGTAAATCGATTAATAAAACAGAATAAATAGCAGTATCAAACAAACTTATATATTGGGGCCAAAAACCTATTTGTGAAGGAGGACCCTGTCAGTTTTTGCAAGGTGCAAAGTGCTTATTACTAATTATATATACAAGTAACACACTGAGCATGAACTCCCTGGACAAGGTGGCGTCTCAAGTAAAGTCCTGGAAAGGTTGTTAGCTTTTGAGTCTGTGTATTTTTGGAGCCAGACTTGTAAGTGATGGTAAACAGGAAAATAAAAGAGACAATCTAGTCTATCAGGAGTTGGGGTATTGAGCTACCTTGATGTATTTAAGTTACTTTAGGCTATTGTGCTTGAGTGTCTTGAGGTTAGCTGTTTAAGGCCAGTCTTTAATCACAATGCTTTTTTGACCACAATTTACCCCAAAAAGTGTACACAAGAAACCGCAAAAGTTAATTTCCCCAGGTTTTTCAGAACCTGTCTGACATGATTTTAATGAGCTAGCAGAGAGAGGGAGTAAATCAGGATATCTTAGAAATTAACCACAGCTGGCTGGAAGTGTGCTGAAATCAGATCACCACCGTGATCAAACTTCATTTTTGTTTTATGCATGAAGAGCAGGAGATAAGCTTCTAATTCATATGTAAAAATCAGGGAGACTCTCCATATCTGAGTGTTGGCACAGAATGTGATTTTGTACAGCTCTTCCTCTGAATAGTATATGATCTAACCATGCATAATGGCTGCTACTAGTAATAACTGTGCTATTAAATAAGGAGAATGGGGTTTACATCTTCCTAAAAACTTTACCGAAACATCAATAAAAACATAAATAGAATATTGAGAAAACCTCAAAACTCACATTTACACAGGGCGAACTGTCATTCTGTAAAAAAACAGAATTTTCTCTAAAAAATGCAGAAGTTTTAAAAACATTTACACAAATATCCTAATGAGGACATTAAAGGGATTTAAGAATACTATGTAGGTATATATAGTAGAAATATTTTCATCTAATATTTAAATAACTTTTACCCAAAATGTACACAATTTTCACATTAGGTTCAATTAAAATGAAACAAAATGTCTGAATTGTTAATCATGTTTTTTACATCCTTACGTGTGAAATATATGTATCTCTTTCTACCTGTTGTGCTTAGACAGGGCCATAATAGCTTTTATTTGGAAAAAGGCAAACCAAAAATAGGCAGCTTCCACTGTGTTCTTTATTTGGAAAACTAATAATGTTGTCTGTAAATCATGTGCACCATTTCATATGATTATCATTATTATTAAAAAGTATTTTTATAGCGCCAACATATAACACAGTATTGTACATTAAATAGGAGAACCCCCTGGCCAGAAGAGCTTACAATCTAGGTAGGGAAGCAGCATACAATACGAGGGGGATAATGAGTGGGTGAGTAGTGAGGGTTTTAAAAGACAGAAGAAGACAGACAGAAAAAATGGGTTTTGAGTGCTCTTTTATATAAGCAGAAAGTAGGAGCAAGTCAAATAGGACATGGGAGACCTATACAGAGAGTCGGGGCATCTCTAGAAAAGTCTTGTAGCTGTGCGTTTGAGGAGGTTATGAGGGAGGAAATTATTAGTAAGTCATTGGTGGAGCAAAGAGAATAGTTAAGGGTGTATTTTTCAGATCAGAAAGGTAAGTTGGAGAAGAACTGTAGAGGAATCTGAAGGCAAAGCACAGGAGCTTGAATTCGATTCTAAGATGACATGGAAGCCAATTAATAGAACTACAAAGAGATGCAGCAGAAGAGGATGGGGAAGGATGGATGAGTCTGGCTGCAGCATTCATAATAGATTGTAGAGGAGAGAGTCGGGTTAGTGGAATACCAGAGAGGAGGATGTTACAGTAGTCCAAACGAGAGATGATAAAAGCATGTACAAGGAGTTTGGTGGTCTCAGGGGACAGGTAGGGGCGGATTTTGGAGATGTTGCGTAGGTGAAAGTGACAGGACCTGGAAATGTTCTGAATATGGGGGGTAAATGAGAGGGCAGAATCTAAGGTGATGCCAAGACAACGTGCCTGAGGGGAGGGCCGAATAACAGTGTTATTAACAGAAATATTTCAGGGGGAGATATGTAATTTGAGGTCCAGGTTGAGATTCCAGGTTGAGTTTTAGAAATCTGTCAGACATCCATGATGGGATGGCCGACAGGCAGTATGAATCCTTATCCAGGACTGAAGGAGACAAGTCAGGAGTGGACAGATAGATTTGAGTGTCATCAGCATATAGATGGTACTGTAAACCAAGGAGGATATGAGACTAATGAGAGAGGAGGTGTACAGAAAAAAAAAAGGTCTATTGAAATTACCATTGAAAGAAACATAAAAGGAACAGTCAAACAGGTAGGAAGCAAACTAAGAGAGAGCAGTGTCTCTGATACCAATGGAGTTTATGGTTTGGATCAGAAGGGGGTGATCGACAGTGTCAAAAGCGGAGGAAAGATCTAGGAGGAGTATGGAAAAGTTGCCTTGTGACTTAGATCTGATAAGGTCATTGGCCACTTTAGTAGAGGCTGTTTCAGTGGAATGGCAGTTCTGAAGCCAGTCTGGAGTGGGTCAAGGAGAGAGTAGTAGTCTGTGAGTCTTTTATAGAAATAAACACTTAAGAAGTTTGTAAACATATGGGAGAAGGGAGATGCATAGGTAGCTAGAAGGTAGGGAGAGGTCTAGTGAGGGTTTCTTTAGGATTGGGAGAATATTGGCATGTTTGAAAGCAGAGGGGTAGATACCAGTGGAAGGGAAAAGGTTGAATGATTCGGTTATTGCGGGGTCCAGGGTGGAGAAGTAGGCACGGAGTAGATCAGAGTGAATTCAGTCAAGTGAACAGGTGGTAAATGTGGATGATGAGAGAAGAAAAGAGACGTCAACTAGGGTAGCAGGACTGAGGGAGGCTAGTGAAGATTAAAAGACATTTTTTTTATTATACTAGCAAAAATCGAATATAACACATCAATTTAAAAATGTTGAGCCTTTTAAAAGATAACATAAATTTTATTCCGAACCATTATAGTTTCTTTTAAAAGCAACTTCATACAAGGAGCAAGGTAAGTACACTTCCACCTGCTACTCTAATATGGCAGTGTAATTCAATACATTTATATGCAAATACTTATTTTTTTTAAAAGGGACCCCTTAAAAAGGATGGCATTGCACTGTGTACTGTGTATGTCAGAGCAGGCATTTTATATCTCCTGCTACGCTTTAGCATTGCATTACTTACTTAGCTAAACACATATTACAATGCAGTGCACCATGTTGATGGATGTCCATTGCCATTATTACTACATGCACCAGGGCTGGCTGTTCTAGCAATACCTTTATTTCTCTGTTTGTGTCTGTTACCCAATGTGGCTTAGTATGTACCCAACATAGTACCACCTTCATGGTAGGTACACATAATTAGTGCAAAAAACAATGGTATGCAGTAATTCAGACCAGGATAATTGTTTAATTAGCATTATACTAGGGATTAAGTTTTATCTAATTAAGATATTTGTATTTCGGCTAATTCTCCTTTGTAACACAGAAGAAATCTTTTATGCCCAGCTGCAGGACCAAAAATGGCTCACATTTTAAGTCCTGTGGGATTTCGTTAAATTGATAAATGTACTCACAAGGATTCAGACTCTGTGCTGTAGTAAGAAGCACAAACATTGCAGGTCATGAAATTGTCTTCTGTGCATTGCAGTCTTATTGGAAACCTGGTATGAAATCCCTGGGCTACCATTTCTAACCTTCTTCTGCAAATGCAGGCTGTTTGGCTTATATTGCCTGAAAACATGAACTGAAACAAACAATAAAGCTATGTTCAGCCTGGCAATGAGGTTTGGTGCCAAAGGGGAAATGCTACAAGTAGCTTCTACCAACAGCAGCCCCATAGTAAAAGAGTAGGGATAGCTATGAGAGGTTCAGTACCACCCACGTGCAGTCCACTGTAACTGCTTTTAGGACATCTACCACATTATCACACCAGTTACAAATGATAAAAAAATATTGACAAACCAACCTTTACCACTTTATATATTTATTAAATATTTACTGAACAATGATTAGCAGCAGTTCCTTTCTTATTTCCTGCTGATGCATTTCACAGCCTCACTATTTGCTTCTTCCGGAGTAACAAGATAGGTGCAATAGCAATCAAATTTTGCACATTGCCATAAGAGAAATCCGAAACTCATCCAATCACCATCAAATAATTGTAAACCAAAACTCTGCATAGGATCGGCTTGGAAGTGACACTCAAAGTATTATGTTGGTAAAATAATCAAATTGTTGAGTAATTGGTCCTAATATTAAGGAAATATCCTTTTATCCCAGAAAAAGTCATCCCATCTGAGGTTTCCTGAGAAATATCTTTCAAGGATGTTGAGCAACAAGCATGTTATCCAATCAGCAGCAACAGATATGTTTCAAATAACACACCTATTACTTTATGAATATGATATGTACTACAAAATTGGGGGAGTGGTGTCAAAAAATTTATATATCATTATTTATTACATGGTAGATACAATACCACAACACACTGTAAAGCAGTATAGCTTGCACCATTGAATCATGTGTTATGGTGCATTGCGGTCTATTCATTTTAAATGGTCTTTCCAATATACTATGCTGCAACACACCTGACTGTATGGATACCTATGCATTGCAACTTGAAACTCCAATATTATTTCTTCTGTGTTTGTGACTTGGGGGGGGGGGCTAATACCCTATTTTGGATAGCATATTGGAAACATATTGATACCCCCATCTTGAAGCACTTTTCCATGAAACAAATGTCCCCATAAATCCTAATAGCCACCATAGCACACATTCCCTCCAGGACTCAAAGAACCCAATAGTTTCAGAAATGGATAAAGTGTAGCTCATGATGGGCCTATGACCTAATTACAATCCTTAGCTTTAAAAAAGTACAAAATATCAACTGTAACTTTTTAAATACCTTCAAAGCAGGAGCCTTACCTCCTTCATAACTTATTCCTATTCTCTTGAAAAACACTATTCAAGCATGTATGTTTGTCATTTCTATCATTTACTTATCAATACTAAAAAATACATAACTGCAATTGCTTTTATTCTATAAATTCAACTGTAAAGGTTCTATTTATAAAGTACTGAAATTTGACACCCTCTGATGGAGAATCCTCCAGGTCCAGGTATTTCAATAGAAGTAATTAATTCTCCATCGGGGCATATCTTGGTGAAAGTCAGATTTACTGCTTTATTAAAATCCCCCAATTATAGTCTAGTGCTTGTAAGAGAGAACCAGAATAATTTAGTAAATTGCCTATAGCATGTTTGCATACACAGTCTGTCATATACTTTCTTTGATAGTATATTGACCATTCAGAGCAGAAGTCTGTGCAGCATGTTGCTTTTTTTCATGTACAACATAAGCTTGTTAAGTTTCATTAAAGGGATTGTTTCCTCCTTTAAAAATATTCTTTAATATATCCCTTTTTCTAAAAACACACGCACATGTATTGTTCGTGACCTCACTTTTCTATACTGCAATTAAGCAATATAACTAGGTCATCTACCTGTTACCAGCTTGTAACTAAACAAAAAAGAGCCACAGCGGAATGATAAGGTCATGCATTTCCACCTTTCAGTCTGTTCCCTGGCAGCACATGTGCATGCAGCACACCTGGGTAATTCTAAGTATTGACTCTGCCTCTACCTATTCTTCTGTTGCTGTGGGCTCAGATTTGGATATTTTCCCTAGTTCCATTTATATTTCTATAAACATATATTTAATTTCTTATATTCTTTATTTTCAACTTTTCAAAAATTATATATATAATAACATAACATTATATATATAATAACATAACAGTAAACAATATATTGAAACCAGAAAATATTACGCTTTGTATAAGTACTTATTACAAAAGTAGTATGACATAGTCCATAGTCCAAATAGGTATACCAAATTGTCCAAGGTTTGAAGACTCAAACTTAAGCTGCATCTGTGTAAAACAAGGGAAAAAAATAAAACAAACCATATATGCATACTATATCATACCAGGAAACATATACTTCCTGAAAGTCTAATTAAAATTGAGCCATGCTCATATCAAGTAGAAGGGGGGTCCAAGTGGAACTTGAAATCATAAATTTTCTTATAATATAGCCAGCTACCCCACATAGCGTTGAACTTTTCAGTTGTACCTCTGATACTGCCCTTAAGATCCTCCATGAGCATAATATCATTTATTTTATGCATCCATAACCCCAATGTCAAGGATGTGCTTGATTTCCAGCATAGAGGGTATACAAAAGTTGGCCGCAATTATAAGATGTCTAATGATTGAGCCCTTATAAGATTTTTCTGATATTGAGTTATGGTGTAGCAACAAGAAACAGGGGTCTGTTGGTATATTGGTAGTTAGTAGTGTATGGTCACTTTTTGAAAAAGAGTGATCACCTGATCCCAAAAAGAGTGCAGTTTAGGGCAGGACCAAAAAGATGTGGAGCACACTGCCGTTGTAAGATTCACATCTCCAACATAGATCATAGAGGGGAAAAACTTTGTAGTTTCACTGGTGTCCTGTACCACTGGGACAAGATCTTATGTCCCATTTCCTGGAACTTACTACAGATTGATGATTTATGTACCAAAGTTAAAATTTTATCTTTTTGTTCAGCATCTAATGAGTATCCCAATTCCTCCCCCCATGCCTGGAAGTAGGATGGGGAATAGTCACCTGGAGCTGCATTAAGTTCAGGGTATAAGAATGACATTGAGTGGCGTGTTCAACCTTGTCCCTCACGCACCGATTCAAAGAAAGTTTTAGGTCTATTACAGCAAGCACTGGGGGGGGGTAATGAGCATAAGAAATTATATACTGAAGATCCATCCATCAATTGTTCTCTAGAGACTCAGTGGACCTGGTGTATAAAATGTGTAGCTCTCTGAGCTCCCCTAGGAGAGGGTGATAGTCTAGTGTGAAATTAAGGTTTTTTACATGCTCGCCATGTTGCATAAGCCAATGGGTGCGAGCTATATGCAGGTTGCGTCAAGGATGATAGCAAGGGGATAGAGGTCAGTGGTGTTAGGTCGAAAGACTGTTCTATTGAGGACCAGAACCATATGTGCTGCAAAGTAATATATTGATAAATTGGGTACTCCCAATCCTCCATCCTTTTTTGCCCTAAATAATAGGGTACAGCTCAAATGGTGCCCTTTCCTATTGGAAATATATTGGAGCAAATTTCTAAAGAAGGCAGAAGGCAATAGGATTGGAATAGCCTGTAAGAGGTAAAGGATTCTTGGCAGAATGTTCATTTTAAAAACATGTAAGTGGCCTAGTCAAGGAGGACCAGTGTTTTAAATTCTTAGAAATAGTAGTTACCAATGGGGAGAAATTTAACTGTAACGATTTAGTGAGGTTCGTCGAGAGCTGAATCCCCCAGATATTTAATGGTTTTCCCATTTAACTGGGAAGGTAGTGCCCAGTTGTGTCCATAGTTACTGGGGCAAAGTGAGATTTAGGGTGGCTGATTTTGAATAGTTAATTTTACAGTTCGATAATTACCATATTCTTGAATAGCTTAAAGTAGATTTGGTAACAATATTAGCGGATTATTACCCACAAACAGCAAGTCCACCACATAGGCCACCACTTTCTCTTCAGGACCTCCGATGTGTAAACTAGACATGTCCTGATGGGACCGAACCGTAAATGTTCAAGAGTCTAAAAATTATGGGAGACAAGGGACAATGTTTATTTATTTTAAATGAATGAATAACTGCATATTTTTTTATTTTTGCTTCAAAGTTGTGTAAATTTTAATTTACCATACTAGGCATCCATGCTAGCTGCCTTAACGACCAACAAAAAATAGCCCAGGAACCATAGATATAGAAGCTTTGCATCTTTTTTTCTGTAAATTCTAGATGAAAAAAACACAGATTATAGTAACAGCTGGTGGAGAAGTTGGATGAAATCCAAATACTGCTTTCAGTTACAAATGACAATGTGCTACTTTCCTCTCCAATGACTGCAGATAAAGTTAGAGAAATAGGTTAGAGATAAAAGATGCACACTTCCAATGATTTCGAAGGACTGAAATATGATGTGCATCCTTTTTGTTCCTCATCAATTCTATTTATGGAAAAAAGGACAAACGTTAATGCATAGGCATGTTAAAAAGAAGGAATACGAGGGGGTGCTGAAAAGTTCCTGGCTTTGTCCAGAAAGAAGAGAACCAGAGTTATAAAATAACACATTTCTTCAACATTTTCCCTTCTGAGACTGATGCACTTGGTACAGCGTAGTTGCAGCTTTTTTTAAACTATTCAAATAAAAGTCCTTTGGTTGGGCCGCAAACCAGCTCTCAGCAACATCCTTGACGTCAGAAATGTCCTCAAAACATTGCCCCTTCAGGTAAGATGTGTAGGGGGGATGGTGGACCAATTGGAAACCCAGGGTGTTCAATTTGACAGCCACAACGTTGGCTGTGTGCGCAGGTGCATTGTCCAAAGGATCCCTTTTGGTCAACTTTCCACGTCTTAATTGCCTCCTTCAGCTGGTCCAGGAGGTTAGCATAATACTGTCCAGAGATACTAGAGCCCTGAGGTAGGTAGTCCACCAACAGAATACCGTCGTTTTCCCAGAAACCGGACGCCATGACTTTTTGGGCCGTTTTCTGGGTTTGGAACTTCTTCGGCTGCGGGGACCCGCTGTGGCGCCATTCCTTTGAGTGTTTCTTGGTTTCAGGATCATAGATGTGGAGCCAGGTTTCATCCTTAGTCACTAATCTAGCCAAAAAGTCCTGTGCAACTTCAAAATGGGCCACAAGCGGCTTTGGACGTTTCAACTCATCCCTTCTTCTGATCACAGGTCAAACATTTCGACACCCACTCCGCTGAAAGCTTGCGCAAACCTAACACACTCCCGTGAGATGTCAAGTATCTGGGCTATCTTTTTTTTGCCGGTCCTCAATTTTCAGATCATGGACAGCAACGCAGATTGCCAGGTCAGTTGAGGTTGGGGGGCGCCCACTGTGGGGCTCAACTTCAACAGTGAAATGGCCAGTCTTGAAACGGGTTATCCAGTTGACAGTGCTGTTGGAAGGACACTTCTCCCCCAGTGTTTGTGACATCTCAGTGTGAATGTCCTTTGCTAACTTTTCCTGGAGAAACAAAAAACTTCATGACAGCCGGTAACTCCAACAATGTGAAACTTGCCTGTGCCTCTGCATCACAGCTTCTCACCAAAAGAAAAAACAGTTTTAAGAATTGCAAAGACCTGATATTTGCAGTTACATTCTAAGGCTAGTATGCTAGTATGTAATACTAATATTGGGCTGTCATATACCCCAACACTCATTTTTCTATTTCATCTGGGAGGAGGCAAAGCCAGGAACTTCTCAGCACCCCCTCGTATATAATTTATGTAGGATTTATATGAGTGTGGGTCAATTGCTGTATTTGTTATGTCATATGTATTGTGTAAGCATTTTAGTCCCAGCAAAATTTGCACATTATGCAGGTTTAATTTATTGGAATATTGACAGGTCATGAAGGTATTAAACATGAAATGCCCATGATAATCTCTTTCAAAGAGTTAAATAGTATGCAATATTTCTGCCTTCTATTATTACAATGGGGTGTTTTTTTTTTCCAAACATATGAAAACAAAGCAATGTGAGTTATTGGTGGATTGGTTTACAAACAGCAATTTTTCCTTTTTTATGGGTCCATGGAATAAAAGTATGATCTACTTGGAGGCGACTTAAGTCTAGTACACATGGATAGGTCTTCACATTCTTAAAAAATTTCTGATTCATTTAGAGGACTAGATATGCTAAAAACCCAAAGTGGATTTATTTTAGTAAATTAAAGTGATTCAAATTGAACAGCAATTTTAACCTTGAAGGCTTTACTTAACAGTTTTTGAGATGAGGTACTGGGCAAAAAAGAGGTGAATTGGAACTTGGAAGACTGATAGGCTTACATGAAAACCAGCAACAGTTTAATACAACCATTGTGCAGCTTTGCAGCACCTCTGTATATAATGAGCAAATATTGCTGCATGTACTGTATGTACATATATAATACAGGTTTTTTAAAGAAATACTTTCAAACACATTATTTACAATATTATCTACATCCAATTGATATGCTTTAATGATATGCTTTTGAAGTTTCACTTTAAAATTTGGCATCGGGTAGGGCTTTATTGCAGAAAGGGACAGACAATGTCCCTTCTGCAACATGCACTTTTACCTGCCTGATTGGTATCTCATCTGTCAAAATACTGGTTGCAAGAATACCCAGCTTCTGCACATGCACGGGAGTTACATCATCCTGACCAGCCAATCAAGGTGACCTGAAAATTGGAATGAAGAAGAGAAGAAGGAAAAAGATGGCAGCACCTGCAATAGAACAGGGACAGATGAGTATAAACTGGGTATAGTTTCACTTTAAGGAATAGGAAAAAAATGACAGACCAGAAAAAGTTAAAATAGGAAATGTAGCTTATACTGCAACAATGGTTTTTATACTGGCCCTTGTTGCTGAGCTGTCATGGACTATTTTGGATGGCATCATGACACTGGCCTGGGCTCACAGTTTATTACACGCCATTCCATGCAGGAGTAAAACCACCCAATTGATCCTGAAGAAGATGAGCAAGAAGTTGTGATGTTAGCAGACAAGCCAGAAAACCATTGGAATTGGCATTGGCAAAAGCCTATAAATATTTCTAAAGATTTTAACTGCTGGGTGATGAGCCAACTCAAAGCAGTTTAAAAATAAAGAAAGATTGGGGGTAAGCCAAAATATTAGGGGTGTTTTACATGCTTATGGCAGAAGAACCAGAACATTTAGGAGTATGGCAACATGAATTTGATTTAATAAAGGGTTAAACAATTTTGACTAACAAGCAGTGTGGAAATGGCATATCTTATACAGTAGGAAAAGTGAACTAATTGTGGCTTAAATGTCTCATCATGCAGCTATAGCACGCTATGTTGCATTAAATGAGCAGTGTTGATTCTTGCATATCTCCAATAAATAAGAGTGGACACATGTGATGATTCTGCAGGAAGCCCATAAACAAACCTAAAATGCACATTCTGTATCAATTGGTGCCCAGGGCATTGTAGAAATACTTTGTGAAGCCTGTTAATATGGCATCTGATGCAGATCTGTTATGATGGTAATATTTTACCATGACAGGCTTAGTTATTACAAAAGCCAATTACCAGCATACAAGCTTTCTTCTACAGTACTTTCACATAGGTCAAGCGCAAATGTTTTAATTTGCATTTAATATCACACAATAACTTCAGTTATTTGGGGTTCATATTTAAAAAGATCAAATTAAGGGTTACAACTGGCAGATTTTTGCACAGTACAGATAAGAAGATGGTCTCATACCATAGAATTAAGAGCAATTAAACAACATATTCTGCACAATAGGCATGTTCAGTCCATTTCATGTCATTGTTTTAAGACTATTCTGGAGACAGTATAGTTAATTTTTAATTTTTAAATTTTCCTTATTCCAAAGCAGTACGTTTGCCTTTCCTCCTCTGTACTTTCTCTGATTATTAAGTGCTATCATTAGTTACCAGCCACTGCCCAGATGATGGAGAGATATTGTAGTAGAGGTGGAGGGAACAGTGCAGTCACGATTTAAACACTGAAATACAGTATTACCTTTCTTTTTGCACATAGGTAGTTCTCACCTGTTCTGCAAGCTATTAGTTCCATTTTCATGCCGACTGTGATTTCTACACAAAAAACATTAGAAGCACTATCTTTAGCCAACCTCATTTCTTGTCTGATGCTCTACAAGGATCATCCAGTCCACTTCACCCTATCTGTGCTGTCCTGCCCCCTTTCCACATCAGCTTTTTCTATGCTTTCTATCCTGCCAGCCATGTAGCCTCAGTTGTATGTCTGTGAAATTCCCAGTGTTGTCCTAATTGAAATGCAGCCTATCAAAAATCCAGGCATCCTATCCATGCCTAATGTGCTGATACAGTGTGTGAGAGGCAGTGCTGTGTGCTGAGAAACCCAGTAACCTGGCTGAAGAGTACTATTCTTTTGTCATGGTGGAATCACAAATCAGTTCAATGAGTAGTTGTACTACTGGATGATTGTACCGGTTGTGCTAACAACATGCCTACATGAGCACAGACACAGTACAAAGGCACTAAGTTTTGTGATTTATTATGCTCTCAGCAGTGGTAGAGAATAACTGACAACATAGGTTAATAAAAAACTGCACCCCTATGCAATCTTAGCATAGGGGGCTGGAGGAATATAGCAAACAAAGTAGTTTTTGGTTCCCCCACATTTGTGGCAATACAGGATATAAGATTGTGATGATTTCAATAAATAAGAGAGATAAAGGGCCAAATTCTCATTATAATGGACAGCATTCTTCCAGAAAATGAGAACCATGTATGACACTAGAGATAAGTAGGGTGACTGTGCCGAGCTGTGAGAGAAGTTGAGAGATTTGGTCTGATTTATATAAGCTCTCCAAGGCTGGAGAGGATACACTTTTATCGGTGAACCTGGGTGATCCAAAAAGCCTGGAATGGATTTGGTCTGGTATTGAAAACTTTTAGTAAATAGTAAACAAATAGTAAATGACTGAAATGAATAGGATAAGGAGAGAAAAGTTTGTGAAGTCTGTGGGTACCTTTGGGGTGCTAACTAGAGTTCTACTTTCAAGAAATATCCCTAGTTCCCTTTCACAGCACATGTGGTGCTAGGAATGGAAAGCTTAATTTAGCATTTAAAACTCAAAAGGAGTAAACACAAGGCAATGGACTATTTTCTGGTAGAACTGTTAAAAAACAGGGGATTAAGCCTTTAGTAAAGCTATGTACACATGCCACACCATTAATTGATGACGACTGGGTAAGTCTGCTGTCCATTCCTATGAAAGAGAACACAGTGTGGGTCCATTCACTTGTGCTCCCCCTTCCCTCTCCATAGAACAGAACGGTGCTGTGTGCACAATACTCAATTGTTCATCTGTAGCTGAAAATTATCTCCAAAGATCATTTCCAGCAATAATCCTGTGATGCCTGTAGGAGACTTAAGGTTATCTGTAAGATGGAGAAATCTAGACATTGCTGCTGGTTCTGTATGGCAGCCAGGTACTTATCTTTTGCAGAATCATAGGTCAGCAGTGGTTGCGTATTAAAGAAGTACAATTTATGACAAGGTAGTATACTCCTCCTTGCTTAGGCTTGGGTTGCTAAGAAAATTTAGCCATACTTGTGCATGGCCAGATTTGTAAAAACTAAACATTTACTGAACTTAGGCTACGTAGACACTTGCAATGCTTCTCGTCCGATAATCGGCTCAGGGCCGAGAATCTGGCGTGTGTACAGCGCCTGTCGTCCATCTTCCGAACCACTGTCCTGGCAGGTCCAAGGATGATGGACGATGAACGATCGTAATGGAAGCCCTCCCCTCTCTATAGAGCAGAACGTTGCTGTAGGTACAGCACTCGTTCATGCATCGTGCAGTCCTTAGTCGTTGGAAAGGATCCTTTCCAACGACAATTATTGCATGTGTGTACCCAGGCTTATTCATCATATATAAAGATTGATCAAATGACAACCATTTACCTGTGCAGATATTGAGACTGTGAAAAGGGACTCTCTATCTCTAGTTACCCATATCTGAGTGGATAATTATTGGCTACACCAGTCATCCTCTTCCCATAATTTTCTGATTAGAAACGGATCTTGCCAAACAGCCAACAACAAATTTAAACATATTTCCACTTACTTACACATACAGTGGACAGTTTCCAGTATGCTGTGTACCCTAAATAAACCCTGTGTGTGTTCATGCTTCCCTCCACCTGAGAATATGCTGATCAGACTGATTTTAGGGTGTCAGTGCTTCATTGAGGTTTTAAGGTTACAGAGCTGAGTGTATTTCTGCATTACTGCTAGTGGCATTTACTGCATTGGATGCTTCACCAGATCAGTTCTCCTGCAGTTAGCCTTGTTAGCAAACATGTTACATGGATGTCCCATGTTGGCACAAAGATTGGTCTTTGCTGAAACTCACTATACGCTTAAGGCTGATTGGTTAAGGGCAATAAGCTAAGTCCTTTAAGCACTATTTAATGCTCTAAATCAGAAGAAGTTAAAATACTGTTTGAAAAAAAAAAAGGTTGAACAATCTGCCTCCACATATATTTGTTGGATGCAACAAAATTAGACCAACAACTTTTTACTGAAAAAAAACAAAACTAAATTGTAATAAATGGAAGCTCGTCACAATACTGATGTGATGATTTTGTAGAGAAGACATCTAGCCGCAGTCCAGTCAAAAAAAAAAAAAAAACCTATAATATAAAAACATAATCCATGCATGCATTTTAGCTATAAGAAAAATTATATACACACTAGTCTAGCTCTTTTTAGATGTAATCAGTTGTTTGAAGGATGGGCTAAATATTAGAGTTCACAGCAAGTAAAAAATTGATTGCAGTCATCAACATACCTGTGTACAGCCTTTGTCTTTCCTCCCCCCTAAACAGACTTCAGATGGCAGAGACAATGGACTCCTATGGCTAAATGAGTTCATGCAGGGCAGCTCATGTTTCCAAAGAACAGAAAGCAGGGCCATTTACTATTCTGTAGAGGTCTGTATAGGCATCAGACAAAGAAATAACATTATTATTGTCTAAATCATTCAGTGGCATATTTAAAACAAAAATAACATCTGGTATCTTTTATTATTACTATTACATTTTCCTTTTTTTATTTACCTTTACTATTATTATTAAATATTATATGATTTTTGGGCTTGTTTCATTTATTTAATTCTTTTTACAAAGCTATTGTAAACCGTCACTTGCGTTTGCTTGCTATTCTTGAATTGTGAGCTCTTCTGGGCAGGGTCCTCTTCTCCTGTATCACTGTCTGTATTGGTCTGTCATTTGCTACCCCTATTTAATGTACAGCGCTGCGTAATATGTTGGCGCTATATAAATCCTCTTTAATAATAATAATAATAATAATATTAATAAATACAGTTGATGTTTTTATTTTTCTGAAGGAAGCACTAATCTATGTTTAAATGGATGCTACATTATTGCCTTCATTTGAATAGTGTTGGAGATCTTGCGAACAAGAATTTGCTTATCTGGTTTTAGAATATTAAGGCAGGAGGTTCCTAAGTGCTGTGTGTTTCTAGTATTTAAAGTCCACTCCTCTGCTCCTTCTATTCCCCTCCCGCTTCTCACATACTCTCACACAAGAGATGACTGTCTCAGTTTCCATTCAAGCAGTTTGAGCACATGCAGGATCTCAGTGCGCTGGCATCCGAAAACAGCATCAAGCTCTCTGTGGACTTTCTGCAAGCATTAAATCTGCTTCAGGAGAAATGCTTTTACACCTGAATAATCCTCCTAAAAGAGTTAGTACCAACATCCTTGGATTTTATTAACTCAAAATGCCAGATTCAGAAACAGCTCCAATCTGGTGTCATTTGTGGAGTTATTAATGGAAGAGGTTGACTTGTAATTAAGGAGTGGTATCCTTTGTTTTATTAATAGTTTTGTAAAACAGTTTGGTTTGCCCATTTTTAACCAAGAGGAGCTGCTGATGCGCCGCCGGTTAAAAAGTACATTCTGATGGTGTATAGACATGAGACCAGATGATATCAACCCACGTACTGGACTGGTGGTGGCTTTGGTGAGCATATTTCTTGTATTTGGTTTCATGTTTACTGTTTCTGGATTTAAAGGGGAAACATTGGGATCCATTCCACTGATTGCAATAGGGCCAGCCATTTTTTTACCTGGAGTGGCAGCTATAACTCTGGCAAGGAGGACAGATGGTTGTACAAAATGGCCTTATAAACAATGTACCTGCTGCTGTAAGAAGGGAAAAGACAAGGAAAACCTCGAACTTTTGAAGACCCCATCGGACAAGGGGAGCTCAAATGAGCTGGACAAAAAAGCTAAACCAAAGGAAAAAGACAAGGGCTGTGAGTCTAACAACATCACCACCATAGGGGATTCCAGGACGCTTACTATGAAAGGAGATGGGGATGAAGGGCTTAAGTGCCAGGACCAATGCTATTCTACAAACACATTACCTGGAGGAGTAGAGGACCACAATACATACTCTGTTTTTGATAAAAAGATTACGGCAGACCGAATAATATACACTGCTACAGAGGAGAAAGTTACTCTAGATCCCAGAGACAGTGATGCAGGTGCCTATCCTCAAGGAGGGGACAATTCTTATAACAGGTATTGCTGTTATGTAAAACCAACAGAGGTGAACTGGGACCAAGAGACCATTGTCTAAAAACTTATAATAATGCACATATACACACAATACAAGAATGTTTTTTGCACTGCATGACTGATCCAAGCCTTGTCAAAGACAATACAGGTGCTTATGTCTGGCAGTCTCCTGCTGAAGGTGTGTTTTTGCAGATCAGCATGTCTAGGGTCATGGGTCTCCTGTTTCCATTTTTGATAGTTCTGGTCAAACACAGTGCCTTGCTATGGAGCTGGACATGCGCGCAGCAAGCATGACTGATTACCAATAGGACAACAGGCAGGGATAACAGCTCAGGCAAACTGCATAACACACTGATGATACACCAATATGCTGAATGATAAGTTGCTGCAACAGCACTTTTGTTTTTTTAAATCATATATGACCCAAATTATTGCATATGGAGAAACAGGTACCCATACTTTCCTGGTAATTCTGGAAGTGGACGCATAGCACTGCAATTATTTGCTAACAGATGTCTGTTGATAAATGATATAATCCTCAATAATAATTATCCATTTAACCAGTGGGATGCTGCTGCTAATTCTCATTATTTCTAATATTTTTTTCTTTTTTTTAAAGGAATCATTACCAGACAAAATTTTAAATATTTGCTAAAATGCAATAGTGATTAATATCATGCATGTCATTTGGAAATGTTATATTAAAGACAAAAGACATTTGTCCATTGCAAGCAGTCCGTTCATTTTAACTCTAACCTGTTTTAGAAGAAATACCAAGTAACTGGTTGTTTGGAGCAGCACCTCTCTATACTGAATGCCACAGCTTTTAGAAATCTGCCCCACTGCTGCTTTTATTCATTTGGCAGCTATTAAAAAATGTGTGCATTCTTTATAATGATATAAAGTCATATTGATTTATGAAAATTAGAGCAAAGGTGAAGTAGTTGCCCAGTACCATCAATCTGGACCAAGGATATAAAAGAAAACATAGGATGAATTCATTACTCGTTTTCATAAATCAGCTCTAAATTATGCAAGTTTTATATCGCTGCAAGTGCCAATTTTTAAAAAACGATATCTGCTGATAAATCCCTAAAATGTGCTGATGCAAGGCGGTGTTAGGAGCTTCCATACATTTTCATTTGTATGATTTTTTCCTTACCAGGAATAACATATGCACTCCTAATATTTATTGACTATATACTTCGAACCTAATAACTGTTTGTAATATGTAGACTTCTTTACTAAATAGTACAGTATAATGCTTGCCTATACATTATTCTAGTATTTGCATTGATAATTGAATATTTTAATAAATGCCATGCTTTGAAGTGTTGTGCTTCAGTGTAAATATATACCTGGGTGTGTGGCTGGTACTTAATACAGACCAAGGGTTAATCTTATGCATGTATAATAGCTTTTGTGAGCATTTTCAATATGCTGGCTTCACCTCCTCACTCCTTGAAGGGCTTGTAAAATAAATTGTTTCTCGTTCCTCTGGCTATGAAAAGATTAATGTCAAAAAGTTGAGTAAGCTTTCAAACGTTAAAAGGGGAAAGTTCAGCTTTGCCTATCTCACTTGGGGAAGAGAAAGAGAACAGCAGTAAAATCCATTGACCTTCAAGACTGGTGTGAATTAATGAGAAAGACATTAGGATCTGGCCTTTATTTTAGGTGAACTGGATATATTGTTATAATATTTTAAAATTGTCCCTAAATAACTTAATCAAATACAACTGAGGTTTATGTATGCAAAATGGAAAAATGCAAAATTACAAAGCAACTGCTCATCATACCTTCCTACTCTTGCTAAGCTTGCTGCAGAGCAGTGGACAAAATAGTTAATGAACCAAAAAAACAAACAAAAAAAAAAAAACAGGATATCCTGATTACAGGTTTAGTAGTTACATGCTGAATTGTTTTTTTCTCTCAGGAATTCTAGCACTGAGCTCTTCCTTTTCTGATTCTCAGTTCAGTTTCTACAAGCCGTGGTGTCTCACTTCTTCTGCTACATCATGTATTCAATTTACTCTACTTCGCTCTCTATAATTTAAAATATATTAAAAAAGAGGTCAGACAAAGAGGGAGCCCTTTATAATATACATGGCTGCTATGTGTGCCTGCAATGTCTGGGAGATTTGGAATCTATGGAAAAGTAATTGAATTATTCATTTTAGGGTGGTTTAATGACTATAGTATTAGGATTGTGTTTAATGTTCTAAAAATGACAATTGCAAAAAAAAAAAAACCCAAGTATAAAAAAAAAATATGAAGTAAATGCGCCAGTGTCTTTAAGTTACTGGAGCAGCTGTGGCCATATAATCTAGGCCTCCAGTCTATTCCTGTTGGTCCGTCACTTTGAGGAATGGCAATACTAGCCAATAGGAGCCAAAGTGGGAGTGGACTGTAAAGCATTTGACGCTTTGGAAAGTGACAAAACCAGGTTTGTATAGTGGTCAACTAAAGGTATGGCATTTTCTTTCTACAACCTGTTAGGATTTTTTGGTGCTGACAGAGTTGTATTAAAGGAAACTTGTAGAGAAAAACATGGGACTTCCATTGCTCTCATTTAAAATTGCTAGGTGTCTGACTCTCATGATGATCATTTAGTTTAGGACTTTAAATGTCTGACCTGGAACAAGCGTGCAGACTGACTTTCCTGACATAGATACTTGTTTTCGGTTGGGTTTGTCCTAGTGGGCCAACATAACAAATCGACTACTAGCATTTTTTAGAAGGAGGTCAGCTATATTTCTTGTGATGTATGAACTGATCTTTATATGAAAGCAAGTCTCTTGGTTATATCCAGATCTAGATACTTAAATAAAACAACAATTCTGGTTGGTAGCAAATTATAAAACTAGACACGTATTCACACAATGTGCTCCACTGTTTCTAATTATTATGGGAAAGATAGTTTGTTATTTATTACATACCCTATTTTATATTAAAACAATATTCACTATTTTTTCATCACAATGAAATGACAGCACACAGATTCTTTCTTAGGTATAGATGTTCACATCACTTTGCTTCACCAGATGTACAATTCATGTCCTAGTTTGTAGTTGCAGAATCAAAGATACTTGAATCATGTGCCATGTGTCATGTTTTCCTTAAAGTAAAATATGCATGAAACTTTATTGAAAATTCATGAAGATAAAATCAGTCACTGATGCATTTCAGTCAGTCAGACCTCAGTCATACCAGTACTGGCAGAACTGCGCAAATAGCTGTGGGTTTTATATCTAATTATTTTCCATAAAGTGGCAACAAGCCTTGGGTACTGGTGACTACTTTGGTGTGCTGCACATGTCTGTTCTTTTATGGAGGAAGAAACGTTTGCCAGGTTTTGTTTTGGGCTGACGGTTTTGCACCTTTCAGGTAAGCAATTGCTAATGTAAATGTAAAAATTCCAGACCCATAGGTGTAAAAATAAGAACAACCCAAAAAATGTAATAGCATGTCTGTAGTCAAGCTCATAGGGTGTAGTAGTGCTTACTTGACTTTTCTTTAAGCCATCCCTGTTTCTTGGTTTTTCACCTGCTGTTGGTTAGAGTATAGGAGAGTTAATAGAGGGGCAACAAGAGGAAGAAGAAACAGAGTTAGGGACTTGAAAGGGACTGGTCACTTCCTGGTATTCATCATTTTTCAGGTAAGCACCTAACTATAATCAATCTAAAAATTTTGAAAGCATATCTGTATGAAATGCATTGCTAACAGTGCTGAACTGAACTAAACTAAACTTTTCAAAATGTTCTGCAAAAATATGGAATTTCACTATTTCCAGAACATGTAATGAAGTTAACGGGGAACGTGAAATTGAAGTAGTTTATGTGCTTTAATTGTCTCATTTCAGCTACCGTGAATTTTTTAACTTCAAAACAGATGGCAAAAATATGCTAAAAAACAAATATAAACAAATTAGGAAGCAATACACTAAAAAGCAAAAATATAAAAAATATTTCCTAAACTAAACTTATCCCTGAAAATCATACATCTCTAAATAAATAAAGAAATTGCCCAAGCAGCTAAATGAGTCTCTACTGCAATATTTTGTAATATCAAAATTGATCATATTGGTGCAGAATCAGTTTTACTATAATTCCATGCCCATACCTAATTACATGTCGGAAATCCTAATCGGTACACTTGTTACAAAAGTGCTGAATCAGCCTGAGGGGTAGACAACTAGAATGTTGTGTGTCAGTGCAACAGATAACTACTTGTTAAAAGATTGGAGGATCTAAGAAACTGTCATAGCTACCCTTTATTCTCTGTGCCATCTTTATAAGGTATAAATTCTCCTAAGGCTCTTTTTTTTCAGGAAGCCCTAAAGGGAGTTGTAATACATATGCATGACACTTGTCCGTCATAGCACTGGGGAAAGTTGTTGAAGTTACAAGTTACCAAAGCAAAATTCTGAATAGCTACACTTGATCAATGGGCAGAAGGTTAATAAAAGAACAGAGCAGAGTAGCAGGCAATTAAAATCTATACTTTACTGGAATCCACATTGCAATGGTAGATTGCTAGATTTAAATGTAGAACATTTTGAAATAGGAATTGTATGGCATTCATTTCTTGGCCTATGTGGATTGTATGACCAATTCTCCAAACTCCATTGAATCTTTAGGTATGACCAACTGAAATATCCATGTTTGACCTGTATGTGTGTAAATAGTAGGTATCATGTTACATACTACAGTTACTAAGACAGACAAAGATTTATCTTCTGCATACATGCAGAGACATTCTCTGGGTTTTCCCGGTGACGCCGATGCATGTGTCGGTGCGGGCGGGAGGAGCGGCGGGAAATTCAAATCATTTTGTATTGGATTCAATACAAAATACCTGTATTGAGTCCAACACAAGGAAATCTTCATATTGTATATATATATATATATATATATAAATATATATTATATATATATATTATACATGTTACTGTACAGTTATAATAAAATTTTACAATTTTTTAACAGATTTTTGCAATTTTTTATTTAAAGTTTATTATTAAATTTATTAAATATTGGGCATATTTTGGTGAATTATAGCCTACAATGTAAAATAAATTTCCATGCAAAACAAATGTAACGCTTTTTGCATGGAAATACAGAGAGAATTAGAACTCTAGGGGGGTTAACTCACAGTGAGGATTTTATACAGTAACTGACACCACCCTGCCTAATAATATGTTGAGACAAACATCTGTCCTAATTGCATTTATTACAATTTTAATTTTTCAAAATATTTTACCAGGCAAACATTAGATTGTTGTTCAAACAGTGCCTGCAGATGATAGTGATATACATGAATAAAAAATATAGTTAGACATTTATAATTTGTTTAATTCAAGAGTAATGCTATAGTAATGCAATGCTGATAAAAAGGAAACCCTTTAACTTAGAAGCTGGTATTGCCTCCTTTGGTATGCTACATTCCTTCAGTTGCAAGATGTTTGTATTTCCTTGCATTTCAGATAAATCACAACAGTTCAATGTGATTAAAATGAGACCTTTTACTAGAACAGACCAATTTACAATCACAAAGTGATTATGGTTTGGTACAATATGATAGATGCATGCATTTTGATATAAACTGTTGCAAAAGTTACTTGCATATCCATTGATATAGTTTTGGAGTTCTTGGAGCACTCTTTTAGCATCAATCAGCTTGTGGGTTGAATCTACTAGCCAGTCCTGAACAAACTACAGATCACTTGAAATCCCTAGTACATTTTCTTACCATTAACTGATTTGTTTCAAATATTTTTTCATTCATTTTTAAATTCTTTGCCATACTCATAGGCATCCACAATGCTCCTTCTAGAGGGCCTAAGGGCTATTATCCAGGGGAAGAATTTGAGGCCTGATCTGATAATATTAGGTTTGAATAAATGATCAGTTCTGAAGTGAACCTCAGTGGTTTGCAGCAGATGACCGATCGTAAAAGACAGAAATTTTGGGTTCCTATCAGTTTTAGATAAAGTTGTTAAATATCAACTAAACGTACTCAAATTTTACAAGACACCCAATTGGAATTTTGATCAGAACTTGAATCACTTTTGATTTGGGAAAAATGATTGGTAGGGCAGAATCTCTTATATGTGTGCAGTGTTTTAGTATTGAAGTGGTTTAAATGTAGGGGGGGGGGGGTTTACTTGCATTTTTGTTCATTTATATAGCGGGATTAAATACACTATGTCAGGTGTAGTATCCTTTGTTCTTGTATATCACCTATATTTGTAGGCACTGATAAAGATGCAATTTTTGTATGTTTAATTTTTTTAAATGTCAACAATTTTTAAGGGTATACACTTTTTTAGAGACTATACAGGTATTTACATATTCAGAGATTATAGTGCTACAAATAATGTTATGATTTTTGTCCTTCATTTTAGTGTGTCTAGGTAAGCACAGAACACATGCAACCTATTTTGCATATGTCAGCATATCTGCTATGATTTATCCCTGGCCTATTGTACTCTATTTCTTGCATTTTAGGCTGGCTGGTGAGGCCCCCTGTCACATTTATTGGGTCAATTGGAAGATGGAGAAGGAGGGATTAGGATCAGACATCAACTAGGAGGCTGTGGTATATGTTTACTTAAAATAGTGTCCAAGTTTTAGCACCTAGCCACTCTAAAAAGGCCAGGATGTGAAAAGTAATTGGTAGATTCACTTTACAATAACTGTGGGCTGAAAAAGACTAACAGTTTGGAGTGGTTTTACAACACCCCTGCCATCTTTATAGACTTGAGCCTTAACCTTTGTACAGAACAGAGCCTAATGCCTGAAAAAAAATAATAAAAAGTAGTTACCTTTTTCTTACCTGTTAGTGTTTGATAGTAGATGCCAGGGTGTGGTAAATGCTGCCATAAAAACCATTAGTTTGAACTTAGCCTAACCTATTACACAAAGGAATAAAACATTTGAAACAATATATAGGTAAAAATAATTCATACATATAACATGTATATGAGCTTGTTCTGAAAAGAAGTCACAAGAGAAAAACATAAAATAACTTTTTTATATTGCTTACTACAGCACTGAAAGAATAACATTACCAGCAAATGACAAACTGCATTTCTAGCATTGCTAGCAAATGCTGACTATTACATTCCAAATGTGACACAGGTTCATTTACATCACTTGTCTTTGTGTAGCTTAGTGTGTGTTTTCTTTGTCAAATAGCTGCAATACAGTGTAATGTTAGTACGATAATATATTTCAAGCTTTCACTTGTATTCATTGGTCATATAGTTAAATGAATAGTTCTTGATCTCTTTGGAATTAAATAAATTATGTAGTTTAAAAGGAAACTGAACTAAAGTAAGCTGTTTTAAGGACTGGTCTGTGGTATTGCTTGTGGTCTTTACCATTGTTACAATAGGGAATAGCTATTAGGCTTTGACTAGCATATTACTGGCTGCAGTTTGACAAATTCTCCCTGGAGTGCTATTATGTCATCTGAGTACAAGGCAATGGTGAGGATTCCATGCACTTTTCAGCTGGGTCAGAGTTCTGTACATACTCTAGATTTTCCTCAATTATTGTGCTTCCTTAACCAATATATTCATCCTGCTATTGCTTCTGCTGCTATTGAATTAAAACATATCTACTCCCCCTCTCAAAAAATTCTCCTTACCTGCTAAAATGTTTCATTTTACCATGGTAATCCTACAAATAATACCCTTTTTATTCCTGAGTGGCTAAGCCTACCAACTATACTGTATGTTGGGAGGGAGTCATAGTTTGGACCTAAATCTAAGTTTCTTTGATACATTTTGTTACACTGAGGATATGTTCTTTGAACACTATTATCAAGAAAAAAATCCAAAGAATCTTACATATCAATAGGAAGAAGGTACATGTAAGTGGAAGAAAGCCTTACAGAATCATCCATATTACAAGGTCCCGCATGACGCATTACAGAACCCTACATACTTCTAGGATGAACCTAGCATTCTACATAACACTAGGAAGAAAGTCCCACAGCATTCTACATACTTCTAGGATGAAAGACCCACAGCATTCTACATAACACTAGGAAGAAAGTCCCACAGAACCCCACACATTACTAGGACCTGCTGGACCCCACCTACCACTAGGAGGAATGTGATAGAATGTCACAGGTAAAATGTCCCTCATAGCTTTAGGCTGTTCATATTAGCCAATTGAATTACAACTCTGGAATGGAATTTTCACATATGACAAAAATTTACTTTCACAAAATTTACCAATCTGGTAAAAGCGAATATTTAAAAAAAAAAAAGACTTTTGCTTTCACATAATAGGGGGGTTGAAGTCAGCAGAGCTTCACCTCATTCACTTATCTAAGTAAATTATCCCTTGCAGACCAATAATTCACTTTACCATGTGAACAGTCTAAAACGTTGTAGTAAATTAACCTCTATAAGTCAAAGGGGAAGAAACAGTAAAGAACAAGTTCATGTTTCAGGGTAGGATACCACATGTAACGTCATTTGTCACATGACAGAAGATCATCTGTCACTAGAAAGAAAGCCATTCAGAATGCTACTTACTGCAAGGGAAATGTATGTAGTTAGAGAAAAAGCCACACAATGTTAAAAAGAAGAAAGTTGCAGAGAAGGCTAACGCAGGGGGAAAATCTACATATAACTTTTTCTAATAAAAAATAAGACGCCACAGAAAATGCTATATCAAATGCAGAATGTAGTTTATCACAGGGAAGAATGACACATATTTTGAAAGCAAATAAGAATGTTATCCACCACAGGGCAGGAAACCACACAGAATGCTATATATCACAAAATATTGGTGCACTGGATACTGATGCCCATGTCTACTTGATACCTTGCAAGTACAGTACATTTACCCTTCTCTAGTTAACTTTTAGGTTTATTTGGCCATCTCAGTTCTCAAAGGATGCTATACCAAATACTTCCATTCAATGAAGCATTGTACTATTTTTATTATAAATATACTCCTATGTATCTAGTAAAACATCTTCTACTTTTTACCACCTTTAATCATTTCTTTGGTGTTTTGCACTCACACATTTCACACTTTATATTACTGTTATTTATTTTTTGATTCTGGTATAGAAACACTTCACTTTTTATGCTTAAATGTATTGCATTGTTTGCCTTTATTAAATTTCATGACAAACACATCATCGGGTTGAGCATAAAGTGCTGTAACAAGCATATCATATTTCTCTGGGAGACCACCAAAAATAGTGCTGATATATGAAAGTATTTTCTTTCTTTTCCTATAGTTCTCATGCATTCTACTATTTGTAAGGGCCATCCTATTTATAGCACTGTATGTTCCCATCACCTCTCACCAGCTTAGTCTAGTATAGTACAGTTTTTTGTGTTTTTCTGTAGCTTCCCTCCACATTTCTTTTGCAATATCACACTTACATAATTGCACAATATGATACATATCTGTGTTCAGAGTAATAATTAATAATATGATAATTTGAACTTTTTCATCTTTCCCTGTTCAGGTATTTGTTGTTGGGTTTAGTTTGTGTTAAAATACAGGTAAATACATATTAGTTTGTTTAAATACATTTTCATGTTCCCTCTCTTTCACATACCCTCAGAAACCCAGAGACTGTTTTGCAGCAACTTTGAGCTGTATATATGTTTAGATGTTTAGTTATTTGGCTGTAGCTGGGCCCACAAAAGAATAAGCTGCAATTTTTGTGCATTGAATGCTATAGCACAATGGAACTTGGTATGGTGCATGGAAAAAAGTGTGTCTTCCATGAAAATGATCTGCCTCCCTGCCAGACCCCCCCCCCCCCCCCTGCCACCTGCTTTAACACTGACTTTAAAAACAGTCAATAAACAAAATAGTAAATAAAATAAAAACCAGTCAATAAATACAATTTAAAATGTTGTCAATCAATAAAACAAAAAAATATTTAAAAAATAAAATATGTAAACATGGCTTACCTTCTCCAGGGTTTCAAGTAGCGTCACCACTGCATCCTTTGCATGAAATTCTGTTGAATGGTCTCAGGGGAAGGCCAGGTAGTTCCTATGGCAGCTTGGGATTTAAGGTGAGTTGACAGCAAAAACTGTTTTTTTTTCTCATTTTACATTTATTTTAAGTGAAAGTTCCGCTTTAAAGTTAGAATTCTATTTCTCCTTTAATATTTTTGACTTTAAACTAATTTGCACTCTGTGCTCCAGACTTCTCCATAAAAATATGTTAAATTTGGTGATTTGGAAAGTCATAAGAAGTGTTTCCTTATAATATGAATCCATTATTATTATTATAGTTCTGTAATATGAGAACATTGTAAGGAAAATATGTTCAACCTCAGGGTATATCAGAACCCATAAAAAGGCTTTATATTCCTTGGGTATTTTATGTCCAAGCTAAGCAACATTTAGACCTTTAACATTTAGACAATTAAACACATTTTGTGTTTTCAGTGCATAGTTTATATTTGGATTGAACCACAGAGGTTCCTCTTAAAGAAATTAAATCAGTTTATCCTTTTTGCATATAACCACCCGTGCCAAAATATGCCACTTGTTTGGACTTCTGTTGGTCCCATGTTGCCTTGAAAAATATATGACACATAATTCTGTTAATTTAATTATGGCACAATTTGCTGTTGTGTTTATAAATGTGGTTAATTATTTTAAATTTAGTGTCATTTTATGATGTTTTTCTTCTAGCCCCTGTAAATTAAAAGAAACATTAATTAATATTCATAGTGACATACTTTGCCTGCATGCATGAGCTCCCAACCTGTTAACTTGTAAATGTTACATGCCATAATGTATCCAATGTAATCATGTGTTCTTGAGATTTTACTTTCTGTCCTTCGCACCAACTATATCTGTGGTATAGTAATATTTTAAAGCACAAATGGTAAAAAATACTGTTAAAATATGGTAATAAAACATTTACTGTTAATTTTGCATTCACATGTTTGTCCAACATTATAGTTATTTGATCATCATGAATCTAAAAATTGAATCTATTTTTTTTTTTTGGGTAGCACAAACTGCTTCAAATGTATCCAGTGCATGAGAATAATTCTCTTTACGATTCCTAATTGTCTAGAAATTGACAAAAAGATATGCCAAATTCACCTCTATTAAAGATTTTTTTGCTGTATGTCTGGTAAACTTGTTGGAATGTATCTTGTATTTCCATAAAATGGGCTTTATTTGGCTCTGGAGGGTTACAGAATGTTTTATTCAGTTTTACCATACCTATAACATAAAAATGGTCTTTGTAAATGTCCAGTGGGTAAAATTGCCACTGGAAGAATTGTAAGAAGCCCAGTGGGTAAAATTGCCCAGTTATTAACCACCTGGGCGGTTTGCCCAAGCCTGGTTCGGGGTAAGAAAACTTGCTACAATCGTTTACCCTGAACCAGGTTCGGGGTAGCTGAAAATAGAAACACGCGTTTCAGTGCAATCTGATTGTCATACAACATTGTATGACAATCGGATTACAACTGAAAAAAAACACTTACCTTGTCCCTGCAGCTCCTCCGGAGACGTCTTCTCTCTTCAGTCTTCACCCGGTGTATGCAGTGACGATCTCCGGGGTTTCTCGGTGACGTCGCTGCAAGCGTTGGTGCGGGCAGGAGGCGGGGCGGGAAATTCAAATCACTTTGTATTGAACTCAATACAAAAAAGCTGTATTAAGACCAATACAGCGAAATCCTTATATAATATATATATATAATGGTATTATATATATTTTATATAAGCTACTGTACAGTTACAATACATTATACACTATTTTTTTTTTAAAGATTTTTTTTTTATAATAATTTTATAATGTTTTTTTTTTTAATTTATTATTAAATTTAATAAATTTTGGACATATTTCGGTGAGTTATGCCTATGAATTATAGCCTACAATCTAAAATAAATTTCCATGCAAAAAATGTAATGCTTTTTGCATGGAAGTACGGAAGGAATTAGAACACCCGGCGTTCGTGTACGCGTCCCTCCGCGATTCCTGATGATGTCAGTGCATGCCCCCGTCCACGGGGGTCTTAGCGGGAAATTCAAATATTTTGTATTGGATTCAATACGAAGTCCTGTATCCAATCCAATACAAAATAATACAAAATATATTTATGGGGTTACGTCTATAGTTATGTTACTATACAGTATACCGAATTATTGCATTTTCAGTATTTTTTATTTATTTATGCATTCTTGTTTAGGCTGATTTTTGTGTTTTTTATTTAATTTTATTATTAAAGTTAATTTTTTTTTACATGATTGTGTTTCAAACTTTATTATATTAAGGGTATCTACTAGATCCTTGATCGGACATATTTCTGTAAGTTACCGGTCTTCAAATTTTTCATGAAAAACAGTGTACCTCTTTTGCTACAAAAATCCAGATATCAGTGAAACACCCAGGAGGTTAATATTGGGTGCACTACTTACAAACAAAAACTTTTTATCACAGTAAAGTACACAGGGTATATGTAGGACAGTCCTATCTTTTTCCCCTGATGCTATCTCCCAACTTCTTCTGCAGGCAATTCTATGATTTCTTGTGTTATTCATCAATGGATCTGAATTTGTCACTAACAGCAACCTCATAATGCATGTTTTAATGAAATGTATCATGAGTAACCCTTAATGTACCCTACATAGCCCTAACTGCCTAATTCTCCACTTTAGTAGTGTAACTTGTAGTGATGAGTAGAAGAAGAAACAAAAAAACAAAAAAATATTCTGTAAATACTTTGTACCAGAATCATAATTTAACTTTTATTTTAGGCAAAATAAATGTAATGGAATCAAATTCATATTATTTTATCTACAGTAACACAGGTGAAAAAGGTGTTTGTTTTGTAACTTTTTGTTTGGATTGAACAGAAAACACCTTGTTTACTCAGAAAACCACTTGCCACCACTTGCGTGGTTGTGCAACGGCAGCTGTCAGTAAATCGCATCTGTTAACCTAATGAACACATACAGTATGCACTTTAATTTTTTTTTTGTTTTTTGCCTGCAATTTTGCTTAAATCAACAACATATGTAAGTGAAGTAAATTAAATGTAATAAATAGATAAACAAAAGACAACAGAGAATATTGATCAATCCCTCTTGGGATCAGGAAGGAATTTTTCCCCCTGTTGAAGCAAATTGAACCATAATAAAGGGTTTTTTTGGCCTTCATCTGGATCAACTATGTCTATAGGGTTTTTATCTGGGATATGTTTCCCAAGTAGTTGAGCTTGATTGACGTATGTCTTTTTTCAACCTAACTATGTGACTATGAGATTGGTCTATTACAGTAGAACTATGAATGTAACTCTTTAGGTTGTTAAATGTATTATTCTCAGCAAATAAGAATTTAACTTTTTACAGATTAATTTTGCCATACCTATTTATTGTTGTTGAATGACAAATTAATTAATTTGTACATGTGTACAGTTTTAAAGGTATAGAAAGAAGTTTTAAAGGTATAGAAGTTTTAAAGTTTTAAAGGTATAGAAAGAAGAAAATAGATGGTTTTCTTCTATAGACAAGAAAGTTCACCATTTAAATAATACTAAAGTGTACAAAACAGATTGTGCAGTAAAAAAAAAAAACATTTTTATTATGCAATAGAAAAAATTACAATTACGGTGATTAGTAGTTTATAATTACCTTTAAACATCATTATGGCACATCCTTTAAATACTGTACAGATGCCATGTCCCTATTTTTGGTAGTGTATGGAGTGTATGGTGGCTTAGCTATATGGATTGGGTTGGAACTATTGATCAGCTGGATATCTCATCAGTTATTGGATATTGATGACTTAGCAGACTTAGCGGATCTGCAGAATGTAGAGTTTTGAAGTGTTGACAGAACCTATGTTTTGGAAGTTGCTTTTGTTTTCTATTGGATGGATTGAAACTAATGCATATGTTTTTATTAATAAAACATTGTTTTAAATGATTCTATAAAAAAAGTAATGTGTTTGTAAATTTTAAATGCATTGATCAAGGGTAGAAAGATAAATGCTATTAAATTCCCTTAATGTATTTTTACTGAGTATAGTAGTTTATAAACCAAAGGACTCCCAGGCTGTACAACTCAACCCTGGGAGCAAGGATACAGTTTACCATGGAAAATACTGTACAGGCAAAGACTAGGCCTTGTAAAGCTTGCTGCCCACTTGCTGTGGACTTATGAACCTAAGATACAGTATTTTAGGAGAACTCCATATCAATTTTGAAACATGGTGGTGGAAATGCTAATATTGGGGGGTGATTTAGGGTCTGGCAGCTTGCAGTCATTGAGCCAGCTATGAATTCTGCATTATATCAAAGTGTCTGCAATGAGAATGTGAGGCCTCTGTCCAAAAATTATTGTTGATGCAGAAATGAGTCTTTCACAGCAATAATGATTTGAAATAAACTAACAAATAGACTTAACTACAGCTCAAGAATGAGAAATAAAGAGGTAATAACTACCATAGTTATTACGCTGATTGAATTGCTGTAACATTGTATTCTCACCAAGTATTGAGGGGTCTGTTGGAACAAATCTCAGGGTGCTGGATGGGGTTACTAGATCAAAGTTAAACATTGGTGGGAAAATTATTGTACTAAGCAAAGCATATCATTCACAAATTCAAATAAAAATCTATTGTATTCTATTATACCAGGAATATGTATGGCCTGTGTGTGGTTGTCCTCTATGATACCAAAACCTTTGTGGCCAGAAAAAAGGAGGTAATTGAGCATGTGCCCATGTGCATATGCCCAACCACAACCCCTCCCCCCACATTCATATAAATAAAGACACAGGCACTTTTTCAAACATATACCAACATATACCAAACTTATTTTAACTACAGTGGTGGAATCAACAAAAAAGCCTACTTATTCCAAAAATTAAACTAGTCTTTAAATATATCCAGTTTAGCCAACCTATTATTAATACATTGTAAATGCTTGCTGTTTTCAGCACTCTCCAGGCATTCCTGTAACTTCTTGCAAACAACAAAAGCAGCAGTAAGTGTACGTTCTCACTAAAAATAATCATGTAGCTGATGTTTGCCAGTCCAAGATGTGTACAGAATTAGGGATCAGTCTTTTATTTCTCATCATCCAAATATCTATAGAGGGAACCAAGCTGGTGACAGTGTGGCACATTGACACTGCTTAAAGCAACACTGTTGATGATAAAAAATATGTTTGTAGAATTTGTTCCCAAATATTGAGCCTATTCCCAGGCATGTTGGATTCCTTAATTTAATGCTATGTTCTATAATTCCTAAATAATAGGATCCTTTAGATTGCTTTGGTCAGCAGCAGAGCAAAGCCTTTACAAACGTGCTAAGACAGGATAATATTATGTCTTCTTTTATTTCTCTTCATTAACAGTGTTTAGGGTCACACTCTTGGGGGCTTTGTTGCCTCTCTAGATATCTGGATTGTTCAGAAATAATAAAATAAACCACCACATTGCCCAAACATCACTCAGATGATCACTGCTAGTAAGAACTGACACTACATGCTGGGTCTCTTGTTTGCAAGCAGTACCAGGAAAGTAAATGACCACATGAAGTCAGCATTCATCAGCTGGATGCTATGGAGCAAGGAAAGATTGAAGTGTACAGCTTGAAAAGTATATAGCGTGAAAAGGACATTATAGCTGCCAGTACTGTTGATTTCAAGGAGTATTCCTTGAAATCAACAGTCTATGTACAGCACCAGACAATTTTAGGAAGAAGCTCTCTGCAGAAAAAAGGTAGTTAATAAAGAATGAACACATCTTGCTACTGACCCCTATGCATTAACCTATTTTGTCACATCCTACTTTATTCATCCATTAAAATAAATTGAATGTGACTTTTACACTTATAAATTATTTTGTCATATTCCTAAATGTGGAGATGCGTGGATTACTACTTTAGAATAGTTGCTTGGATGTTACAATTACTTTGTCTTGTTTAACAACTGCTAAATACAATGAACTGATTCCTATAAGCTTAAGTATAAGCTTGCATTATGAGACCAAGATGGCAAAGCCACTATGTAGCATTGCAAAGCAGGCACAGAACCCTAGAGGGTAAAGCCTTATTACCTAGATAATATATCTTGTTCTTTCCCAAAATAAGACCTGTCAAAGTTCATCTTTACAAAGAAAGTCACGGTGCCACAAGCATTTATTAATGCACATCATCATATGTATGGATTGATACAGCTTAACATTTACCTAGATACTCAGTATATTCTTACAAAATGAAAACTAGATGTAAATGGTATAATAATAATGGTAAGGAAGCCATAGAAGAGGTTTCTTTCAGTAGAGTCTCCGCCTGAGGACATCCAATGCAGTGCCAATACTGCATTTATTGACATTTATTGGGGGCAAAAGATTGCAACTGTGCTAAGTATAGGAATTATGAACCCCAATATTCATGAATTATTTTGTTAAAATTAGAGATTTTGTTAAAATTAGAGATAAAGATTGATAGAGCAGATGCTTGTTACTAGAAAGCAAATCACACATTATGCAAATAAGCAAGAATGTATTAATCAAGAAGTCATGTCTTTAATCTGGTTGTAGGTTGGTTTGCAAACATTTGGGAGATTGTAAACATAATATAGCAAGTCTCCAGATCTTTCATCCCTTTAAAAATCTTCGAGGTGTTTAATCCTATAGCAGGCTAGCGGTGCAGTGTAATGAATGTAACCCACTTTCTGGTTGTTTATTAGATGTAAATCATTATGGCAACTCTATACAGAACATAAATATAGGAAAAACCCTCCCCACCTGCCCATAGGGAGACATCTATATGAGAGGCTTGCTTCCGAGCTAAATAATAAAATGGCAAAGGAATGCTTTTTCCTAATCATTGAATGTTTGGATTACCGGTACTTATAGAAAGAAATATTTCCCTGAGTGGACTTTAGGTTGTTCCTAGACATGCCAGAGTGTTCAAGCTTAATGAGCAACAAATATTATTTATAAGAATAAAATATTATTAGTAATGATAGACCCCAATAGACTTTTTTTATAAGATAAGATGCTGTTTGAGGATGACCTCTTCCTACTATGGTCAAGCACTGGTAATTGTGGAATTTTTGTGGAAATTAAACCGCAGGCCAATGCCAATTCTTGAGTCTGTACCAGAACTTGCTAAATGCAACGTGTCCATGATTATAGCCAAGCCATCAGATTATTATAGAACAGGACTCTTTTGCATTTGCTACTTTTTTCTGCTAAGTATGTTTTATTACAGCTAATTATTCTGTTATAGCATTGTTACATCTATCTGTTTTATATCAGTAAATATTCTATGTTTAATTTAACTTGCAGTCTCTGTGTTATCTCTCATTGTAATCTTTATTGTACTATCTGTACTTTTTTTTATTGTGTTGGTATAATAAATGCATTTATGAAATATACAATATATATCTGCTAAACTATTCAGATTTGTATGAGGATAAATATAACAAAATAAAATAACCAATTGTGATTGTGATGAAATATAAAAAAAAATGTGTCTGTGATTGTGTACCAAATAAATGTTCATTTGTCAGGGAGGATTTTGGGAACCTAGAGCTTTAAAGATTTAAAGCCCAACTATAGTCAAAACTAAACAAGGCAACGCAATCATGATGTTAGTGTAAATTATAAGTATTTCCTCTGAAACCGAGTTGTATAGATGTACTTGACTGCACGGTGTACTTTACTAACCACACTTTCATCAATAAACCTGGGTAGCCCAGCAAACCTGGTCTGGTCCAGGATTTAAAATATTTGCTAGCAAATAAAAAATTACTTTAAAGAAATCGATTTCAGGTTTGCTGGATCACCCAGCTTCTCCAGAAATTGTATCTTCTCCAGGCTTGGAGAGCTTTACGGGCATGATTTATCAAACTCCCTAAACATAGGTGAACCTGGGTGATCCAGCTAACCTGGAATGGATCTGGTCCAGAATTGAAAACAGTAGCTAAGTAATAGCGAATGATTTTAGGAAATCAATTCCAAGTTTGCTGGATCACCCAAGTTCACCCACAATAGTCTATCTTTACCAGTCCTAGAGAGCTTTATAATTCAGATCCATTGTTTGCACTTTGATGTAGGGATGCTTGAATATGTAGTCTGATATATATTCTCCTTACTTTGGGTGTCAAAACGTATGAATATAAAAATAAAAGGAAATTAGTGTAAAAGTGTAACTGATTAAACTGATTGCTAGTATAATTTACCATACTGTTTAATTTGGGGTTTAGTTGCCACATGCGGCTGTCCTTTGGACGGATGGAGCTGTGTATGCTGGGCAACAGTTGGGTCTGCAATTTGGTATTTGTTGTTGGACTGAGAAAGAAATCCCATACCCATAATATCTACATATTACAATTATGTGTATAGTATGTAGTTTTCAGTTACATGTACCGCATAAATGTTATATTTGTCACACATCATTTTTTTATATAAAAGCCTTTTTTTCTGGTTCATTCAGTTTTCAAAATGAACTCACAGGTGTCACTCTGTAAGTTACTGCAACCTTAGTCTGGAAAAAAAAAATGAGAATGTCTGTTAGGGAACGCAAGAAGAAGAGTCATAAATTGTAATACATTCTAATGCTTTACTAGATTAAATACTTATGTTTTTGTCATTCTGTACAGCACAATTTACATAATAAACAATATTTTGTATGTAAATTTAAAGGATAGGATAATCACAGGATAAAATCAGAAATGAAGATAAAGTAAATCATGCAGTTCAGCGGACTGAGCCCATGGCCTGTCTAGTCAGCATTTTATTTTATTAGCTATCCACTCTGATACAACAGTTGTCTCATTGCTGAATTTACTTTTGCTGTGACCTCAATAGAATCCTGGATGTTACTATGCTAAAAAGAAGCTGGATCGTTATGCTAACAAGCCAGTGCTATATACCATCTGACACTTCTGCTGACTAAATGACCAGACATGCATCTACACATGCTTTGTTTGTTTCCTATTATTCATTTTGCACATGTAGACACAACTATTCCGTGACAGTGGAGACATTAATCAAGTCATCTCCAACAACTTTATATACAGCAAACCCCTCGGGGCCCTGTTCACATCTGTGTTTTAAAAAAGTACTAACCTGTTGGTTATTAAGCTAAGTAGTCTCAAAGTAAGTCTTTGTTTTTTTGCCTATATGGGGAAAGCAAAGGGCTTATTTAAAGCAGGTTTACTGTCAAAATTTCCAATATTACCAATGTTTATGGCCATATCCCCTGCAAAACTTTAGAACTCAGTTCAAAATTTTGGTGAAGTGCAGAATCATTGCCACCCCATCAAAAGAAGATACATTAGTTGTTTTTCATTGGCAGCCCCAACAAACAAGAGAAGAGGAAGGCCAGCATCCTTGCATTTTTGTGAAAGCCATGAGCCTACATGAGGAAGGCCAGGAGTTCACAATACACAATTGTCCTGATTTAATAAAGCTCTCTAAAACCGGAGAAGATAGACCACCCTAGGAGAATTTGGGTGATCCAGTGATTCTGTAATGAATTTCTTAAAATCATTTGCTATTGGTTGGCAAATGCTTTTATTCTAGGACCAGATTCATTCCAAGTTTTCTGGATCACCTTGGTTCCCCCATGATAGTCTATTTTCTCAAGTCTTGGAGAGCTTTGATAACTTTAGGACCATTGTGTATTTGTGCTTGGGGTCATTGTGTATTTAGGCTCTAGTCAAAGCCTACACCTGGCAACACTGTCGTTATTGAGCTCCAAACATGCTGTATATAAAAATGCATAAAGTGAAGGCAGCCATGCTTTGGAGGTACCCCCCTTTAAAAAAGGTGCATTCATATTTTTTCTTCTTGTTGAAATGTTGTTTTAAATCAAGACTAAAATGGTGACCTACTCTAGTTTTAAAATTTCATCATAGCTCTCTGTAGACTCCTTGAGGGCATTTTTAAAGCTTATCATGGCAGCTCTAATGCCATGCGACATAAAAAATTCTAAATTGAATCTGAAATAGCAGAAGTAAGAATAGAACCTCTTTTTATAGGGAAAGCATCAATTAAGCTCTTAAACTCACATATCTGAAAGCTGAAGTGTGATTTTAAAGTAGTTTGTAGTACAATGGAAGGCACACCTCCCACTATTCTGAATGCAGCAAAACAGCTGTGCAATACTTCCTATTAGAATATGTAACATCATAATTTGCAGTTTTCTGTATATGGAGTTGATTTTTAATGTATTGCATTGTATTAGGTTGTTGTAGTTTTTTTTTGTATTGTATTGTACTTTATCTCATAATAAACTGCATTTCCAAACAAGTAAATACAGTTAGTAATTTTACATTAGGATTTTACTTATTTTCATTAAAGTCATATGGAAATATGCTTTAAGAAGACTCAGCTGCATGACACACTTGGCCATCTTTCTATATATTTTTTCCTTCTTCTGGAGCAAATATTATAATTTGTAAAGGTCCAATGGCAGAAAGGGTCAATTGGTAATTGGCTGCATTTTCAAAAAAAATAGGAATCTGACATTCCCTCAAACTTTCCCTGGTGGAAATCAATTACTGCTATTGAAACACATGGACCTGGAAGATTTCCATGAGGGAGTGTTTAAGGGAACATCTGATTCCCTGTTTTATAAATAGAGCCCTATGTAGATAAAACACACAAATAAATGCATTTACTTGCATGCATATTTATTAATACATAGTCACATTTATTTAATAAAGTAGAATTCTGATAGGACCAGGGAGCAATGTGACTGAAAACACATCACTGCATTGCTTATATTTATTATCCACTCACAGGCTGGAGGCAGGTGCATGACAGCCTGAGCTTACAGAAAGGTTGAATGATACTGGTTGTCACTAAATCCAGAAGACTTGGCACCTCCAGATTTTAATGTGTACCTGTTCTTTGATCATCAAATCAAATAAGAGTAAGTTTAATATATTGACACATGCCCCAGTGTATCATTTTGAAATAGCTTAGAATGTGGGACCATTATGATTATGCCCACATTAACAAAAATATATTGATGGTGATATATTGGGAAAAGGAAAATTAGAATTGGCAGTCATAGGCATAAAGTAAACAGTACATTGGCATAAAGAAAAATAACGGATTAATTTGTTCGTTTTTTGTGCACTAGAAGTTCCATGCAATCGGCATCTCAATACATCTTTGCATAGATGTCCATGCTACTCAATAACCTGTCCCTGTCCATTGGACTTTCTGCAAGATATCAACAAAACCTAACGTTTCTTATGCTTTAACCTGCAGTTTTGTCATCAGTTAGAGCTATTTACAATCCAAATATTTTTTTCTGATCCAGTACAAGCGAAGTATTTTTTTTATATTCTCAATGGGGCGCTGCGTGTAAAAACAACTTATAAATGATTTTCTTTCTTGGTGGGCAGAGTGTAATGAGCTTTTAATTCAATAATGCTGCAAATTATATTCCCTGATAGTTTACTTTAATGACATGCAGTTTACTACAGCTGGAAAGTTGTCTGAAATATGCCAGCATTGATTACATTTCTGATGCGCTCTAGAGACATTTAAATGCATGTCAAACCTGAGGGAGTGCAAATAAATAGATATGTATACAGCACATTTCATTGCAAACTATCTTGTACATCTTTTCTTTTAAAACATTTTGACAATTGCAAAGATCTGATTTGCATGTAATAATATATTTTTTGCCTATTTAGGAACTTGTACTATGCTAGAAACGATTGGAAAAAACAGAAAATAAATAACTTTATAACATCTGGCAAATATAATTATGAACTACAGGGGTAATGCTTGAGAATTTTAGTGTACACAACTACAGTAATTTAATGCTTAGAGAGTTTTTGTTGTCAATATTGTTAAACCAGAAATACTAAACAAAGAAGGTAAATTCAAGAATGAATAAAACAAAGTACTTAGAACATGAAATAAATTAATTCTATTTCAATGTTTGTTTCTATTAAATGCTTAGAATGAACTTTTGTCAGAGTGACAGATTCACTTTATATTTCACTCCTGTCTTATACATAGGGTCCTCCCACCCTTCTACATTGACCTTATTACCTGCCATAAATTGAAAGCCTCAGGTACACTCCAAGTCCCCAAATATCAGTGGCCAGGTCTGAAAAGTATCTGTTCAAGAAGGAACCAGATTATTTGAATGGTCAAAGTAACTGGTTTACTTTTGATTATTAAGACCACTGTGTTCCATAATTAAACTATTTAGAAAAACTATTTCTGGTTTGGGGGCAAATACTATCTTTACGATAGTGAAGATTTGGATTTACAGATGATTCACAGATAACATTGAATATTACCAAACTATTCATACTTGTTTTTAATATAAACTTTATCATGCATATAACAGCATTTTTTATTCATGAGTGCTGAAATATTGGTTGTATGCAATAAATAAATAATGTGATACAATTTAAAGAACTTTATGATGCCTCTACCCTATTGGTCAGCTGGCTTTGGTACTCCCCTTAAAAAAGCACGGCAGATTACAACTACATGCAAACATACAAGGCAGATGTTATATTTATTTCTATGACCTTCACAATGTTTCATATGAGCTCAAAGATGAATCGGTTAAATGATTGAAATAAAAGGATTAATGTTATTAATTTTAGGTGTGTCTCCAGCATGGCATTTATGCACAATCTGCGAAGATTGTCTTTTTCAAAATTTACACTTAAATTTTTAGTTTGCTATCCCTAAATATAAAGATTAAAATTACTGTTACCTTATTGGCAAACTGTTCCATTGGTTGATACTTGAGTTTGGTGGCATTACTGGGAAAAGCATTATTATATTTCATGGTGAATACTCTGACTATTGATCAACTATTGTATACAGTATGTATGCATACATTTTACATTTGAGAGATTTATTTGCTGCTAAAACATATTCTTTGTAACACACAATGATCCATATGAAGTACTGAGGAGATTCCTATATAAAATGAATAATGGTATTATGTCTGCAATAGAGACACTGACCAATAGAGTCATACACAAAAGGATGAAAAGACAAATTTATAATAAATATGATTTGATTTAATTATCAATCACCTCCTTAATGATACTTGAACAATGCAAACACATTTCAGAAGCAGTGTATAATACAATACAATACGTTTTATCAAAGCTAACTGAAATGTTGTTTTTTTTATTAAGTGTATTGGTTGGGTGCATAAACAGCATATGCTACCTGCCAGACTAAAGCTATTAGGTATTTTGTTTATATCCCCTATCCCCTCCCTCCAAATGATTGGTGCATTGATTATAAAAACTGTATGTACAGGTAAATTGTGATGCTTGAGGTAGCCCACATGAGAAATTTTAAAATGCTAAATAATTTTATTTAATTTTTTAAAATGTATTATTATTGGCAATTAGGCATACATGGTATTTGCCATAATGGGTTTTTTATCTGACAATGTTTGTGGGTTGGTATGAACTACTAAGGCCTGCTCAATATTAGGTTTTACAAATACAATAGGAACACCTATGCCTAATCAGTACTTGAACCTTATAATACTATGCAAATGATAATGCAGTTGTAACAAACTTGACATATTTTTGTGTTACATACGCAAATATATTTCAGAAAACAAAACATGTTTTGTAAGTTAGTCCTAGCTTCTGCTTATCTGTATCTGCAAAATATCTACTTCATCCTTTTTCTTATTGGAAACCAAGAAACTTTGTTCAGATCCCAAGTGAGATAGAATCTCCCAGTGGCTGAGCTCAGATGTATGGGAAAAATCCTATGATTAAATGCATCTTTGCTGTTGCAAAGCAAGAACATTACAAAAATTGAGTTAGCTATCCTATGGTGGGAGGCTGCTGGCATGTAATAGCTTTTGATTGATGATTTGGGGTTTCATAAAAGGCTCTTCATAGTAGGTGCTGAGCTGTATTACTTTAACTTTGGTATAGCACCTGCCTGCAGGCTGGTGGAATGATACAGATCCATCCACTTCACTGCTATAATTTCAAATTATATTGATCATTACAAAGATAGCTGTGCAGGTCACCTAAAAACTAGTGCAGACTGTCTCTATTTTGTGACAAGTTACATGATCACAAAGTCACCTTAATTGCGTTCCTCTTTCAGATCTGATTATACCACTGTGCTTCATGTCCATTTATGTGCCAAAAAATCTAACTGACCTCATTTCTGACCTATTGTATCTCTTTGCATTAGGTAACCTGACAGTAGTGAGAGAATAACTCTATTTTTACATTGGGTATTAGAAATAGATGGTATAGCAAGATATGATACTGTGTATAATTCGACACCTATATTTATTGGAAATTTACTCATGGTTACATTAAAGGGCTAGTAAATCTAAAACAAATGTCCTAAAAAGTGCTATTATATTTCCCAAAAATGTATGTAAATGTTACATTACCTACAAAAAATAGAGACATTTCCTATTCATAAAATAGTTCTATGTGCTATTATAATGGGTTGGCCACCAGTTTAACCCTAAAGGCATATTATAAATGGAACCAGTTTACTGTGGGTGAAAATATCTATTCACACTACAATAATTTCATTTAAAATAATATACAATTCTAATAATTTCCTGAAACAATGTTTTACTACCTAGACATTTTTTATTTTATAGGCAATTTGTCTGCATTATAGCTAAAAATTTAAAATGCAAAATACAGAGCTTAATTTAAGAGTACTAACCTGGCACATATCATTGCCTTGACATTCCGGATACTCAGTGTACCGATCATTAGAAATCATTTTGTTCTGTTTGAATAATGTGCTGTCAGGCATACCTGAGGGTAGTTAGGTCAAAAACGGCAGATTTGCCTTGTCTTGACATAGGCACACGAGGTATTAATGACTTGTTTCCATAGTATGGATGTATAGTAATCATATAATATATGGTCATGGTAAGCTTAATTTATTTATGATAATGTATTTATTTTGACGCCAAAACAATTACAACAACAATAGGTAAACAACCCACCAAATCATTTTCCCAATGTCTGATGGTTGCTTTAAATGGGTAATAGAAAATCACTTTTTTGATTAGTGTATGATCTGTTTTATCATGTTAACAGATTAAAATTTAATCCATTGTCTATTTACTAAATTTATATGGTTGAACAACTATTCAATAGAAATCAAAACAGTAACACTCCCTTTATTGACGAATAGTTAAAAATGTAGTAATATATGGCTGGGAATTAAATACATGGCAGACATTTTAATCACAGCCTATATAATATTATTCTATTATTACTCTTACTGCAGACTGTAGGGAAAATACAGAAACAACAGGAAAACCTGCTGCTAAAACAAATATATATATAATATAATATATAAATATATATAATAACAAATATAAATAATATATAATATTTAATTGATGATACTAATATACGGTACTTCTCTAACAGCAACCAGAGGCTCTGCCGTTGTGCTTAGACCATTCAATACATACAGTATTATTGTAGTGCCAAAAAAAATAACTGACACTGAAAGTCCAAATTACCAGAATGGTCAGTGAAATACTGGCCAGATGTTAACCCTTTTTATAATGTACATTCCAAAGCTGATATTGTTGATAACAGGTATGGAATTATTGATGAAACAATTTTAATATTTTAGTCAATTGAGGACTAGCAGCGTGGATACAGGTATGATATTTACTGATGTGGTACCAAAAGTTATGGTTGGCTTGTCTTTTGATTTACCATACCACCATGCATACTATTTACCTTGTCTCAATAAGACAAATCACCACTACACTCGCCCTCATAAAATGGGTATAATACATGTACTCAAACTTTGCAAAGTCATCACTTACTTAAATGTAAAACCTTGACTCATTAAAGTCTTGTATATACGCATACACAATTCAGCTTCTCTATAAACAGCGTGCATGCAATAATTTTTAAAACATTTGTAAAGCTTTGAACAAGCTGCAAGCAACTTTGTATAAGCTTCCAAAAATAAACTTTGGGTCCAGTTAAAAGGAGGATAAAAGTAAATCTAAATGTAACTATTGCCTGTCATTTTACATAAGCTGATAACAGGCTTCAGCATCCTTTATTTAAATGTCAAGCACTGCTGTAGCTTACTGAAGCTTGCTAGCATTTAAGATTTTAAAAGTGACAGTCAGCAATCTCATTTAAATATGGGTTTAACATCCTTAAACTGGATCTGAATTTATCTTTAAGGCTTAAAGCACCCTGGTCCTAATTCTTGAGCAATGGTTGTTCCAAAGTTGCTGCTCTCATGCAAGATGACGTCTGTGTGAATGCAGCAACAAGTAAATCAGTAATATTAAAGTAACAAAGACTAAACTTTGGGCAATTGTTAGCAAATAGAAAACACTTTTCTCTGGCTATGAGCCTCAACTAGTGTCAGCAAACAGTATTAGTCAAAAAGCTGTGTTTTGGTCTCTTCCTTTAATTACTTTTCTTCAGGATTGGCTAACAATGTTTTTTCTTGGCAGTTGTAGGAAAGTTTGTAAGGCAGAGGCAGACATGGACTCTTTAGTTATCTGTCCCTGTAATTACAAATTAGATCAGTAGCCCTCTGGGTTAGCAGGTTAAAAAGTACATTGTGAACCCCATTTGCATGGCATGGCATTGCAAAGTAGAAAATGCTTACTTTGTAACAAAAAATCAGAATGTTAGCCCTTGTATTAACAGTAAATGGGTATGCAATTTAATTTAGCCTATTGCACAGCTAGACACTGGCACCATAAGTCTTCCAAAAATTAGAGCTTTAGTGCTTCAATTTTAACTATTTTTGGAGTGGAGGGTGTTGATTTTAAATGATAAAGCTTATGCCAGGAGCATTGTGATTGTTAGGCATCAAGTAACTAGAATTATTGCAGAATGAAGATATACTGTATTGAGAGGAAAACAGAAGCATCATAGCAGTAGCAGCAGCATCACCAGGTAGAGGGTGGTATCTTAATTTAATAACTATATGCTCAGCCCTAGAGAAAGTCTTGGCAGCATTCTGCAGTAATTGGTGTAATTTACCAGGTGTGTGTGAAAGCCATCATAGACCCAAGCCTGGTTCATCTTGATAAAAGCTGTGATAAAAACCCTTTCTAATAAGATCCTTTTGTTAGGGTAGACAAGTATCACTGGTGCAGGTTCTGCAAGCTCGGATCCATTTTGGATATAGTTGATCAGGTCTTCATCTCTGAAATTAGTGGGTATCCAAGCTAAGCTGACATACTCATTGTTCATCACAGCCAAATGTTAATTGTGGGCGCTAACTGTGGATAAGTACAAACTGTCTGCAACACTGCTTCCCTTGCTTTTTGTAGACCATGAGTGGAAAAACTGTGATTGTGTGATCAGATTGTTTTCAGCAGGAAAGTATGTGCATAGGCAGCTTAAAAGTACTTTCTTCTAGTGACATATGTTTGCTTCCTCTTCTCTGGTAAAATGACTTCTGGAACTGGGCTTTGTATTGTGGATTCGTGAGGGTTGCCATGCAGTAATGTGACCTATAAGAGTTAACTGCTTATTGTCGGCATGGGAAGAAATAAAAAGCTACTCATGTCTCCCCAGAATTCGGTTGGATGCAGTTTTGTAAGGAATGGATTTTTAGAAATGACAGGCATGTCTGTGGTTTTGCAGTCTGTGAAAACATATCACAGCTTGGTTTTGCTGAAGCTGATTAAGGAGCCTATTCCACCCCCACCCACTATGTCGAGTGCCAATGCCCCTTCCTTTTATTTTGCAGGTGCTACTCCTATTTTTAACAATAGTAACATTTAACATATGTTACACAAACCAGGAATAAAATTTCCTTTTCAAAAATTTACATGACTGTACATGTTACTTTTGAACTAAAATATGAAATAGGAAATGCACAGGCATACTTTTTTTGAGTAGAACTGTAAGGGTAAAAGAAAAAGCTTTTTAAAACACATCACCGAAATCACTAATAAATTCCTTGTTTACAAAAGTACAAACTGTGCTACTGTAAACATAACCAAATAGGCTTTCTTTTGTGTAGAATTACCAGTGGTAACAGAATTGCTTTATAAAACACTCTGGAACAAATCTTGAACAGACTTTGCCATTCACAAAACTATAAAATGTGTTACAGCAAACAAAAGCAAATGCAAAGGTAAAACCTTTTTTTTTGAAAATTAGCAATAGTAACAGATATTGCTTTTGACACACATCACCCAATCGTGAATAAAATTCCCTGTTTGCAAATGTATAAACTGTATTACTGGAAATATATGCTCAAACACAGGTGTATCGGGAATTGAGTTAAATTACCCATTCATGAATTTATAAGATATGCTACTGGAACTTTATGAGCAAATGCAGAGATGTGATTTCATTTTTTGGATGAACATTACAATTGTAACAAAAATCTTTTTAAAACACATCACCCAAATATGGGATGGAATTCCTCATTCGCAAATGTACAAACTATTACTGGACCAATAAAAGTACACACAATTTTGTGCTTTAGGTATATTTGTGGGGAATAACAATGGTGACAGACAAACAAATTGCAAAGGAATGCAGACTGTGTTGTACTAGTCACATAACTGCGAACCTTTAATTGAGACAGGTGATTAATTAATAACAAACCATAGTGCCAACACAGGTTATAAACTGAAGAACAGCAGTAGAAAGCAGTGATCTAACTGGTGGATATTGCGGTCATAAAAAAAAAAAAAAAACACTTCAGAACTTGCCTACATCAAACAATCTACACACAAATCCTTCATCCACCTAGTTCCAAAATCCCTTACAGTCTCCTGAGTAGTTGAAGTAAACTATAGTATTTCTGCCCTAATGTCACATTAATATTTTTTAACTGCAATCAGTAGCAATTCCCTGACTACCAGTAGTATTGAATACACTGAAATGGTAGCAGGAACAGGGCTCGGCATTATTGGGGTAAGGATGAAGCATAAAACATGTGATTCTGTCATCCAGTAGGATACCTGCCAAATGAACAGCAAACAGCAAAACTATGGGCTAGTTTTTTTTAAGGTTCTCCCAAACTAGAGAAAATAGACTATCATGGGAGAACTTGGGTGATCCAGCAAACCTGGAATGGTTCTCTTAACAAAACATATGTAATTACCTGGTAAATGTTTTTATTCCAGGACCAAATCCATTTGAAGTTTGCTGGATCAGCCAAATTCTCCCATGATATATCTTTTCTCCTCGTCTTGGAGAACTGTAATAAATCAAGCTTATTGTGTATTACTTTCCAAATTTCCCAAGGCAAAAATTTCCTCGAACTTTTGATGGTTCCACAAAATTTCGGGGAACCGATTTCACGAAACCATTGGAAGATCAAGGAAATTATAACAGGAGGATTCCCAGGATTCCCTGGGAATACTCCTGTTTGCGATCCCCAGGGCACTAGAGGTTAGTTAACCACGGCCGCATTTATTGAGAAGATCTCCGGCACTAGAGGTTAATTAACCTCTAGTGCTGGGGATCACAGTGGAACTGCAGATGAACTCTCAATAGAGTAAGATAAGTACAGCCCAGTGACCATGGGAACTGAACTGCAGATGAACTCTCAATGGAGAAATTCAGTTGAGAGTTCTTCAGGATTGCCAAGGATTCTCAGGGCTGCAATCATTCTTGCTGCCCTTGGAATCTTGTTTGTGATCCCCGGCATTAGAGGTTAAATGGGGACAAGCCTCCCCATTCAGAACCTCGTTTCCTTGGCCAATCAGAGAGCACTAGTGGTTTTGAATGGGGAGACTTGTCCCTATATAACTTCTAGTGCCAGGGATCGCAGACTGAGCTGATCAATGAAGGCAGCTGCATCAATGAATGAATGAATCAGCACAACTTGCGTTTTTTTTTTTAAATTCGAGCGCGATCGGCGAATTTACACTGGCCATTCTCGCTTACAATTTCGGTAAACGAGAACACCCAAATTCGCAGCGAGATCGAGTTTTAAAAACTCGCTCCCTCATACCTATTCACTAACACAAATATTTAACTAGTCAATCACATGGCAGGAGCTCAGTGCAATTAGCTATGTAGACAATGTCATGATGACTTGCTAAAGTTTAAAGACAAAAAAAAATGATGTGACTTTGTATCAGTGAAGCTGGGTGATCCAGCAAACCTGAAATGTTTGTTAGCAAATGTTTTCAATACTGGACCAGATCCATTCCAGGTTTGCTGCATCACCCAGCTTTCCTGTTGAAAGTGTATCCTCTCCAGCCTTGAGTAGCTTTAATAAATCAGACACTGCAGTGCAGTGGTTTGGACTGCTGTTACCCTAGGACAAGCAGAGATTGAAAAAAACTGATGCAAGAACCACATCTATGGACAAGTAAGCTGCAATATATTACATTTATGTTTCTGGGTTTAAATATATTTATAATAATATTATGACCATTTATTACTTTGGGGGTTTAAAAGATGCTGCCATCTGAGTGTTAAGGCATAACAAAACTTTCAATACAAGATACACCCACCTATTTCTTTGAAAGCAGAGTTGAGGAATAATAAAAGGTTTGAATTGATTATGAACTGGAGGAATTCACCTTGATCATCAAAGCATTCGGTGTAAAGATAATACAGCTTATTAGCTGGTCAGGAGTGGTATTAAATTATATATTATTTTTGTGTTTTCAGATAATTTTTTTTCTATTTTACTTTGGTCTGTGTTGGTATGACAAAGGTGAAATGATAAACCATTAATTGTTGGCTTTGTTCTGTTTACCTTGTCATTAGTTTAGTTGTTATTTTTTTTATTGCCTCATTTTATGTTTTTTATTTGAATTAAACACGCCCAACTGAGAGTATTTCAATGAACAGTTTAAAGTCAAACCCATTATTGTGTCCTCCAAAGTTTTCTAGATTTTAGACTAGCAACATAGGTGTATTATATACTTGTATTATAAAATAAGAAAGCATGGTTAGTAACATTTAAAAATGGTCTTTAGACTCTAAAATGTGAATGCAGCTTGTAGTTTTGCAGATTAGACCAGTTTCTATAGAGCAATGCCTCTTAACATTTTTCCATTTGGAAATCTTCATAATCCAGTTAATTTTACCTTTGTGTTCCTGCAAATGTTCCCTAGGTCTTAGATATATTTTACTGAATTATGAAGTGAAGTGAATTTTACAAACAAGATTTTTTTTTCGCGTAGTGGATCTCCAGCCAGAAATGTGATAATACTTTGCACATACTTGATAATCCGTCCAGTTCCCAGTTCCACAAATCAGTTCCAGAGTGAGGCTGACTATACTTTCTAGTTGCCAATCAAACTGAAAATCAGCCTAAACATTGGTGCATGGCTACGTACATTTCTCATCTATTATCCTCTGAAATCCCCTGCCCACTATTTGCAAAAGAAGCGATACAAAACTGTGGCCATGTGACTGCACATAAAACACTAAAATAAAGCAGAACTTCTTTATTACAGAAGGGATAGGCAATGTCTCTATATTTAATCAAATGTATCTATATAAAAAATCAAATATAAAATAACCTTACCTGACTGATTTTTAAATATATAATAAAGGTTGGATTAACCCAGTCATGCCATGTAGGAATTCATTAGGTCCTAGCTGCCGGGAATACGGGATGTGGTCGGTATCCTGGCCTCCTATGATGACAAGTGCATGCATTTATTTGACGTAAGAGGCCAGGTATCAGATAGGTATGTTTTATTTCAGAAGGGACATCGCCTGTCCTATTCTGCAATAAGGCCCTGCCTGATTCTGAAAGAGGAATTTTAGCTCTACTGTAAGGTATTTACCATTTGATTTCTAAACAGGTTAATAAAGAAAGTGACAAAGCAGTTTTTTATTGGCATGGGATATTAGTTGTATTGTGCCTGACCAAAATCAGTCAAAATTTGCAAAAATAGACACCATTGAGCATCTCCAGAATTATTATCAGCATTGACCTAATTAGCTTGTGTAGCCCTGGTATGGGGGGGGTGATGTAAATGACCCTCACAAACCAGGCTATGGCGCTAACCTGTAGATAACAGAGAGGATCCTGGGCCTTCGCTATATGGAAGAGTGGGGATAATAATAAAGATGGCAGTGCCTCCACCCAGGACAGGGTCTCTGTTAGCAGAGGGGCTCCTTTCCTGGGACATTAACCAGAAATAATAACAGTAATATAAGACAGCACCTGAGGAACCACTACACCCAGAATACAACATTAACCATTGCAGCTAAATGAACACACAGGTTAGAGTATTTGTAAGCTTTATATCTCAAAACAGTAATAAAAATATTTAAAATCCATAAACATCAATGAGTACACATAGCAGAGTCCTGAGGGGAATTGTGCACAGATATACCCGGGTATATATACAGTCTATAACCACAAATACCTCCAATTTTGATCAGTGTCAGGATGAGTTGCAGAGGCCTCTGGAGTTGATGGTAACAAAGATGTCCTGATGAGATGATCCTGAAAACAGCAGCAAGGAGATCCTCCAACTGACAATTGGGCTGTGTATGCTGTGATCCTGGATTGCAGGGATGCAGGGATGCAGGCAAAGTCTCTGGAGTTCAGGAACAATTTATCCGCACTACCACTTAGACCCTAGAAATCACACTAATTTGCCAATGCAACCGGACCTCTGCTCCCTTTGGGCCATTGGATGCCTAACCTATGCTAGATGTAACTAGACAGAGGGTGCAGATCAGCAAAGATAACTGAAAGGGCTGAACACATATATATTTGTGTATGTAGCTGATACACTGACAGTAGGGATATCCCAAAGTGATCTCTGATAACAGATATCACATATACCCCATTAATACAGAGGGTAATAATCTCTGATAACAGATATAACATATACCCCATTAATACAGAGGGTAATAATCTCTGATAACAGATATAACATATACCCCATTATTACAAAGGGAAATAATCTCTGATAACAGATATCACAAATACCCCAGTAATACAGAGGGTAATAATATAATACTGCACTATACACAGGCACAGCAGTCAGTGTGTTCTGGAAGGTATGCAGGCACTTACCCTGGCTGAGCACATGTTCTCATCTCTGCCCCTGTACTTTCTGCATTTCCTTATATCCTGGTGTGGTATCTAAGGCCACTGCCAGGGGCAGGAAACACTTCAACAACTTTATTTGCATTTTACAAAGTTACAACTCAGCTAGCAGATAGAAAAAATGCAACCATCTACACTCGAATTAAACACATTAAAAGAATATAAAGTAATACATCGGGGTGAATATCCACTTCATCCAGTGAGATATATGGTTTGTACATAATACTTAACATTTGTATCTCATACCTATTTAGCTGCATGCCAAAATCATGTTCTTATGACTTCCTAGTTTTCCTTTACACTCTCAGCTGCTCACCCAATACAACTTTAACTTGTGAGAAGGCACTGGGAAATTTGACTGTAAATATGGAGTGCTCCCAGCCAGCAAATAACAGAGCACCATCATATGTGGCGCAGGGTCTTGAAATGGATGATAGTAACGGTGATGAAGAGAACCAGACCAGCCATTTTGGATAAGTTAAGAACATCTGTGCATGTGTTCATTATCAAAATAACTTGATTTACATTTCAGTGATATACCTTCAGTATATACCTCAAGGTATTAAAGATGCAAGACTTTAGGATCTGTTTGGTCTCTTCCTTATGCTTTAGTCAATTCATAAGTGAAATATAATGACCGAAGAACATGATATACAGAATACTTGTATATCTATACACACCAGCTTTGCTTTAGGGCTGCTGTCTGTGTTTATTGGCAAAATCAGCAACCAAAATAAACAATCTTCCTTCACAGGGGTTAGTGTCCACATAAAGTCCATGAACACAAATATTTAGCCTCCTGGCTGGCATGGACAAAATTTACTTTTTTTTCAACATACAGACTGACACACAGCCAGTCTAACCTACAGCCACACACTTGCTGCTTAGCATAGACAGTGCAAAATAGCCTTCTTGGCCTTAGGAAGTTGTGGGGTCTGAAATTGTGAGTCTGCCCCATCTTGCCCCAGCAGAGAAACCTAGAGGCTCCTGCAGACACATCCACATCAGTGCTGGTCTTACCCTAGAGGCAGTGGACCTTATTTCATACAGCTCTCCAATGCTGGAGAGGATACACTTTCATCAGTGAAGCTGGGTGATCCAGCAAACCTGGAATGGATTTCTTCAAAGTATTTATTCAAAGTAATTTGCTATTTGCTAGCAAATGCTTTAAATCCTGGACCAGATCCATTCCAGGTTTGCTGGATCATTCAGCTTCACTGACAAAAGTGTATCCTCTCTAGCCTTTGAGAGCTTTAATAAATCAGGCCCAGTGTCTGAAATACTTGATACTCAAGTGACAGGTACTTGAAACAGGAATACATATCTTTAAAAAAAAAAATCCTACTGAGTTCAGGAGTACTTTAAGCCTCCATTTGATTTATAGGCAGATTTATGAGAATGGCACACTAACTAACCACCTCATGTCTCGTATCTGTATATCTTTTATGGACCAGACGACATTTTACATTTCCCTAAGTACTATATATATTGTTGGAGGGATAAACTAGGCTTTCCTTTGGAAATATTGTTATGCATGATTATCACTTTTTAAAGACAGCATGATTGTCTTTTCTAATAAATCTTTTGGTTTTCAACAGTGTTAGATTAAAAACAAATAGCTATACTGAAATAAAATGTACATTTTTCTGTCCCGTGTAAAAGGACAAAATATTGTTTTTGGTACAAAGCAAAGGTATTTGAAAATTATGAGACAAATAAGAAAGTAAAAATGAAAATCAATGTAAGTGAAAAAAAAATAAGAGTAAAAAAAATGCAAAAAAAAGGTCAGATAAAAGCTGGTAGTAGTTAGTTTCATTCATATGGACTTGTTCGGTAATGTTGAAGATGATTATTTATTGGAAAAGCTGGTAAAAACATAGAAGTATTCATGAATACAGTATAAAAATAGACATCAAACAATCTTGAATTTTTTGATAAATTAAAAACGTAGAAGTTGTTCTTGCAGATATAGTTTTTTTGGAGTCTATAAATTAACTAGAATGCACAGAATAAGGACACAAGAGTTTCTGTGTCTGACAATTGTCAAAAAAGAACCTTTGTATTGGTAAAGTAAATTAGATAATATTCACCCTCTCTGGCTCAGAAAAGAAGATGTTTAGAAGATATTCTGAAGATGTCAGGTTTTCATTTTACATTTTTTTTTTTTTTATTATTAAACTTAGAACAACTGCAAGTAACTATGTTACATATGCTTCATTTACGCCACAAACAATGCTACTGAATGCACGTTGTAGATGTAATGCCATAATAATAATTACTAAAATCCATCACACTAAAGGGTTCCTAGAGTGTAACAAAATGGCATCTAACAGACAGCAATGATAACTAAAAAATAGAAATACTAATAAAGGCCATCATGAGGCTTCAAGAGCAACTTCAACTATACATTTTACATATTTGATAAAACTTATACCAATGGTAATAGCTTACAAAACAATAAAACTTAAAAAATGATTATTTAGGTCCATAATAGGAGTTTGGTATGATTTTAATATGCCAAGAATTTTACTCAATTGAAAACAATTTACCACAATATAACACTATGTAATAAAAGACTAAATTGTGGGATGTCAGTTGAAAGGCTATACTTTGTTATCCTTACCATGTTCCAGTTTCCCTGCTTGTTATTTTGTGAAGCATTACAATGTTCCTAAGCATTCACATATGGTAAATTGTAATTTAACGTTAACCTATATTTTGCTCATACTGGATAAACAGACAGGTTTGCTTTATTCTACAAATGCATCCTATAATTACATTTTCTTCCATAACATCTTAATATTAAACCAGCTTTAGGTATGCATACCATTCCCATGTGCTACCCCACAGTGTGTGCCTGACCGTCCAATCATTAGGTCTGGTTTCTGTAACTCGGGGGTAGGAGTAGGATTTTTTATTGCTCAGAAAATCAAAAGTCACAGGTCAAAAGGTCAGTGTACATAAATATGATTATGTATAAATATAAGTATAAATATTTATCTTATAAACTTATAAATATAATTTATAGGTTTTTAGTTGCCTGTATGGTGTTCACCAATAAATTGATTTTACCAGAGGTTCCCCAAGACCTCAACATTATTTCAGGGGTTCCTTGAGACCTAAAAGTTATTTTAGGAGTTCCTCAGGTAAGGCTGGTCTTGGTTGAAAATACAGTTCCAGTTCCCCACAATGTTGTTTGGCAGCTATTGTAATGTCTCCAGTAAAGACCCTCCTGCTCACCTTCCCTTTCATCCGTATGGAATAGAACACATTGCTTGGCAGTAGCAACCAAAACGATCACTAATCATCATTTCAAGCAAAAATATTTGAACTTCTGTGCACAGCTATAGTCTCTAATATATCATAATTCTTGACTAAAGAACACTATTGTAAAAATGTAAGACACATTGAAGAGGGGTAAAGTTTTTTTAGAGTTGAAGGAAAAAATACTTGACTTTCATTTAAGGTAAAAAGAGCAAAGTATAATTAACAAAAATGTGTGTTTTATGAATTCATTAGTTCTCTACCAATGTAGTAATCTTGTGCAACATGCTATATTTAAATCCATTATTGTTTTCATTCAATTCAACACATACATATATGCTATTAACATTTACAAAATAAAAAACAGTTGTCAAAAAACAATATAAAAACTTGACATGTGATAAATGTATATGTATATAAATGAGTTTATTGCAGAGAACATTGTGTGCTCCTTAGTGCCATTCTGGGCCAGGAAAGTTTGGTTATTTTTTTTTTATTGGTCCCAAAAGGTACTTTTTTTAGAGGGCTCATTACCAGATGTCTCTATGTCCTGGGGAAGACCAGGAGTAACACCTTCCAAGATAATATTTATGCAGAACAGAAGATGATTATCATATAGGCATTTTAGCACACAATCCCCCCGGCCCCCCTCCTCGGTAGCAAGGGCAGTTTTAAAACATGTAAAGCAAAACCCAAAAGACCCTTTACTAAAATGTCTTTGTACTGTATGTAGCTGAATTTATCTATTGCTACTTTTTATGTTTTCCAGTTGTTGGAAAGTTAGAAAGCAAGGAAATGTTTTGCATTTTAGCTGATGTGTGGGTTCTGTGGATCAGCCAACTGTGTGACTTTGCATCTGGCGAGTTTCTGGTGCAAAAAGCTTTGAAGGCATTTTAGCCCCCTAAACCTACTTAACAAAGCAGCATTGTGGCCGCACCATCCCAATAGAGTGTGGGCTTTGTAAGGTTGCTGGTGAGAAGGCATGCAAAATTATGTGCATAAAACAATGTGCATACATCTTAATAAAGTACTGAGGGCAGGCGTAAAGAACTCTGGGTGAAGCTTTTTTGAAAATCATTGGTGAGACCATGCCTTTTTTATGTATGTACTTGGTTTGTAAGAAATCCTTCTTTAACTTCCTATATTTTTCTACTTAGGTGCAGTTTATTCTTGCCATAGGTAGGTAAAGGGCAAAATTATATTTTTTAACTTCGCCATCTTCTCAACCTAGTCACTTGTGTGTCTCAAGTGTTCTTTAACTTAAAAAAAAAATATTACCATGTGATCTATTCAAATTGAAGAAAAGCATCATATACATGTTTTTTTTTCTACTCCTTGGCTCATCAACTACTAAGATCTGTTGTTAAAAAAAAAAAAATTCAATGTATGTCCCATGATCTCTTTAAACACTCACTAAATACGTGACACTAGATTTTAACACATCTGTCCTATAGCTGCCATGGACTCTTCCTGCTGCATTGGGAAAATGCAAAGTGATCCCCCCCCCACCCTTCACAATGGTATAATAAAGAAATTCAAGTATAGCTAGTCCAGCTGCTGATACAAATAAGAGTTGACAGGGATAAAAAAAAGGAATTATTGTACTGGAGTTTCAATCCTAAGGACTAGGTAATATTCACCAAGTATAAAATGGTGTCATGTTAGCTATAGAAGTAATAGTGAGAAAGAAGCATTTACCATAAATTTACCAATCGGATGAGACTTCTCAACAATACTACTTACGAGGAACTTATGAAACATGAACCTTCAAGTAATGCACTTATGTTGTTTATCCTTCACAATTAAGTCCAAGAGCTAACACACTGACTTTTGCACTATTGCAAATATTCTCCTTCTTCACAAAAACTTTAGGTCAACAAACTGTTATGAGGAATGCCATCCAGTATTGCACAAGTCTCTAATCCATTGTGATTTCCTGTAAATCAGTGTTTAGATCAGGATAAAATAGGTTCACCAGCATATTCTTCCATAATTGGAATTACATAGATTGTATACTCTTTTTAAAAAAAGGTACAGAATTCAGAATGAGGTTGACAGTGCTTCAGTTGAAAGTACTCCTGGTATGAGATCATATGCTTCTCTTTCAACTTTATTAAAAATGTCTGAGGTATCAGAGCTGATATTCTTTGTTGATGTTCCAGTTTTACCCTCAAGCCAATAAGTTGTCATGTCTCCTTTGCCCTAAGAAAAGCACAGGTAAATTGCATAAATGCAATGTAATTAAACATCTTAGGTACCTGACAGGGTAGGGTTCAGAAGTCCATGTATATCCAGTTATAATAGTGCTTTAGGTTATACCTGGTAACAGCCCCCTACTACTACTTCCAATAATTGATGTATGCTTTCAGTTAAATATGAAAATTGTACTTCTCCGTTGATGGCATCTGTCAGTATATGCAGCCATTTTACTTTAATTCCTATGTATGGGATATATATATATATATATATATATATATATATATATCTGTAAGGATGTTGTATTGGAAATTATCTACATAAACTACATCAACAACTACTTGTTTGCAGGACCCAGGTTCTCCCTGCAACAGGTTGCTCCGTTGTCCTAGGGGGGATTCTAACAACACCCCATGGCACGTGCACCCCTTTGTATAACAAATAAATAAACATCAGGAGTTCTCATTTCTCTGGTGACATGTTTGTTATCAATCATTAAAATGAAGAATATACAGTAGAAGTCAGAACATAAGCATGACTGTCAGACAACTAGCATTTTTAAAAGAAGATCAGTAATACCGTACAAAGAGACTGCTGTAAACTCTTTATTTCTCAGTAATAATCTTTAACAATCCCTAGATAGTGAAATAGTGAAAACACTGTTTAAAATGGTCTCTACTTTCTGATGTGCTATGTCTGAGTTTAGTCTGACATGATCCGATGACCAAATTTTTCTTTTACCAGCTTGAAATAATTGTTTTCTTTATCAACCTGCAATCCTTAATATAACAAATTATACATCAATCTAAACTGAACTGAAAACCTCCTTTCCTCCCTTTCCTTTCCCTTTCTAACTGCTTACTGTTTCCACTTCGCTTCTGTCACTTTTATTTCAGTATGTCTCTCCTTTATTACCTCAATAAGCTTAGTTGTAGTAGCAGAGGTCCTAACTGTTTATTTCTTCATTCCTTGTTAACTAAAGGTTACAATTTATTATTTGTTTTCAAATTCAGAGTGTTCATTTATAACTATGGCTTCATTCTGGGAAACAGACAGTACCATAATTTTAGGGCCTTGGACTGGTATCTGTTTATAAAGCTGTGCCACTAGGCACAGTAGACATATTCTCATTTTTCTCTTCTATGTACACAGTTTCACTTGTTCTATTTTGTTATATTTGATATTATATCAATAAAAATTATTGAAAAGGAAGCTGAACTGAAAACACATATAATTAAATGTTAGGTTAGGTAGTTAATTACTTTATGCATAATTATACTGCATATTCATATTTGTTTTGTGTAACATTCAGGAATACAATGCCATCTATTAAAATGAAAATGAAAATATGTTACAGCATCTGTAATTGAACCCATACAGCACAGCTTAAAAGATAATGTTTATTACTGAAAACATTCTATATGATTACCTTAATTGATAATGTCCCACGGCACACCAGAATATAACCTCCAATTTGTTTCAGAAGTTCATATGTAGTGGGGCTGCATTGGATTTTGAGGGCTGAAAAGAACAAAATATCTTATCACACATATATATATCACATCTTAAAATTATGCGTATGCTCTCATAAGCTTTCATAATATGTCCTGTAGGAATAAAGCTCATCTACCCAACGGAGCCCAGGTCCTTACCGGCTTGACAGGTCGGGAGCACTGTACTCCCTTGAGTTACAGCAGTACTTTCATTATCTAGGATGATTTTGGTTCAAAACATAAAGTGTAAGCGTTTTCATAGTAAAGCCTACTGAAGGCTAAACAATCCCATATGTAGAGTTAAGCTGATGGAATGGGAGCACACTAATATTATCCCAAGGCTTAGTGTTTTGGGCAGTGACAGATGAGCATTTCTGTGGATTTACAGACGTAGCATTTATCCATGTACATCATATAGCCAACAGTACACCTACAGTTTAATGAGAAAGCAAACAATCACAGTTGTCTTGTATTTCCCCATGCTCATATAAGGTCAATAAGTTAAAAGCACATCAGTGAATTATTGAATAGATACTTTATCAAATGATCAAACAAAAGACATACTATTATGTGGTTATGAACCATTAATAGGAAGCTCTGCTGTAGTTACATTGTGATACATGTAGAAGAGTCCTGGTTACAGTGCTAGCAAAATGCTCATAACATTAAATAAAAAAATGCATTGGGAAAGCATGCTTAATGCTTTAATACATATATTGCTAGAAAGAGAGAGAGTTGACAACCACTGATTTAAAAAAAAAAAGTGCAGGGTTACTTAGACGGCCCATAGAGCCTGCAAAAAACTATTTGTAAGAAGTATCTTTTTTCTGAATTTAACAAAGTCAAGCCATAGTGTTCTAGGCATATGTGAACGGTGCGCACCAGTTTAAATACACAGTTGCAATACATACACGTACATTTTTACCAACCAAGGATTTGCCACTGTGTTCCAGGCACTCTGTGCTAGCAGCACTTCCAGGTTAGTGACCTCCATATACATTTTCCATTCAAATAGTATTAACTATTTTTTATGAACTTTCAATATTATATTGAATTTCAACATTGAATTTGTTGTGATATTTAGTATGACATAAACATATGTACATTATTGTTACATGCATGTAGTATAATGATGCATTCTCCTTTGTGTGGGCCAATACTTTATCAATGCTGTAGCCATAGAAAAGTCAGAATTTCTGATCTTTTTTCTTACTGTAGGCCAGTGACTCAAAAAATCTGCAAAACAGATTATTCTAGTAATTTAAAAATTAGATCCCAATGGCAGTCTATATATTATACTAATGGCGGCTTTCAGGGACATTTTTGTAAAACTTCAGTAATTTGTAGCCATTAATTAAGGTTTTTGTAACTAAACTATTGTACATTGCCCAGAATCCTGGCCTGTTTGTTTTCCTTCGAGGTCTAGAGTTGTGAAAGCCTGGTGCAGCTTACTTCAATACAGAAAAATCCACAGAATAATGCTGTAGTTTCTGGAATGTGTTGGTATAACAAGTGTTGGAGGCTCAGCTTTCAGAACAGACTGTCAACAGACACTTGTCACTTTTTTTCTCCACCAGAGATAGCTTTGAAGTCATGCTTGGGCAGATGGTATAAGAAATGTTGTCAGGGAAGAATAAGAGCATTTTTATCTTCTCACCTTTGTTATCCCAACAGTTTATGGTTTCACAGACATTCCAGCATTAAATCATAGTCCCTCAGTCTCATAAACATCACATTTGCATTGTGGTTTGTAGTATGCAAAAATTCTGTTTCTTTCACAAAATGTAAAATTGAGATAGCCTAGGTTTATTAAAAGAACATCTGTAATGATGTCTGGAAACATGTAGGTAGACAGTAGACTTAGTGTATCATGTCCTATATTCACAACACTCCCCACTTCTTCATTGCACTGCTGGTGCCTCCAATTGTCAAAAAACTGAACACCAGATTGTGGTATACAAGTGCATGGAAATACTTGCTGGTGTAGGGCCTACAACTGCTTGGAATTCTTACTTTATCTTCTGGATAGAACATAAACTGATTTGGGTATTTGTATTCAAAGAATTAATATTGTCCGAGTTAGAGTATTTGTCAGCAATATATCCATCACTAGCTAATCAGATGTAACACATGTATCTGAGCTAAAGGTTTCAATGTCTTTTGACACACCATGTGAACACAAAGTGGTACTGACTGCTCTAATAAGATGCATGTACCATTTTAGTACTGCAGATCTGCAACCTTATAGCATTGCTTTTCTATAAGCTGACAAGGATGGATCGTTGGCTATTGTGTTTAAATGTCACAGTAGCCACAGATCAGGAGGAACTTTTACCAAGGAACTCCTTTCTCATTTATCTTTAAATCACATTCATCATTTTTGTAAGGTTATATTAAGGCTATAAAGTTTATTTATTAAAGGGTATAATTTACTGATTTTGTAGACTGCATTGGCTGAAAAAATTTTATATTAAAAGTTTCCATTATCAACATTTTTATATCTGCTGTTCTAGAAGGTCGTGGCCATCCATTTTCTAGGGGTATATTGTATGTCTGTATGTTATACCATGTTTTGTTTTAATAAGACATCAAGTCAAGTCCTTGCATGTATCAGCTCATAATTTCATAACAACCTCAGAACAAATGTTTTTTGCAGACTGGTTTTTAGCAAGCTCATGATTTTCTGCTGTTATCAATGACACAGAATGTTTTTTTCATTGGTATCATTTGACATAGCTAATAGACCTACTGCACCCTTCTTTTCATGAGTTAAATGTTTATATTGCTTTTGTGTTTGTATTACCAAACACTGACACTTAGGAATTACAGTGTGAATTATACATATACAGGAAGTTAAGGACATCGGACATACAAATGGGGCTCCTCTGCTCTCTCGTGTGCAGGACTGAGGCTTGGAGGGAGGAGGGGAGTTTTTCATGACTTGTAAAAGAAATCTTTGCTAAACACAGCTGGGACTGAGCTCTTCTGCAAGCTCTTGTAACTTTTTTATGATCAAGACAAACTCTGCAGTTGTTTCTTTTTTGCATATCAAAGCACAGCTTGCTCCAGAAGTTAATGAATGTCTAGGCTCCATAAATTTTTTTTTGTTTTTTTTTGCTTTGTTTATGATTAGCTCGCAGTCAGGATTTTATACGGTAACTGACACTGGGCTGCCTAATAATATGTTGAGACAAACATCTGTCCTAATTGCATTTATTTAAATAATGTACCTGTTCTGACTTACATACAAATTCAACTTCAGAACAAAGCTACAGTCCCTCCAGCTCATATGTAACCCGGGGACTACCTGTATATATATCACTAAATACTGGATTTTGTCTCTGTTGACCTACTAATTACCTGTCAGAATCTTTGTGATCTTGTTTGACTAAAACAGTTATCATCATATTATCTACTTACTTCAGATACCTTTAGGCTTTTTAAGTGCTTCTTCACTTCTCTTTTTTGTCAAACATTTGACTATTAGTTTTTGTTTCCAAATAATAACTAAATAAATGTTTGTCCTAAAGAAAGCATGTAAAAATTGCAGAGACATGATAATGACTGTTTTCCTGGATTGGTATGCTATGTGTCATTTTGTTCATGCCAGATCAATCTCCCCCCTTTTATGTTAATATATATTCACAAAATAGATAAAGTATTTATATGTGCTGCAAAAATATTAGGTTAGCTTTTTACCATCACTTGGAATTATTAAACACAAAGTCCGATTTTTTGGCTTCTTTTTATTATTTTTTTCCAGTGTATATGGTTTTGGTTACGAGCATGTTTCAACTTTGTTTAAACCTACTGATTTGTGCACTGAATTCCCACGTGGTCTTTGCCAGCACTGTATCTCCAACTTGTGCTTTAATGATCTCTTTGATTTTGCTGATAGGTACACCTTTGTCTATATTTAGATCAGGATCTGCCAGTAGCTTTTCTTTTAGACACATTTTCATTCTAAGAATATAATTTTAGTCTGGCTATTTGTTTGTAAATTCTGTACCTAAAATCAGGTCATTTAAAGCACAAAAAATGCTTAACATAAAAAACTGGAAAACACGAAACTGTCTATGATGTTAGGATAATAATCATTTTAAATAGTTAGGTTTGCTAGAATAAGACAAAAAAAAATCCCTACAGTTTAATGCAACAAAATGCAAAGCATGTAGCCAGGTTTACCTTCACTTGTCGATTCCATCCTTGAAGCTGTGTTCACTGTGTCTCCAAACAAGCAGTACCGTGGCATTTTTGTTCCAACAACTCCAGCAACTACAGGTCCTTAAATAATACATGTTCATTAAATTGTAGATAATCACTTCACAAAGAGATAAGAATATCTCTTTGCTTTCTGTCTGCCAAATCCTAATCCAGAACTACTGTCAAGATAGAAATCACCAGTAAATGAACTAAATAATAGGTTGTGTGTTCCTGATCTTTTCCTGATTGTGAGCTGCAGCAATACCTGCGATGACTGTTAGAAATTATGTTTACAGCACCTTCTCTTATCAAAAAAGTGGTTTAGGGAATTCAATAATTAATTGTGTTAAAAGCTATAGTTATCAATTTGTCCAGTAAATCCTAGCCTAGCCTAGGACAGGTTTATTTTCTGCTAAAATATAACATCTTTAGGAAACATAATTTTTTCACCCAAAAATATAATACAATATAGATATAAGATATATAATATAGAATAATTTTAAAACTGAACATGCACGCTTTCAATACATATTACCTTCTTCTAACATAATACCAATGTTGAAAGTTTCTAAAATGGATTGACCACAGTCCTGAATAAAAAAGGCTTTTTTACAGAAGTGATAAAATAATGAATTTGCAATTATATAGGCACATCATATTTTTATATTTATTTAGATCATTAAATATAATTGTGAATAGGCCTCCCTTCAACCTTCTCTTCTTGATGTTAAGTTTTCCAATATCAAGATTTTATTATTTGTTTTTGTTGTTAATAGTTAAGATTTGCATATTTATTGCCTGGGGACTTTCCCGTATGATCTATTCAGTCTTCCCTCATCAATTTTGCCATGTTGAAGGCAAGAATGTAGTGGCAATGGTGTCCACTCCCTAAGAGTAAATTCTTTTTTTTTTCCTGTGCTGTTGCCACATTGATATTTTGTAAATTTGTATGAAATTCAGAAAGGGGTTGAATAACTAAAAGAATGTAGGCTGTTTGTATAGCAACATGAAAAATTCTCCTCCCATGGGGTATTTCAGTTAGTTTATAAATGAAGTTATGATGAAGCTGCTGATTTAAACTATTCAATTATGTGCAAGCTTATATTTTTAGATTTCCTTGGACATGACTGAGTATTTTTGCAAAGTGAATTATCACCATGTTTAGTATCCCTTACAAAATGATATTTACCTTGGTAAGTGGACAACCTAAATTTCTTCAGTAGGCCCCCCAAAGAAATAATTGTTAAACAAGAAATGCAAGCTAGCTTTTCTGTAACATTACTTATCATGTAATTATGTGACCATATGTTTGGTTTTGGGCAGACATGATGTCATAAGAGTTTTCCTGAAGCTAACTTTCCTCAAGATGCAAATAGCCTTTGCAGTGTTAGGTGCCAGGTTCGAATTTCAGACAGCACACTATCTGCATGGAGTTTGCAGGTTCTCCCCCGTTTGCGTGGGTTTCCTCCAGTTGGGTTAATTGACCTCAGACAGTGTTTGGGATTAACATACATAAAGACAATAACATTTGATTGAGGTAAGGACATTAGATTGTGAGCCCCTTTGAGGGACAGCTAGTGATATAACCATGGACTTTGTGAAGCGCTATATAAATACTGTATGATATTAATAAATAGATCTATTGGAGGCAAATGTAAGTTCTTTTAAATATCCAATTCTAGATGAACCACTGAGCTCTTTTTTTGGGACCTGGATAGAAGAGTACTTTTGATTGGGAATAGATATATGGATCCATGTGCACTGGCTCAGGGATCAAGCGTGACAAGCATCCCTAACTAAATTTGATTCCAAAGGCTTGAAACAGGCTCTTCTTATCTGCTGAGGGATTTATACTGCTTTGAGTGGTGGTTTTCCTGAGCTGTAGATAATAGACTTTATATCATTTTTGTGAATTTACTTTATCCGTCATTCTGCATTGCTCAAGCAGTATCTATTTCACAATTTTGTCATTACTTCATATTTTGCCCAAATGTAATATTTTAGTTTGATAAAATTGATGTGAATTGATGTCTATATGTCAATATCTATGCAGTACAGTAAAAATTGGTGGAGTTGCATAACATACCAGAATGAATTCCAGCACGGATCCTAAGCTGAGTGTTTGGCTTATGAGGAATTCGAAATGTCTTGCACACAGCAACAAGGTCTAGAGCCATGCTTGCAATTTCACTGGCATGGTAAATACCATTTTCTTTAGGCACTCCAGAAACAACCATGTCTTCAGAGAAAACATATGAATTTTATATGTAAAAACACAAACATAAATTACCTTCTAAAGAAAAAAGAGCAGTATACGATAAACTTAACCCTGTATTGTGCTTGTATGCATAGCTAATTAAAAATATGTATATAAAGTAGGTCAGAATGACAAGAGTGCAGAAATGATATCTGATTTACACACATTCTAAAACGGAATATCTGGGTTATGCCTTAGTTTAAAAGACCTTATAAATATGGTTTGCCCAGTCAACTAGACTCAAAATACCATAGATTTAGTAAAAGTTAGAGGTTATGGTATAAAGGTGTATATAGGCTATATTTTTAATGTAGACACTTTCGACTAGACACTTTTTACAAATAAAGTTTAGTATGAGATGGACTATGTCATACTTAGACATAATTTAGTATTGGTTTTCAATGCAGTAACTGTGTTACTGGGATTACACATGAAAAAATCATAAAGGATAGCGGTATAACAAAAAATGCAACCCATTACTTACAGGCATCGCCTATTGTTTCTACTTTATATACGTCATAGTTGTCAATGATGTCATCAAAGGTTGTGTAGAGTTTGTTGAGGAAATCTACCACCTGGTACGGTGTACTGGTGCTGGACAAATGGGTGAACCCCACAATGTCACTATTGAGAGAAACAAGTAAATAATATTTAGGAAACATCAGTATTAATGAATATTGAATTGGGAAACAATGTACAGGAAAGATATTACTATGGTATACTATCAGAAAAAGCTTAAACTTCACTGTAACAATCAGAATCAAAGTTACTTGTATTTACTTATGCTATCAATAACCAACTTGTTTTAAAGTCATGACAGCTACCTGCAACCAAAGGACCTAACTTCAAAAATTCACATATCCCTCACCCCATATAGCCATGTGAGGAATTATCAGTGAATGACTACAGCTGACAGTGCTGTATGAAAAAATAATCACATTTTTGTACATGTACCCAATTCTCAAAAACAACAACCCTCATTCCCATCACCAGAAAGTAATGACAATGTTTCAGGAACTGTATACTGCTGATACCAACTTGTACATCACAACAGTGTTTGTAGAAATCAAAATCGTCCAATTTCATGGACTTCAGTTTCATGTAGAAGACACACTTTGTGAGAAGAGTATATTGGGGTAGTATAAATAAAGGCCACAGAAACTGACAGGTACTCACAGAAATAAATATAAAAATTTAAAAATAAAACTTCAGGAGATCTAATTTAATCTGTAATGCCAAAGCAGAATATTTTCTGTGGACTACTTCTTTGGGTCACCACAAAGAAAGGTGTAGATATAAATGTAAGGTTACTCCATCAGGTGATTAGTAAAAGAGGACCAGATTTCAACTGGCTTTTAGGCACTCAGAGTTCTGACATCCAAATGCACCTGTTGTCTTTTACCATCCCACTTTCTATTTAATAGGTCCTAACCTAATAACGGGTTTGGTTTGAATAGTAGGGGAAACCTCGCACCTGTACACACCTGCAAACACCTATACAAGCATTTTTAGGTGTTTACAGACTATTCCTATTCTAGCCTATGGAGGCAGCAGGGGNCCTGGCCTCTCCATTTAGCATCCAAAACGCATTAGGCAATGCTGCCATCTCCTGCCACCTGTCAAATACAAAATTATGATTTTGCCGATTAGGCCTGGTGGTCCTTTAGAAGCTTCTTTACATATAGCCAAACTCTTGTTGGATGCTATTAGAATAGAAAGTCAGTAATATCAATATAAATAAATATTGTATAATAATAATATTATTATATGCAAATGCAAATACATTTTTTTCCCCAGTTGGAGGAAATTAAACCGGGTGTTTTTTTTTTGCCTTCCTCTGGATCAACTATGTCTATGGAGTTTTTTTTTTTATCTTGGGATATGTTTATTTCCCTAGTGGTTGAACATGATGGACCTCTGTCTTTTTTTCAACTATACTTCTTAACTATGTAACTATATATTGCACACTTGAGAATTTTAAATGTAAGAAATATGGCCTAAATAAATTGAACAAAGTTTCTAGGACACATCTTTTATGAAAAATGTTAGCTATTGACCCTTGCAGCTGTGAAAGGGACGCACATCCCCTTAAACTCCATTTTCTGCATAACGTTTTATCTTTTTTAAAGGTCACATAAGCTCAAAGAAGTGCAAAAGAAAAAAACTAAATTTTAGGATAAAATCATAGTTTTTACAGTAAAATTCCGTTTTTTAAACTGTATGCATTTTAATGTTTGTAAAAATGTAATAATCTTTCCTGCAAAACATAACAGAAATATTTTTGGAGACATATGGATACAGGCACAGATGTAGGAATGTTTGCCATGACTAGTGACTAGCCAGATTCCTTGTTTTATTATTCCAGAAAGTAAACTATGAGACCCAATTCATGACACAGAAACACATTACAATGCACATACTAATACAAATAGAATCTCTGTTGACTTGGTTGTACCTGAAAAATACAGTTGCACTGGTATAACTTTGAGCTTGTGAAGGTTTTCCTTGTCTCAGATCATCTGCAACCTGTTTTGGCAGCATGCCTTTAAAAGAATAATACGTGGAAACATAACTTAATACAGTAGCAATGCTGCTGGTCCAACTGGAGATAATAATACTAACATTTTTAAACATACACAATCTTACAAAAATAATGTAATTAGATCCACCGGGTACTTTGGGAGTGATGAAGTGTCATGAAATATATTTGGTATGGTACCTTATGCTATCTGCTCCACAGTACTGTCAATAGTTTACAAGTACAGGCACTTATGAACAATACGTGTAAGTAATTTTTATCACTGAAAAGTTGTCTTTAAATTACTTTAAGTAAAACCTATGGTCATTAAAGTATTTACAAATTATAAACAAATAGTAAATTAGCTTTAAAACCTAAACATATATAGCTTATAGTTGTCACTGATGTCTATGTCATCATGCACTATGAATTCATGCTTAATATTTTATTGGTAGAAACACTTAGGGGCCTATTTATAAAGCATGGAATCTGACTTTCACTAAAACATTCTCTGATAGAAAATCTTCCAGAGAAAATGTGTTTCAATGGCAGTAATTGATTCCCATCAGGGGATGTTTCAGATTTATTGCTTTAGAGATGGACCCTTTAAAGTGTTTTTAAAGTCCATTTTTTGTTTTCAATAAAGTTGGGACATCTATAAAGTTTTAATTGCCGCCTTTGGGCCTGATTTAATAAAGCTTTCCCAGGATGGAGAGGATTTACTTTCTACAGCGAAGCTGGAATGGATTGCCTAAAAGTCATTTGCTATTTGTTAGCAAATGTTTTAAATCCTGGACTGGATTCGTTACAGGTTTTTTGGATCAGGCAGCTTCACTAAACAGAGCAGGTGCACAGGAAGAGGGCAGCACATGATGCTCAGGATTGACTTTGATTACTTCACTTCATCTCTTGTTGGGGATAAATTGCTAAGGGTGAATTGTTCCACAGTACCTGAAGCCACAGAAACAAGTTAAAGCCTTCTTTAAAGCTTTACGAGGAATACAAATATTTTAATACCAATAGTCCAACCATAGACTTGTGGTGAAAAAATAGAACTGTGAAATTTTTATTGCCGGCTTCATTGGAAGATTAAGGCTAAAACAAATGGGCACAGCTGCCTGCACCTCTAAACTGGTTCTTATAGAAACAAAATTTAAACATTTTAATGGGTGTGCCAGTGGTCAGTACTGAACCACATAATGCCAGACTGATTCATTCTCAATAGGCTGCCATTGGTTAGATGAGACATGTAGTCTCTCATCCGAGAAAGCATTTTAGGGTTGTAAGGAAGCTGATCTAATCTGCTGATTGCTCCATAGGATATAAAAGTGAAAAATTAGCAACAGGGACACAGAAAAACACACAAACAAAATTCTGAAAGTTTTAGTATAAGTTTTACTGGGTCCTAGGATAAAAGAAAATGAGCTGACAAGGGTTCTAGCTCCTCCTCACTTTATCCATATCTAAGAGAAAAAAAGTTGTCTGGGAACACACTTTTTACTACTATATAGGTTGTTTGTTTCATTACAGATACTATATACAAACAAAGTGTACTTTTAGATTGGTTTATTAGTATGCTTCAAAAGAATATATTATTAGTATTTTATTGGACATTGGATTGTGGGCTCCTTTGAGGGACAGTTGGTGACACAACTATAGACTTTGTACAGCGCTGTGTAATATGATGGCGCTATATAAATACTGTGTAATAATAATAAATTCAATAATTCTCTTTCCATCTCTATGAAAATGTATTTTTATTCATTATGTTCTGTATAGTTTACACAATTTTCAAATTTTAAAAAAAGACTTAGAAAAATAAGAGATAATATTACTAATCACCAGTGAAACCCTTAAAACTACAACTGGCCAATGAGAAGAAATATATTACTTAAATAACGTACTGTACAGTAATCTGTCTGTCTTTTGCTTTTCATGCATTAGATCTTGGGTACGTTCAGCAACCAACAGCTCCAAATGTTTACTATATTTTTCCATCTGTACATAAAAAAGAAATATAAATGATTAATTCGAGTGAACATAATAACATCCCAGTATTGCAGAATTGTGTATCTCAACACTTTTAAAGTTAAACAGTTCATATATGTGTATTCCAGTGGTCTAGAATAAAATTGCCTGAATATTTCAATTAGAAATCCACCAGTGAAACAAAACAGCTTTAGATAAAGAATATGTATGAAATTTGAAAGGCCCTTTAAATGTGTCCTATTTATATGTGAATAGTATCCCATTCATTATTACAACAAGAAAGCAATATCATATTATGGCACTTAGCATTTAAAGTGGAAACCTAAAGCGTACTTAAGCAGTTCCAGTAAACAGAAAGGTCCAGGGCATGGCTTTTGATCATTATACACCTTGAACTAAATAACATGACACACTGAGAAAGCAAATTAGACATATCTTAAAAGTGCACAGTAAGTTGGATTGCAGATTTAAAGTGCATTAAATAAAAGACTTTGACCGAGGTACGATTGTGATGAGAATACAACATTAGCTGAAATGCATCATTCAGCTTACAAGTAATATGTTCTGTGGAAGATGTAATACATATATTCATCACTAGAAGTAATATGATGATTTCTATTTGATGAAGCATCTAATAGCTTTATTATACTCTATATAGATCAGAGGCTTTTTTCTGTAGCCAATGGCTTTTTTCTAACTCCAGGGGCCTATAATTCGTCAACAGGCACTATGCCAAGATTTGATCAGTAATCATCTGTAATTGTTCGGACTTCTCTAAACAAACAAAAGTTTACACTGCATGGTTCTAACGCCATCATTGTGGTTTACAACGTGGTTTAAACATTCTTTGTAATCAAAATTACAAGTTACTATAATGCCCTGCTGCGAATAAATTTTTCTTATCACATACACTTATGCAGCCTGACAGGATGGATTTAGTGATTTGAAATCTGTTACTGGTTTAAATATTATAATTATGTAATAATACATTCTGGTTTCATACATAATTACAATAATTGCATAATGTTCAAGTAATATCCCCAGTCAAGTTACATATTCACAGGACTGGGATATTGAGTGCTAGACATACGTGTTCTAACCAGTTAAGCAAAATAACCCTAATAGTCGAAAATGTCCCGACACGTTTCACCCGGAATGGGCTTCCTCAGGGGTTTTGATAAAATTGACTATACGGTCTGTATATAAACTTATATACAGACCGTATGGTCAATATTATCAAAAGCCCACTCTGGTGAAACATTTACAACTATTACGGTTATTTTGCTTAACTGGTTAGAACATGTATTTCTAGCACTCAATATCCCAGTCCTGTGAATATGTAACTTGACTCTTTCTTTTTGTTTTCTCATTTATTTGTACTCCTATCTTTCAAAGAGGTGGGTCCCCCCTTAAGCACTTTGAAATCTATTGGGAAGATAGATATTCTCTACATATTACACTGCCACCTTTCCATTGGTAGTATCAGTAATTTTTAAAGTACTTTTTCCCTTAAGTACCCTGAAAAGTTTAACAATGTTCACAATGCCACATCCCTTATCACTATATCACAAACAGGGAAAGGTAAATGGAAATGGGAATTTAAACGCATCCAAATCCAATCATTGCTTAGTTTATTATTATTTTTAAAAAGTTAACATATAAATTGGTTCAACGCATTGTAAATTGAATATTCACATTATCAATCGAATACGTATATATACATTTATCAATACCAAGTTATTGAATGTCTTCATATAGTAAAATATTCATAAAATTTTCTAGTAATAACTGTAAAGAAATTCAGAATGAGCCACCCCTTGCAAACTTTGCCAACAGGTTCAAGTTACAGTAAAGTCATTGTAGGAACAGTTTTCTGGTAGGCTGTCTGTCAGCCATATTGTAACTGTGCAGATACTGAGCATACCATTAATATAATTTCCATATAATGATCATGACACATATGGCACACCAGTTTTCTGTATGGTAAGAACAATGCTCTATACATACAGCACTGTTTATATAGTAATTTGTGGCAATAATACTGTATTCTGACTTCAAGTGTGAATACATTTAGCCATCAATCTTTTCTTTGTATTTTGTGCTTCTTTTAGGCTAAGGGCATTTTTTCTGTGATTTATTAAATCCAATTTGTTTTTAAGCTGCACAACTCAGACTGAGCACATAGCAACAATTCCATAAAAGAGATTACCTCAGGATGAAGCTACATGCAAGAAAACATTTAGTAGAAACACAAATATAAACAGCCTAATTCATATGCAATACTGTTTTGAGTTATTGCCTGCTACCTTGTGCCTTCTAATTCTTCCTACCTGTTCTTTATTATAACAGAAGCCCCCATTTGTCACTAGGGTGACGTAAATAGTGGAACTTTTCCAGAGATAGTTGAGATTGTCATACAACTTTGGTCCTCTAGACTTTTTGGTCTAATGAATATTTGACATTTGGTTTTAACTAAAGATAACCCCTGACTGTTTAATTACTTAACATTCCTACATTTTTTTACCAGGTTTTTGAAACCAAGTAAAACTGCCAATACGTGTCAATCTTTTGTATAGAGGTGAAATATACACAAGCCTACATGAGTCACTTATAATACACTCCATATGGGGTAATAAAAGACCAAACGTGAGTTGACAAGATGTTGTATGGATTTTGTGGATATGTGGTTTTATGCTTTGGCAAAACTCGGAATTTTTTAGTTGAAATTTTATACCAAAGCCCATATTGAACTGCATAACCATTGTCCCAGGTCAGCTGGGTTCCTGAGAACCAATACATTGAAAGAATGGACAACTCATCCCCTGACTTGGAGGATTCTGACAGGTATTTTGTCAGTGTATGTTTAAGCTGGTTAACTGACAAATCAGGAAGATATCGAATACTATACAGTTGTTTTGTTTTGGGAAGGGTTAATATATTTGTTATGCTAGGGGCTTTTTAGCTTTGAGATTAAGCATACACTTGTTGCTAAGCAGTTGCTGGAGCTACCCTTGATATATATTTTGCCACCATGTTTTGGTGCGATAACCAGGGTTTGCCATAAGCACTAAATGTCCCGTCCCCCCAAGCTAGGCATTCTATTAGCTTCCAAAAAAATATACAATTAGAACGAGGTCTAAAATTAGAGGCAGAGCTAATACTTAGGGTGGTAGTAGGGGACAAAAGCAGAGTTTGAAAGCAAAAATCACATCTACTTTCCCCTAGGCAAAGAATAACTAGTTGTCTTTTTTAAAAAGGTCATCTTAAATATGGCTTTTTTTATTTAAGCAGACAAAGACAAATAGACAAAATGACAATACCAGCATTCTATTGCTAAAATTGTTATTGCACATATAAAATTCTGTGAACTTGCAATTCTTCATAGTCCTATTAAAGTCACAATTTAGTACCATGTTTCAAATCCATCCAAGGTTTAAAAGAAAATAAAGCCATCCCCTTATCCATTTGAAGACAGAGGCTGCAGAAAATAGGGATTGCAACAAAAACCTAAAACAAACACTGCCAAAATGTGTGTACCCAGTTTGGTGGCATGTCTGCCAGTGTTACCAGATGCTGCCTTTTTTAAGCCAAGGAAGGGCAAGATTGGAAAGCTGAAAGGAGAAGCAATTAAATTGGAGTTCCAGAAACAAAGGCATTTTATATGGAAGGGGTAGGAAGTTTTCCTCAGCTATACCTGTCAGTGGTAACACTACGTGAAAAAAAATGGCTTCCTATGTCATTTTAGAAAACAGTTTGTTAACAAGCCCTTGTTAATTATTATATTTAATATTAGAATTAACCTGTCATAAATTTATATGAAATTCAGGAAAAATGTTATATTTAAAATGTTTATATTTGTTTTATAACTGGGGTGGTGTACATGTGGTAGGCTGTGCGGTACCAGTACTGAATAATGCAAAAGTCCCTTTTGCCTTTTGTGGGGGTACATTGATAAATATAAATGTAAATTAATGTTTGGGTTAAGTAGGCCTAAATCCAAAATTAAAGTAATAAATAGGATAATAATCTATTTTAAATTTTATAAAAAATGTTTCTTTTTCTTATTTTTTAAGTGAGCATGCTTCTACCAGTTGCATGCTGATAGAGATAAAAAAGTAGATCTACAAAGTACATACTTTAAATAATATACAAAATTTAAAATGGTTAGAGTCTGGCTCACAGTTATATTTTAAGCAAAACTAGTTAAAGCGGAGCTGTAATAACAGACATATTTGCCATTTCTCCCTTTCTCTAGAGATGAAAGCTGACCTTTGCCACGCTATCCAAAATCACTGGCATCCTTCCTGCCAATACATTGGGTTGGTTATTGGTTGGCCACTTCTGATGCAACTTCTGTGCACAAGCATAGAGAATTCAATCATCTCTGGCACCCAGCTGTATTCCCAGCATTCTACAAATGCCAGGAATAAGTCTGAGTGCATTCTGCCCAGCATGTTTGTTGTAGGTAGTGTATACTAATAAAAACAATTGCTTTAAAACAGAAAGGGATATATAAAAAACAAAAATATGGTTACATATAAAAATACATTTAATGTTCAAAAATACAGTGTGAAATGGCAAATGACTGTACGGTCTGATGTACATCCAAAATCCTCTCCAGGTCTCACAAACCTAATATTAGGTTTTTGTCAACTTAATCAAAACCTGTTTTTTGTGTCTTGTGATTTCAAATATATAGAATAAATAATCAACAGGAAGAGTTGGAACAACTCATAATGGTAAAACCAGAAGGTTTGGGATTATTGTGCATATCTTACCAATGGAGTCCTGACAAAATATCAGACATTGTCAAGTGGTTTACCTCTCCAGCCTCTTACCTATTAAAAGAATCAACAATACCTGTGTATGTCCTTGAAACAAATAGATTTCCCAATAATAAACAATACAGCCTTAGCATAGGATCCGGTAGGCTTTACATTATTTAAGGTCTAGTAATAAAGAAATACCAATGGCCAATTAGCTTTAGCATACAGCAGTAAATATAGTGTGCCCAGTAGTCATGTATTACTTTTAATTAATGAGCATGTAATGGTTACTATAACCAAAGCATTTATGAGACAGAGATGGATTACTAGAAGTTTTTTGGCCTTAAAGTCAAGCTAGCTTCTCTAACACAGAGCCTTGATAAATAAAGCTATGGAATTCATATTCTGCCATCTGTTTTTTTTTTATACACATTTCATCAGTGTCATAAATACTACATTATTTCTAGTACATAAATGTCACAAAACAATCAACACCATCTGTGCTGTAACATCCTCTGCAAATATTGTACAGTACGTCTTTTAAATTGCCGCTGAAAATATATTACTTGGGAGAAAACGCAAAACCCAAATTAGCCATTAAATTGCACAGTTAAAATATTGCGCTTTAAACTGTTTGAATTAAATATCAGCTCGGTTTTATGTGCTAGTTAGTAACTTAGCTGTAAGTAATAGCATATTGCAAAACATTCTATATTTGTTATATTACACATGCATAAAGAAAAACTTTGTTTGTACTTTACTGAGGGTATTACCATATGAATATATATTTAAAGCGAAAAGCCTGGATAGAACAGTAGAACATGGAAGAGTTAAACCCCCTGATTTTTCTTTTTTGATGTCTGGGTCCAATTGGGGAGATTTCTCTTTATCTTACTGCCTCTTCTGGTGGCAGATTAAAATTTTACATTTCTGTCACTTTAAGTCCAACAACAGTATGGGGAGCCTAAACAACATTTATTTTTTATTGGGAATTGAATTTTGTAGTTTTACAGCCTGGGTCATTCCTGTGCACTTCTAATTTGCATGTGCACCAGGCCCGAACATAGAGAACAATGACCATCCAAAATACATGCACTTGGGATAAATGCACCCATTGTTTTCTAGAGCAGAGCCTGGTCTAAGTATGGTATTTTAGTGGGCTGATGCAACATTTAGAACTGTAAAAACTGATAGTCCCAGAAAATGTTTAAATGTTGTTAGATATGCTTTAAAGTTTAGTAATGTATATTTTGATTATTTACAAGGAAAGACTATGCTTGAAGTGGAAGTATAGTTCCACCAAAGGAAAATGTGAAGCAGAATTTTTTTTGCAGGAAGGCTAGGCAATACCATTTTTACAATAAAACACCTGCATTTAAGGAACATCATCTGTACCTTCTGCAATAAAATACCTACCCGGTTGCAATTTACATTTTGAGCTTTAGTTCTACTTTAAAACTTTTTAAACATTTGAATGTAATAGCAGTTCCTCTTAGTTCCACGTTAAAGTGGCTATTATTAGTTTGAATAATCGAAAGTTATTTCAACATAACATTTTTACTAATAAAATTAGCCCATAATACAGATAATAATAAAGACTGACCCACTAACGAAAAATAATGACTTACAAGTGTTACTTGTAAGATACTAACCATTGTGTACTTGTGTGAGATTTTTGGGGTTTTTCCATTGGGAGATTCCTACTAGGTAGCTGAAGTATAGCTGAACTAATTCTTTTCTCCCTTGAAGGAGATTTGGTTAAGGGAGAATAAAAAAGGTCCACTTTAAGTTAAATTATTCAATTTAAAGTTCTACAAAAGTTTTGGTGCTTTAAATGGGGATGGGGGAGAGGTTTAATCACAGCACATTTAAAAGATATTGGAAATAGGTTTTAAGAAAACTGGATGCATCGATACATGAAAGAATGTAACTAAAAATTAAAATTTTAATAGAATGACACCAACAACTGTTAAATATCAGATTGTCTTGGAATCAGAAATATTTTATTTTTCTCTGTTGAGATGTTTTACCTTCCTCTGGACAATGTATAACAGCACATAAAGATTTCTGTCTATAATACTGCGTCCCATGTTCTTACATATCACAGATCATGCAAGGTGTGGTGTACTGCACTTCACCTCACATAAGGCCTTTTTTATTAAAGCTCTCCAAGGCTGTATAGAATACACTTTCATAAGTGAAGCTGGGTGATCCATCAAACATGGAATGGATTTCTTCAGTCATTTCCTTTTTGCTAGCAAATGTTTTGAATCCTGGACCAGATCCATTCCAGGTTTGCTAATAGCTTCACTGACAAAAGTCTATCCTCTCCAGTCTTGGAGAGCTTAAATAAATAAAAAGATATGATCTAATTTACTTTAACAATTCTAAGGGTCTATGGTTCTTTTCCTTAAATTCTCAGACACAGAAACTCCTGTGTCCTTATTCTGTGTATTCAGGTTAATTTATAGATTCCAAATACATTTTACTGATTTATTAAAGCTCTCCAAAGCTGGAGAGAATACACTTTCATCAGTGAAGCTGGGTGATTCAGCAAACCTGGAACGGATTTCTTCAAAGTAATTTGCTATTTGCAAAATGTTTCAAAATGTTTTGAATCCTGGACCAGATCCATTCCAGGTTTGCTGGATTACCCAGCCTCACTGATGAAAGTGTATCTTCTTCAAAGTAGAAGTGGTAAAGCAATAACACTTGGTCATGTATAGTTAATGCCACCCCATGGTTTAAATATGTAAATATACATACAAAAGGAGAGAAAACCAGGGGTTTGAGGCAAACTGAGCTAATATTGTAAAAAGTGGTCACAGATAGTTACTAAAAAATATATATATGAAAGTAGATTAGGTCTTGACCGATTAACATCATGTATATGTTCAATTTTGTGACAGTTTTGTTCCCTGACTGTATGGTATTAAAGGGTTCACTGAGTGAAGGTATAATGTCTCTTGACCTGGCGCGTTTCGCCAATATTGGTTTCCTCACTGGATGTGCAGAGATCGTTAATGGTTGTGATTTTGACCCTTACTATAATTTTGCTGTGTTGACTTTTGGAACATTAAACCTATTTCGTTTATTGACACTTAAGATATTCATGATACTTAGTATACGTACACTTTTTCATACTCTGCTACTTAAACATCACACCTAACATTAACCAGTATTGATTTCTTGTATATATATATGTATATCCTCTCCAGCTATGAAGAACATTAATAAATCAGGTCCATGGTGTGAACAAGGCCTAACATGACTGACATATCTGAGCCAGAATCATTGTCCTGGGAGTAAAAGCTGAACCTAGATGATGTTCTCTTTCTAGAATGATATAAATACCAAAAAGTGTAACATTCATAAATTACTTAGCATGCATGTGCCATGAAAAATACATCTGATGCTTGGTCTGAGGACATTTGGTGCACTAAAGATACATTGTAAAAAGAGGCCCTCAGCGGGGAGCTAAAAGCAGGGGCTACGTGACAGGGTGCTCGGGCTTCCCAAGATAGGAGGGAATGGGTTAAGGATTGAGTTACAAAGGAAAGGAGGGGTTAGCTGATGGGTCGGGTCAGAAGTTAAAGGGGGTGGAGATAAGAAGGGATATAAGGGGTAAGCAGCGGAAGTTAGGGACAGTTTTTATCGGGAAGAAACCTGCAGCCTAATTGTTTGGGTTAAACTGTTGGTTGTGTTAGTATAAGGGAATATGGTTGTAAGGTTGTTAGGTTATTTGGGGGTTAATCTTTGTGGATTTTGTTAATATGTTAAAAGGAGTGTTAACTTTGTATGTTATTTGGATGTTATTTATATGGTAATTTATTTTAAGTTGTATATTTATATATATACAGAATGTATTATTTATGGAAATTGTTTTAATTATTAGTTAATTATTGGTAAATAAATGGCTGCTTGCCAGCTATTTTAGGTGCATCAAGTTGTCAGTGTGTCATATGGAAGGTTTTAAGGGAGGGGGGCTGGCAGGTGGGTGGGGGTTGGGGGAGATATGTGTGGGGAGGAAGATTGGGCAAAAGGTCGAGCTACCCTAGTCAAGGCATGGTAAAATAATGATTGACAACTCTAGATCATACTCGTTGCAGCACAAATAGGACCAGCACTTTTCCCTGCAATAGGTAAATATGCAACATCTTTTACAGGTGTCTGATAAACACGATCTGGTGCACAGATACAACATGGTAATGTGCATGGAAATTGCTTTACACTTGTGCTCTTGCTTAACTTTATAACAAAGTACTATACAACAGATATACAGTATTAAAATCCATACTTACCAGTGTCATCATCATATCCACAGGGCTGACTTTGTTTGGATTCATCTTGTACAGCAATTTCTTTATTTGCTCAAATGTAGGCCTTTGTGCGAGGTTTTGGCTTCTGCACCTCCTGATCAGCTGCAGCAGAAATTGGAGAAAGAGGAAATCCAGGGTGTTTTTCGTGTTAGATTTGGATCAGTTTCAGTAGCACACAGATACATTACAAGCTCCATTTAGAGAAAAGCCTCTGCTGTGATATTACTGATACAGGTCACCTTGGATTAACTTAATACACTGGCATAAAGTGATCTAGGTATTAGACTCAGCACAAGTGCTTCCCAGTGGATAACAGCAGTCTGCTTTGTCAAGACCTATATTTGTGCATTTTCAGTTTTTGCAAAAAAATGTAAATTAACCATCAATCATTTTTACAATAAGTTATATGATTATGGAAATAGGATATATATATATATTTCTGTTACAATGCTGCAAAAGTACATATAGCCCAGCAACTGTATACAGTATACAAAACACAAAAGGCACAGTGGGTTTACAATTTAGACTCTCCATGTAAATGAGATAGCTTTTCTCTCTGCTTCTCAGTTGTAAGCAATTTATGTCTTGCAAGTGTTCAAGCTGTCCTTACATTGAGATTTAATGGTGCCCACTGAGTTTTGATTGCTTGATGTTGCTTATTTCCTGTACTTGTTACCTTTATATACTATCATATGATATAAGTTGTCTTAAAGATAAAACTGCAGCAAAACTAACTGGCCCTTTGTCCTAATTTTCCTTTTTCAGTCTTATGTCCATGGCTAAACTATGCTGTAAAGGCACAGCAATAGGCTCAAAAAGGTTTTTAAATAATTACATGCATTTTAAGAAATACACTGAAATATTTTTTTAAACTATTTTTAATTTAAATTTAATTATTGTAAAACCTAATTGGCCAATTTGGTAATTAAATAAAAAAAATACAAGCAGTAAACAATGGGGTAGAGCCTTCTATGGTATAGTGGAGGCAGAAGAGTTGATTTTGAAGATGAATATGTTTCTTGCACCTGCTGGCCTGTGCACTGGAAAGCAGAGTAGCTATATGATCTGAGTTATCTGCACTGTGATATGATAATGTTTTTCATACCCGTATGAATACCCCCATACCACTCGGGTCTTCCATTCTTGGTCTCTGGGCCTTCTCTCTATGGTACCAATTTATTTATAAAGCTATGACCATGACTAAATACTAGAATAAATATATATATACATTTAAATGTGTTTTCCTGATGAAGAAAAAATGTGAAATGCGTTGAGAAACACGGCAGATGTGAAGTAATGAAATTGTAAACATTATAGTGATGCTATATAATAAAGTTTGTATTTCTGTGTGATTTTATTAATTTACAATAAATATACAACTTATAAATATAAATTGCCTTAAAAGTCCAATGTTTTTGCTTTTGTGTATAACAAAAAATAGGAGGAACATCGTACACTAAATACGGACTCAAAACTATATGTAAAAAAAAAAAAATACAAACAACAAAAAATATAAATGTAAATAAAATACAAAAGCACAATCTGGATTCCTTTTCTCCAGTTCAAAATCAATCCTTAAAATTGACTAGAGTCCAGAGTAAGTCTATGAAGAAAGTGACTAGAGAAGAGCTCATTGTTATTAGAAAAATGACCAATGGAAATGGTAGGAAAACGCGCCCAAACACAGAATGCAGATGATGCACCGTTTGAACACTCTAATATAAAGCTATTTTTCTAAGTCATATTACTGTTGTCCCCAACATAATCTCATAAAATGCAGGGGCATTTAAACATTTACCATTTAAAGCAAGAGAACTTTTGGCTCAGTTCACTAATACTATTTTCTGGTGGTTTTTATTTACTATGTTTTATCTGACACTAATACTTTTCTGATCAAACATATATTAATGCCATATAGGTGTGCATTTCTGCTCTCCTCCTGTACTATATATGCATATGAGGTTCACAATTATGCAGATTATGCTCTTTGTATGCACTGGCCACAGCTGTCCTTCAACAATCTCAAACTATACTATTCAAATAGGAAGCACAATGGCATCTTTCAAAGCTTCTTTCCAAAAGTCTCTATTGGATGCATCTCACTTTACTAAGAAATTACTCATACAATATAAGATGTAAAAATGTGAAGCATATAAATACAATGGATTTCTTCAATATATATATACATTTTGAAGCACATATATCAAATCAATGGAGCAGCAGCACTAAAGAGATTTTTCACTTTATCTCCTACATTCAGATGGCACTCTATAATAAACTGTTCCAATGCTTCACAGGCTTTTTGTACAATGTCTTTTAGATCTACCAAGTAGAAAGTAGTGCAGTCAGTTTCCTAACTTCATACAATATGAACACATTGTTTAGATAGGAATTTACATTAAATAGTTTTGGTCATTCTAAATAAAACTGCATAAAGTTTCTACAATCGAATTGTAATATGTATGACTAGTTTTAAATGAACAGCACAATGAGTGCTGACGCACCCTTTCCTAACTTGACTTTAACTGTGCAAAAGATTACAGGAGACTAATACCAAATTATTTACAGGTACATATGCTGGTTTTGTATATTGCCATAGTCTTAGCACATGTTAACTGTAAATCTATCTTGGATTATTGGTGACTTTTTATATAAAAGTGTTAAAGTTTATTTAAAAAAGGTTACTTGTTTATAGCAACTCACCTCCACGTATTCTGATGGACATGGACAGGCATTGTCTGCTTTACCCTTAATTAACTCTGGTAATGGAAGGCAGCAGTACTCTGCTGAATTTGCGTCTCCTTTCTAAGCAATAAAAAGTAAGACAAAGATAAACATTTTTAGGAACATTGCAACATAATATTTATATACCAATAGACAAAAGTGACAAATTTTCATGCCAATTCTAAAAGCTAGAACTATCGTTGATTAGAAAATACTATATGCCTTTTATGTGATACGCTGTGCTATACTTTATTTTCCTTGATAGCTTGTCAATAGTTTACCTTCCTCTGAAGGCTAAGTGATTATGATTACTCCTTATGTAGATGTGTTTTCATCTTTGCATCCGGAATATTACCTAAGCATCTCTTTAAATCCCCTTAATCCTGCTGCTTCAAATGCTTCCTGAAGACCATATGTCACAACAAATATTTTACATTATTTATATTCGTGTTCTTAGCTCTGTTTATCTTTGTATTTCCCTTGTTCTATTGGGCGTCATCATCCCATCTTATATATCTGCTCTTTATTATGTAACCTTCCATGCAGATACCATAATGATTCCCTTTCATCTAAAACACATAGTAGATTATTCTCTGGCTCAGACTGTGTGCACCCTTTCCATTCCTTACACCAAAAATCTATTTAATAGAGTTCACCCTCTGATGAAAAGTATATGCCATAAAAAGGTGGGTAGGAAAGATTTTGTTCTTAGGCTAACATTACTGCCTGGCACTCAAACCAGGTAATATTTTATACTTTCTTCGGATGGTAAGAATTTTGAAAAACTGACTCACACTTTGTTCTAAGATTTTAATACAATATAAGTAAAACTATCACCTTTTACCCCTAGATACTAGCTTGGTTCACCATATATACCAAAATTCTTATAACAGAATCATCATTTCTTAACACCACCATCAGAGTTCTTCCACATCACTAGTGCACCAAAAATTATGTACTATGATTTCTGTGTACCATGCAAAGTGTCCCATTTTAACATCCCCCTGCCAGATGATGAGATTACAGGTCTGAATGGGGAACAGTTAATAATATAAAGGTCCTGTAGTAGAAGAGTAGAGGGAAAGAAGAGGGCAACGCATCATAAAAAAGCACTAATGGTAACGGACACATGCACATGTATTTTCTTGGGGAAATGCAAGGTCTAATGTAGGCTGGGATAAACTTCCATTAATTCTGCCTGACGTGGGAATGAGGCTGAGAGCTGAAGGCAGAGAAAATTTATTTTAATACAATCGGCTGGCTGGAGATGATAGACTACTATGTGAGAACTTGGGTGACCCAGCAAACCTGGAATGGATCTGGTTCAGAATTAAAAACATTTGCCAATAACAAATGTATTTTAGGAAATCCATTACAGATTTGCAGGATCATCAAGGTTCTTCATTCTTGGAGAGCTGTAATAAATCAGGCCCAGTGTGAGGTCACTGCAGGATTCTGGGTGGTGAGATCCATGGTCTTTGTGGAGCTAATGTTGACACTTTACATGTCAGAAAAGCTTGAGACCCGGTATGCCAGCCACGTGAAATGAGGCCTTGGTCTTGTGATGGCACTGGAAATTGCTACAGTGGAGCAGTAACAGTTTAAACCGGCCTGATATAACCTATACACATCTCAGGTTTGCAGATCATTTTTTCCAAGAGCAACTTACACTTATGTAAAATAACATAAGGTAAACTGTTACTGTTATTTGACATGCAGATTTGTATTTTTGTTTAATGTTTCTTTATAAATACAGGTAGTCCCTGGGTTACATAAGAGATAGGGACTGTAGGTTTGTTCTTAAATTGAACTTGTACGTAAGTCGGAACAGGTACATTTTTTTTATTAAATGCTATTAGGACAGATGTTTGTCTCAGCATATTATTAGGCAGCATGGTGTCAGTAACTGTAAAGAATCCTCACTGTGAGTTAATCACAAAAAAAGCAATAAAAAGAAAAAAAACTTTATGGAGCCTAGACATTCATTAACTTCTGGAGCAAGCTGTGCTTTGACTTGAGAAAGAAGCAACTGCAGAGTTTGTCTTGGTCATTAAAGAGTTACAAGAGGCTGCAGAAAGAGCTCTCCCA